>NC_063055.1:31317193-31685584 GCF_018812025.1 Megalobrama amblycephala
TTTGTTTTAGTTAATAATAACAACACTGCATTTGACATGTAATAGAAATTGAAGAACAGTAGGCCTACTTAACATCCATAAGGACAAAATTACAGTCAAACCAAAAATTATTCAGACATTTTTGATATTTTTGGTATATTTTTACTAGTGGGTGAAGGACACTATAGTTCATTTATGTAAGTGAGGATAGCAAAATAAAGTAAACTGTGACATATTATACCCAAAAATTCTTCATACAGTGGACTGCCAGTAAAACTGATAAAAATTTGGAACCAAAAATTATTCAGACACTTTGACCTGACCATGTTTTGCTTAAGTGTTATCTGACATAATTAAGATTCATTTTTCTGACAGTTTAACTCTGAGATCTTGTCATATTTTATTGCCTTTTTTAAAAAAAAATATTGTGAATAAACTGTATCAATGAATGAAATGTTCAAGGTGTCTGAATACATTTTGGTTGGACTGTATGTATTATGTAAAAAAAAAAATCCTGTATCCAAACAATTATAGACCAAACCCCACTAACTATTCCTAAAATGAGACTGATTGACAGGAATATTGATCCTACATTGGGGAAAAAATCTTTCAAATATACAACATAACAACTGATGATAATGTAGGTGAAATACATTTGCATTTATGCATTTAGCAGATGCAGATAAAAAAAAAACCTCTGATTTAAAAACATCTGTGGAAATAATTAAGGAAAAATCTAAATTGTTCTTTTATGTATTGTGATATTATACAATACAGATGCCCTATCACAAATCATGTTAAATTAGAAAGGAGGAAATATAATATTTCTGTCAGACCACTATCGTCGAAGATTATTAATGATACAAATAACGTTAGCAATAAAACAATGATAGTAATATGCAATAGCGACAGCAATTTAAGGTTGGCGGTATGGAACTGTTCTGGGCAAAACTCCCCGCTCATTCAAGCAGCCATGCCTGGACAGAGCAGGGAGCGCAGTAATACATTTCCCCCAAAACAAACCATCCCCCAACCATAATAAATGATAAAGGTAAATGAGTAGCCTTAAGCGAGCGTGATTAATATGGATGACTGCGAATTGCGCATAGCATCCTAAACGATCCAGCCGGAGGTGGTATGATTCTTCCAACAAGCATGTTGCTAAGCACATAAGCGTGTTGTCAATTGAGTATCATGCACCTTGGCAGCAAACATGCTGCCAAAACACGAATCAGCAATAGTAACAAGCATATTACTGAGCCCGGATGAGCTTTTATTGCAACAGCATGTTGCAAACCTAATTTGGATGGGCTTTTTCTTCTCTAATGGGGAAGCTTACACCCCTAACAGCAGCAAATCTGATACAACAAGCAATCTGGTCAGGGAAGCATACACCCGTTGCCTAATACATAAAATAGTATGCAATATGCTTGGATGGCATAAAGAGCATAAAGCATAAAGTCTAAAACAGCAGCTTAAGATAGCATGTACCTGAATGAACTTACTGCAGCATGTGTTTATAGTAGCGGCAATGACACTATAGCATTTTTTTATAGCGAGTGCAGTGCGGCGAACAAGCAGCGTCTGAATGCTGGAATGTGTATTTGAAAGACGCGGTCTAATCTGAAATGTATCCCTATTGGAAGGTATGGATCAGCTGAATGTCAGCTGATGCGAGTTTGACTGACATGTCTGCCAGAACTGACGCTATACGCTTGATTTCAAAATTATATTTAACATTTTTTGCATTCTCTCGCAAAGACTTTGAGGTCTTGGAGAAACTTGCCGTTCAAAACTTTGATGTTCCCTGAGAAACTTTGTTTAAACTTTTGTTACAACAAGAAACCTTTATGTTTATTATTTCATATTATCACTTTCATATTATTTCCATCACAAAAGTTGGACAAGCAAACACAAAGTTTCTCGCGGAACGTCAAAGTTTTGCGAGCAAATGGCAAGTTTCTCTGGGAACTCAAAATCTTTTCGAGAGAATGCCCAGACAGCAACATAGTGAGGCCCAGATCTGGCCCACATATGGTACATGTGTGGCCTGACACTATGTTGCTGTCAGGGTGCAAAAACATAGAAACATAATTTTTAAGTATAATCTTTCCTCCCATCTATTTTCCCCCATCACCATGCACCAAAACCATGCAACAGGATGAAAAAATTATACAAACCCGATTCCAAAAAAGTTGGGACACTGTACAAGTTGTGAATAAAAAAGGAATGCAATAATTTACAAACCTCATAAACTTATATTTTATTCACAATATAATATAGATAACATATCAAATGTTGAAAGTGAGACATTTTGAAATGTCATGCTAAATATTGGCTCATTTTGGATTTCATGAGAGCTACACATTCCAAAAAAGTTGGGACAGGTAGCAATAAGAGGCCGGAAAAGTTAAATGTACATATAAGGAACAGCTGGAGGACCAATTTGCAACTTATTAGGTCAATTGACAACATGATTGGGTATAAAAAGAGCCTCTCAGAGTGGCAGTGTTTCTCAGAAGTCAAGATGGGCAGAGGATCACCAATTCCCCCAATGCTGCGGCGAAAAATAGTGGAGCAATATCAGAAAGGAGTTTCTCAGAGAAAAATTGCAAAGAGTTTGAAGTTATCATCATCTACAGTGCATAATATCATCCAAAGTTTCAGAGAATCTGGAACAATCTCTGTGCGTAAAGGTCAAGGCCGGAAAACCATACTGGATGCCCGTGATCTTCGGGCCCTTAGACGGCACTGCATCACATACAGGAATGATACTGTAATGGAAATCACAACATGGGCTCAGGAATACTTCCAAAAAACATTGTCGGTGAACACAATCCACCGTGCCATTCTCCGTTGCCGACTAAATCTCTATAGGTCAAAAAAGAAGCCATATCTAAACATGATCCAGAAACGCAGGTGTTTTCTCTGGGCCAAGGCTCATTTAAATTGGACTGTGGCAAAGTGGAAAACTGTTCTGTGGTCAAAATTTGAAGTTCTTTTTGGAAAACTGGGACACCATGTCATCCGGACTAAAGAGGACAAGGACAACCCAAGTTGTTATCAGCGCTCAGTTCAGAAGCCTGCATCTCTGATGGTATGGGGTTGCATGAGTGCGTGTGGCATGGGCAGCTTACACATCTGGAAAGGCACCATCAATGCTGAAAGGTATATCCAAGTTCTAGAACAACATTTGCTCCCATCCAGACATCGTCTCTTTCAGGGAAGACCTTGCATTTTCCAACATGACAATGCCAGACCACATACTGTATCAATTACAACATCATGGCTGCATAGAAGAAGGATCCGGGTACTGAAATGGCCAGCCTGCAGTCCAGATCTTTCACCCATAGAAAACATTTGGCGCATCATAAAGAGGAAGATTCGACAAAGAAGACCTAAGACAGTTGAGCAACTAGAAGCCTGTATTAGACAAGAATGGGACAACATTCCTATTCCTAAACTTGAGCAACTTGTCTCCTCAGTCCCCAGACGTTTGCAGACTGTTATAAAAAGAAGAGGGGATGCCACACAGTGGTAAACATGGCCTTGTCCCAACTTTTTTTGAGATGTGTTGATGCCATGAAATTTAAAATCAACTTATTTTTCCCTTAAAATGATACATTTTCTCAGTTTAAACATTTGATATGTCATCTATGTTGTATTCTGAATAAAATATTGAAATTAGAAACTTCCACATCATTGCATTCTGTTTTTATTCACAATTTGTACAGTGTCCCAACTTTTTTGGAATCGGGTTTATATATAAATTCTTTGCATTCTCACAAAACTTTAGCATTCCCCCAAGATATTCCTCACAAAAATATTGCATTCCTCTGATGAAACTTCTTGTTTGCCCGAAAAAGTATTGAAATATAGTTTTTCCTTCCTTATTATTACCATCACAAATTTTAGTAAGCAAATGCAAAGTTTATTGGAGGAACGCAAAAGTTTTGTGCTAATGCTAATTTTCCACCCATCTCATTTTTTCCCCGTCATCATATCTGCTCATGGGCTCCACTGACATTATGAGATTTCTCAGCAGAAGCAGCCAAAGTAACTGAACTTCAGTTTATCAGTAGTCTCTAAAGGACACGGCAGTGCTGATAGGAAGGCCTATCATTACAGTGCCTGACACAGTGTGGCCTGCGCCAGGCTGCTGATAATACCAGAGGGTGTACGATTGCAACCTGTGTGTCCACACATGACTGCCTGACACAAAAGACCAGAGAGAGAGCGAGGCATCATCAATATTTCACTAACCCACTTAAAAAAGCTCAGCGATTTATTAAAGTATCCATGAACAGAGCTAAATGTTCCTGCGTCTGATTTGTGATCTTACTTTTTGTGGGCCAGTAACAGCTCTTTGTGAAGCTCCTGGTGGCTCCTTGAGGCTTTCACTGGGTTGTTTAGGTTCCAGGGGCCCTCGGCAGTATCACATTGATCTGCATTTTCTTAGACACAAAAGTTATTTCTGCAAGATTCTACAAGACACACTTCTCACCCTGACAGCAACATACTGTGGCCCAGATCTGGCCCACATCTGGTACATATGGATTACATGCGGATCAGATGTGGGCTGGATCTGGGCCGACACTATGCTGCTGTCAGGGTCATGTCACTGTCTGTCAAAAATACCAGGACAACGCACCTCGATTATGGCCATGATGATGCAAAGAAGTACAATTAACTGTGTCTGTGGATGTCTTTGTTCTAGACTGTGCTGGTCTGCTGGAGTTGGAGATGTGGTGGTTGTGTCCTGTGGCGCTGTTGGATAAGGCATTTTTGAGCTCTTGTTCGGTCGGTCTTGTCGGGAGTGTTTGCGCAGCGGCTGATCTCATTGCACACGCAGGTATCAAGAAGGGCCCTCAGCCAAAGCTCCTGCTGCATGCTGGGAAACTGTGCATTGGGGTCGTCAACGAAAGCAAAGAGAGTAACAAGAGGGGAGAGATTGAGTTTCACCTAAGTGGGGATCTATAATTTATCCACTGGTCAAATACCTGCCCCGTTCAAATGATTTACTTGTCATTTCCAGCAAAATCACATGAACAGATTGTTGACTGACAGAGAAAGGTATGCACAAAAATTTTCATACAAGTAAAATGATGGATAGGAAGAAGATTAGAGAGCTTACAGCTAGACTAAGTATACATTTATTTACTACTTGTCTCTATGAATGGACATCATAATATTGCATTTAAAACATTAAAAGAATCATAATCACTTTAATTTTGACTCACAGAATCTTATTTGAACAAAATGACACACCAATACATCGACACTGATTCCAGTCTGGACATTTTGGAAACACCAAGAATGATTATCATCGTCCAGGTTATCACATTATTATGGAAATCTCACTGTGGCTTCAAACGCAATACTATTAAGCTGTACTATTAAGAATATCGAAAGCCTAGTTCTGAACTCACCGAAAGTGTGTCACCGCTCCATGAGCGAGGTCTCCTCTGAGCAGCAGTGAGTATGAGAGATCTATTTACTACAACAGAGCGGACACCTGAGAAAGGTGCCCTGCCGTGCGTCAACGTGAGGCGCACTTCACTTGCACGCCGCTTGGGGGCAGCAAGTGTACGACAAATCAAAGCACTCCCAATTTTTTTCTGTCATGATTTCTTTTCTCATTACAAATGCTAAAGAAGTGAACAGTGGGCTACTTTTGAAAAATGTGTTTAAAATCGTGTACTCACATGAAATGGAAGCTCCAGTCACATCATTAGCCTAATAAAAGTCGTTTTGTTTGCATGGAGCGGGTCGCCTCAGGAGTAGGCATGTTTAAATCATATGACCAGCCTAACACGGCTCTGGCTTTATCTGACATGGATGCGATTAGAGCATTACACCGTGGTTTAAAGTAGGGTAGGCAATTTCGGAGAGACTTTGAAAGCATGAGATCTCACCTTCCCTTTAGAGCGCTCTCTAAACCACGCCTCCTTCAAAACACATGGATGCAAGCGAGACGAGAGACAGCACCTCATGTCTCGAAGCATAACATTACAATAATAACTAACGTAACAACTATAGAGCGCTGCTTGTACCACTAACTGCTGCAGGTTAGTTTCAGCATTGTTTATTTCAGCTAGCCTAACAAAAAAAGTGTTAAAAAAAATGCCAACCTTTAACCGAAAACCAGAGGCGAATAAATATTGTTCTTTAAGTTGATATTTACAGAGCCCCTAACATGACATGAAGGGACAAAAATAGAAGGCTAAATTGTGCACAAGCTTTACTAAGTTGTTCCCTCGATATATAAATCGTGTGCATGATGTACTAATTAATGATATACAAACCCGATTCCAAAAAAGTTGGGACACTGTACAAATTGTGAATAAAAACAGAATGCAATGATGTGGAAGTTTCTAATTTCAATATTTTATTCAGAATACAACATAGATGACATATTAAATGTTTAAACTGAGAAAATGTATCATTTTAAGGGAAAAATAAGTTGATTTTAAATTTCATGGCATCAACACATCTCAAAAAAGTTGGGACAAGGCCATGTTTACCAATGTGTGGCATCCCCTCTTCTTTTTATAACAGTCTGCAAACGTCTGGGGACTGAGGAGACAAGTTGCTCAAGTTTAGGAATAGGAATGTTGCCCCATTCTTGTCTAATACAGGCTTCTAGTTGCTCAACTGTCTTAGGTCTTCTTTGTCGCATCTTCCTCTTTATGATGCGCCAAATGTTTTCTGTGGGTGAAAGATCTGGACTGCAGGCTGGCCATTTCAGTACCCGGATCCTTCTACGCAGCCATGATGTTGTAATTGATGCAGTATGTGGTCTGGCATTGTCATGTTGGAAAATGCAAGGTCTTCCCTGAAAGAGACGACGTCTGGATGGGAGCATATGTTGTTCTAGAACTTGGATATACCTTTCAGCATTGATGGTGCCTTTCCAGATGTGTAAGCTGCCCATGCCACACGCACTCATGCAACCCCATACCATCAGAGATGCAGGCTTCTGAACTGAGCACTGATAACAACTTGGGTTGTCCTTGTCCTCTTTAGTCCGGATGACATGGCGTCCCAGTTTTCCAAAAAGAACAGTTTTCCACTTTGCCACTGTCCATTTTAAATGAGCCTTGGCCCAGAGAAAATGCCTGCGCTTCTGGATCATGTTTAGATATGGCTTCTTTTTTGACCTATAGAGTTTTAACCGGCAACGGCGAATGGCACGATGGATTGTGTTCACTGACAATGTTTTCTGGAAGTATTCCTGAGCCCATGTTGTGATTTCCATTACAGTAGCATTCCTGTATGTGATGCAGTGCCGTCTAAGGGCCCGAAGATCACGGGCATCCAGTATGGTTTTCCGGCTTTGACCCTTACGCACAGAGATTGTTCCAGATTCTCTGAATCTTTGGATGATATTATGCACTGTAGATGATGATAACTTCAAACTCTTTGCAATTTTTCTCTGAGAAAATCCTTTCTGATATTGCTCCACTATTTTTCACCGCAGCATTGGGGGAATTGGTGATCCTCTGCCCATCTTGACTTCTGAGAAACACTGCCACTCTGAGAGGCTCTTTTTATACCCAATCATGTTGCCAATTGACCTAATAAGTTGCAAACTGGTCCTCCAGCTGTTCCTTATATGTGAATTTAACTTTTCCTGCCTCTTATTGCTACCTGTCCCAACTTTTTTGGAATGTGTAGCTCTCATGAAATCCAAAATGAGCCAATATTTGGCATGACATTTCAAAATGTCTCACTTTCAACATTTGATATGTTATCTATATTCTATTGTAAATAAAATATAAGTTTATGAGATTTGTAAATTATTGCATTCCTTTTTTATTCACAATTTGTACAGTGTCCCAACTTTTTTGGAATCGGGTTTTGTAAATCGTCCATGTGATTTAGTAAATCGAGGGAACGAATTAGTAAATTGTGCACACTATTTACTTTTTTCCTGCTTGTCATATGCGGGGCTCCGTACATAATGGAAAATAATGGAATTGTGATAGTCTTTTCTTGCCTATATTGGCATATATCAGAGTGAAACAGCTTCTTAAACAAGAAAACATATAGGGTGGGACTTAATTATAACCATCAAGAATTGATTGGATCGTTGTGTTATGCTATTGCTGTGATCTCATGTGAGTGACAGGTTGTCCCGCCCTTGCGCCAGTAAACATGTCAACAGAGAAGAGATGTTGCGGGATGGAGGGGAATTTAAAGATTTTGAGGGCACATGAATTAAATAAATAATGACGTGCATGGATAAATCATTTATAACATTACAATTTTACATAAAGAATTGTCCATTTTGATTTCATGGTGACTGTGTCTGTTGACTTCACTATATTTTGATGAAGAAATTAATACTTTTACTCCAATACATTTCTCTAGATCCTTTCATTTACATTTGTGCTGAAGGAGAACAGATACAATGAGAAGTACTGGCCCTTTGTCAGCAGTGTAACAAGAGAGTCGTCATACTGAGCTCAGGGATCTTTTTACTGCAGGACATAATGACAAAAATTGACCCCCTCGGACTAAAGATGGGCAAATGTCAAAGTAGAGGGCACAAAACCCTCAAACCTGAAATATGACTCTGGGAACTCTGAGGAAAGTGATATGTGATGAGTGGAAAGCATTGAAATTAAACAGAGTCATTGGTTATTTCCCAATCAGACTAAAAGAGTAACTCATCCTCAGTAAGACAAACAAAAGACAACAAATACTTGAACATTGAAAACTTTATTTTCTTACTACATATTTTCACAAACAAGACCTGATATTTCATGAAAATTACTATTCTGTAGGGTTGAACAATAAAATATAAAAGAAAATTAGGTTAAAAAATAAACAACAATAAAAATACAACAGGAAGCATTTTTGAAATATAGAAATATCATGAACGACTGAAAACGAGATGAAAGTGTTGACAGGCAGGTCGACACAACATCATACATATACACACACGGTTCTGACAAGAACGGTGAAATATTGGTTGCGAAGGCCTAGTTTTTAACAAAACAAGCCTATAGGGAATGCATGGTAGGGAATTATCTGCACATGCATCTGCAAATGTCCATAATTAGTCTTAAAACAACCCTTACATCAAATCAAAAAACAAAATATTAAACCAATTATCTACAAATCTTCACTCAACTTCAAAATATTAAGGCACTATTTTAAATCCTATTAAAATTTTCCCCAGTCAATGTGTTCATGAACACAAACTGTCACAGCAGTTTAACACTATCATATTAAATCAAATTAAATCTGTCTAACAGTGCTGTTGTTAACCCTGTGTTGTAGGTAGGTTAAACTGGCAGTTTGGTAAGTGGATTTTTTTTGCATGAGCTAATTAGCAGCAAAAGTCTTTGTACCTCTGCATAGTTGAATGTTCTGCTTACTGGTTATACTGTATGCATTTATTTTTTACTTCACTGTAGCGGTCTTTAAAGGCCAGGGCAAGTTACATGTAAATAACCAATGAGGATTCGTAGTAGAACTGCACAACTGGTCAGTTATACCAGAGGAATGTCTTCCATGATACCTAAAAATTCAGTTTTTTTATGGCTAAAACCAAAACAAGGTGTGTTTACTTATGGCTAGCATAAGAAAAGGTCAGTCACAGCTAGTTAGACTTCAGTTTTTGGTTTGGTACATATGTTCATGAACAAGAAATAAATCTGATGATATGCCATCGTGAGATGACATGACGGTGTTCAGCTTTCAGTGTCTTGAAGCTGAACGGCTTGATCCAAACAAACAAAAACAAGACAAGCACAAAAAAAAACAGGCAAGAGAGAGGGGGTGGGAGAGGCACGAGAGACATGATGAGAGATCCAATGAGGTGAGGTCTGATGAAGAGGAGGATGCTGGGACAGGTCTGCAGGGTGAGGGTGTTCATGAACTGGGCATGAACATGGTCCATGTACACTGGAGCACAGAGGGAGGACACAAGGAGGCTTTCATCTCTGCAAAGACAGAGTGACACACAGTAAGTCAAGAGTTCATTTATACAAATGCTGAAACTGCACAAATGGTTTCAATATTGACAGGCAAATCTATGTATTAGAATGATTTCTGAATGATCATGTGACACTGAAGACTGGTGTAATGGCTTCTGAAAATTCAGTTTTGCCATCTCAGGAATAAATTACATTTTAAAATAAAATAGAAAACAGTTCTTCAAAATTAAATTTCACAATAGCTGCAGTTGCGATAAGTGCAGTAAGAGTTGCTTGCTATTCGAATCAACAATGGAGTTTAAAAAATACGACCAACGTACCGTCAACGAGGTTCTGGCTTTATTAAGCTTATATGCGGAAGACGAAATCCAACGGGAACTGGAAAGTTGCAAATGTCACTGGACATAATCTTCACAGTATTTTAGACCATGATGGCAACAGCAAAAGGTTTGGGGGAAAAAAGTTCCTGGGACAGATTGTTCTGGGTAATTTCGGTGGAAAAGCAGCTAATACTGCTGATTTTACAGTATTTTTGGTCAAATAAAATATGCTCTGGTAAGCATAAGAGACTTCAAAAACATAATTTCACTAAGGTACAAAACCAGCTGGTAACATGACTTGTGACAGACAAAACACAAGGAAGATGTGCTGTTCATTTTCATGCGGTCTTTCACTCTGTTAATGACAGCTTTGATTAAATTCCCAACATCAAATTCTGAACCTCTCTATGTATGTTTTTGTAGTTGTCTTATCAGACTTGGTTGTATAATTGTGCTACTAATGTGACGTGTTACCAACCAACAACTGAGCAGTTATGTGGCTCTGAACTTCGTCTGGCGTGTGGAAGTGTGCGTTGACCTGTTTGCTGCATCAACACCTCTTTGCCGTTTTCGGAGTTGATCTTGTTGCCTCTTAATCTCACGACTCGGGTTGGAGATAATTTCCTCAAAGTCATGACATGAGTTTGAATGGCTCGCTAACCTAGAGGATGTTTTGGTCCTACAGGGGAATGATGATTTCTGCGGTTTATCTGATGGAGTGGATTGACTGCTGGGAGATGCTACACTTGAGGCTGCCTGAGAGAGAAATTTGGATTGCGTCGTAGACGCTGTATTTGAACAAGCAAAGCGACTCAAAGTAGTTCCCTCAGTAGATCGGGATTTAGAGATGTTAGGCTGCTTTTTGAGAAACATACGTTCTGTATTGGACTTTTTAGAAAGCTTAAGATCATTTTCCTCCATCTTAACTTTACGTCTTTTCTCTGATCCATCACTTCTACCTAATCGTGTGGCAAGAGCTTCGACTGAATGTGAACCAGTTTTGGTCGCAGGTAAAGATGTGCGACGCGCTTTAATAAACGTTTTGCTGCGAAATGGTGCTGACACTTTCAGGCTATTTGCCTGCGACTCATTAACTTTGGGTTGTCGTGACTGAATAGCGAAGGGTCCCAACCCCCCGGTAGAGTCATCTAACGAGCGAGACGAACTTGACCCGTAACTCCGAACGAAAGTAGTGTCGCGTACAAGACCGACAGATGCTAAACTCTGCGTGGACGTAGAGGACTCTGGTTCGTTTGAGGCAGAAAAAGACGAGCATGAGGAAGTTGAGGAGGGCACTCTTACGGGGCTGCTGTGAAGGCTGCGTGAGAGCGCCCTAAAGTGGTTGCTCATGTTCGGCGGGCAAGTAGGAACCAGCACCGGACTGGAGCGTGGACTGCTTCTCATGGGGCTCCGCGGAGCTCGGCCTGATTTGGTCAGATGCTTGGTCCGGGAATGGCGTGGACTCCCACCGTTACTGAGAGGGGACAGAGGGGTCTCCAGGTCCTCCAGCCGCTGGGTCAGTGCCAGCTTCTGCTGAATGGCCATGCGGAGGAGAGTGTTCAGTGTCTTTTTCTCATCCTCAGCGGCGGCGAGCTGTCTCTGCATCTCATCTAACTGAGTTACGTACTGGTCACATCTGTGAAAACAGGAGGAATGATTTGAATACAGGAAACAGGAGAGTGGAGATACATATAGAATGAAATAACAAAAGAATAAAAGGGATTAGACTTTGCATAAACATCCCTTAAAAACATTTCAGTTTTTATTAAAAACTGATGCAAGAATGTGTGGAATAGTGTTGTCTGTCTGTCTGTCCTCATGAGAGCGCTACACACACACACACCCACGCAACAGACCAGAACCCTTTTGTGCCTAAAAAATAAAATGCTTCAGAATTAATGATTTGAGTAAAAACAATAAATCAGTAAACTGTTAATAACCTTGATAAGTATGCTTGCAAAGGAAAGCATCACTATGACTATTGCTCATACTTTGGATTAGTGATTTGTTCTAAACTTTTAATCCAAAAGTTTGAAACTTTGGCCTGTAACTTGTTAGGAAGTAATTGTGTTTGACATGACAGATAAAAACTATGTTCTGTTGAGGAGAGACTTGTGCAAACTTACTTTTACTTTACTTAATTTTAGCCTGGCTGGCGGTGGAAAAAGTGGATGAAAAAATTAATCAAACCCATAGATTTACACTGAAAATATCCAAGGATCAAAACATAAAGACAGAGGTGAGCTCCTTTGACTTGGGACAGTAACCAACCACCAACTAACTAGTCTTTGATGATATTTTAGAAATGAGTATAAAGAGTATAATATCAATACAGACACTACCGTTCAAAAGCTTGGGGTTGTACAAATATTTTTTAAGAAATGAATCGTTATTCAGGAAGGATGCACAGTAAGGGCATTCATAATGTTGCAAATGATTTCTACTTCAATTAAACTTTTTTTTTTTTTTTTTTTTTAACTTTCTACTCATTAAAGAATCCTTAAAAAAGTATCACTGTTTCCACAAAAATATTAAGCAGCGCAACTGTTTTGAACATTGATGATAATAATAATAAAAGTTTCTTGAGCACCAAATCAGCATATTAGAATGATCATGTTCATAGAAAGGATCATGTGACACTGAAGACTGAAGTAATGATGCTGAAAATTCAGCTCTGCATCACAGGAATAAGTTACATTTTAAAATATATTAAAATAGAAAAACATTTATTTTGGATTGTAATATTACTTCACAATAGTACTGTTTTTACTGTATTTTTGGATGATCAAATAAAAGCAGCCTTGGTGAGTATAAGAGACTTCTTTCAAAAATGAAATTCTTACAGAGCCCAAAATTTTGAACTGTATTCACACATTTTAAAGATAGTAAATAGCATGCACAACAAAACAGTGACAATAATATTTATTTATTTTAATTAAATAATATTAATTAAAATTATATTTAATCAACTGATATAAAAAATTTAATTTCAAGTTATGGGTTGCAATCTTAAAAATCTGCAATTATTTCTATGTTAAAAAGTTGTAAATGATATGTTTCATACCATACAAGTTAGTATAAATGTTCCATAGAGGTCTAGATTTTTCCTTTTACAGTTACTTGACTCAAAACGTTATCCCCGCTTCCACTACTCAGTTCCCTTGACACTTGATCTATGACTTGAGCTCAGAGCGAGCTGCCCTCGTCTGCACACGGGATCAGAGAGCGTGCACGTTAATCAGCATGTGAGAGGAGCTCGTGGGAGAACAGGCCTTGAGATTATAATCTTATTAGCGTGCTCTTAAAACAGGGTCATGACTGCCTAATCTCTATGACTCTGTATCCCAAAGACCTCTCATATGTCTTTCTACAAATGTAAACAAACACTGTCTGCAATCTTTCACCATGATGCAGGTTTTACTATGACTATAAAGCCTATACAAATCCTTTTATCACGTCAGCAGATGATTTCTCAGCTATCCCAAGACAACCCATCACAATGATTAGATGTAAAAGTTAAAACTACTAAAACTAAAATTGATTAGTTTGTTTTCTGAATTAATCTGGAATTTCAACTGGGAGAATCAACTTCTCCCATGAACATCAAACCAGTATTCAAAAAACCAGTTTAACACTAAAACCCCTATAAACACTCATTAGAAAGAAGCTATGTGCCGCACGAATGATGACCTGAGAAGCTTCCTTGGCCTGTGAGTACACAAAGCACTTTGTGCACGTGTAATCCCATCATACCTGCTTGCAAACATGACTCGTAGGGAGGAGAAGGTGGCTGCATCCTCCTTCAAAGCCTTCAGTTCATTTCTAAGCTTCATCATCGTCTCAGACACCATGCTTTTCTCTGTCTCGTACTTTGTCTTCAGGTTGGTCAAAGCCAACTCGGCCGTCTGGGAACAAAAAAAAAAAAAAAAATTACTAAAGCCGTAATCACATCAAAACATCAAAAGAAACCATGTTGACCAGTTTAGAAATATACTCTAAACTGCACAGAGTAAAGGAAATTTTAAAAGGAAAATGTGCGCGAGCACATTTTTACTATTTATTATGCATTTAATCATCTTACATTGTCTTACATATCTAACATCTGTACCTGTTTGTTGGCTTTTAGGACAGTTCTGAGAGTGGCTATCTGCTCTCTCTTGGTACTCAGCAGGGACTTCAGTTTTAACACTTCCTCAAGCAGTGCCTCTGTGTCACGGTCTAAATCAGCGTTTCCTCCTGCTGCTGGGGAGGACAACAGGTTGCGCTGCCTGCACAGGTCCACTGCCACCTGAAAAGGTTGCAAAAGTAAGTAATTTAATAAATAAAATGTATTTATACAACACATTTAATCAGTGTTGCTGACCGAAGTACCGAACAAAAATTATAACAATATAAAATGCATAATAACAAACATTTTAAAAGTATTACATCAAAACTGCCAAAGAATAAAAAAAGCAAAGATTTAGATATTTATAAAATAGAATTATTTCTTACTTACAAAATTGCAATCCAAATTTTGGTGTTAAAAAAAGATTCAGGCAGGCATCCTAATGCAGCCTTGTCAGATCGGTTCATATTTCATGCCTTACCCCCAGCCCCCCAAAAAAGCAGCTTAAAGGCTTAATATAAAATAACAGTCCACCCAAAAATGACAATTCTGTCATCATTTACTCACCCTCATGTTGTTCCATACCTCTATGAGTTTCTTTCTTTTGTGAAACATAGAAGATATTTAAAGAAACAAAAATCCATTCAATGAAAATCAACGGCAGCCAAAACTTTAGATACCAACATTCATTAAAATACCTGTTTTTATGTTCCACAGAAGAAAGAAAGTCATACACGTTTAGAATGACATGAGAAAATTATGACAATTTTCATTTATGGGTGAACTAACAGGTCAATAACATGACATGCATAGTCCAAGGGTGTCCAAGTGCATTATTTCATTTTAATATAATTTGATAAACATATATGACATATATCACTTTATTCTATAAAACCTATTTAGTTTGAATGAATTTTTAGTACATTTAAATACATAGTATTTTATGTTTTGTTATCTTAAACCCCCAAAATGTCAGGTGGTGCAACTGTCCGAACAAATGAACAGACTAAGAAAACTAAAAAAAAAAAAACTAAAAAAAAAACTATGGCATCATTTTAGGTTTGAAATCTTTCATATAAACCAATTTTATAAATATCAGTAGTTTTAAAGCTGTTGAGATATTTGAAAAAACAGCAATTTGTATGTTCTCAAATGTCAGGGTGGCACAACTGTAAACATGGCTCTTTTTTTAAGAATTGACAAAGTAATAACAGTAAACATGATAATTCATCAGGACCCCAAATGATCCTTGTGACAGAAAAAAGGTTTGTATTTCTCTCTCAAACACTGGTAAAACTGCTCATTTCAAGTATGGGTAGGCTGGTACACTTTACATGTCAGGTGGTACAACTACAATATATACATACAACTTTTTGGTTGTACCGCCTGACACAAAAACAGTCAAAAAAAATGTATTTAAAAACTTTGAAAATGTTATTTAACAACTCAAACTTGTTTAAACACATTGTTCATTTCTCAAAAATATGCATTACATTTTGCCAAATTTTGAAAAGATTTTTAAAAACCCATTTTGAAGCTTTATTTGTCAATGACGCTAACACATTAAATGAAATGTTCCTTTGATGAGCTATAATCTTGCAGGGCTATTTACTCTTATTACTTTATATTTTTAACTGTCTTTATTTAAGGGTCTTTAGAACATTCTAGGACATGAATGAAAATTGTAGTGTACACTTTATTTCTTAATTATTCTACTAGAAAGAGCTGAGACATACCTGTAAATGTTTAATCTGGCAGCGTATGACAGCTACCAGATTGCGCACATTGGTTGGGTCCCTGAAGTCTAATGTAGGAGACCCTGGACAACTTCCGCAGCTAGGGGACGTGTCTCCGCTCCCTCCACTACCCAAGTCCAACACTTCACCTGACCGCCTGTGTCTGCGGAAGGATCCGCGATAGTGGTGGGACTGTGAATGGTTGTGCGTTCTCCCTGCTTGGGCTCCTTCACGATAGTAATCCAGTGTAACTCGACTAGGCGTGAGGTTATTACAAACACACACATGATGGTAAAGGTTGGCCAGCTCCTCAGAGAAGGCCAGAAGCTCCTCCTGTGCAACACTGAGGTGGCTTTCAGAGTCGGTGGCGACCTGTCGCGTAGCGCCAATTTCTCGCTCCAATACTCCTATTCGCTCCTGGTCCTGACGGCTAGCAGTGATACACTGTCGAATTTTATCAGCAAGTTCTTGTGCCTCACCCCTCCAGCGTTCTTTCTCCTGCTTGCAGCGCTCCTCCAGGGCCTTGGAGCGTTCGCCAGCCTCTTTCAGCTCCTCACGCAGATGTGCAAGCTCCTCATTTGCCTCTTGCATTCGGCACTCTAGTACTTCCGTGCTTTTTGCATCCACTTCGTAATAGTTGATGCCATTATCGGCCTCTTGGTTCTGAAGTGACCTGGAAGACAGACTCAATCCATTCCCTTGTTCACAAGGCCTTTTTGAGACCGTACTCTGAAGAGTCTCCACACATTGGGTCAACTGATCCAGCTTCACCTGTTGCTCACTGAGAGCATCTTTAGACTGGACTAACTGTTGCTGAAGGTCATGCACAGTGCTGCTCAGTGCGGCTTTTTCTCTCTCCACCTGGACATGGATAGACAAAAACAATATGGCTCTCAACAAAAGTACTGTCACAACACAAGGTTTATTCAGATTGACTAATTCAATCCAAATGTTTTGGATAGAAAACAACACTGAAGAGAAATTATACTTAAAGTGTTAGTTCACCAAAAATGAAATTACGCATGTCATTATGTACTCAACCTCATGTCGTCCCAAACCTGTAAGTCCTGTTCATGTTCAGAACACAAGGGTAGGTAACACAGTTTCTACCAATCATGTTAATCTTGAGTACCTGTAGAGTAGTATAGCATCCTTCATATCTCCGAAAAGTCTTTAGTTTTATCATATTTATAAAAGATAGATACGCTGTACCGAGTCTTTCTGAAAAAAGCCGAGCTCCTGCAGGTGTGCCTGCCATGGGCAGAGCTAAAGAGTCATGAGCGCGTGCAGCTTTTGCGTAGAGATAGTATGCAAGCTGCGACGTCATTATAAATAAAAAGGGAACAAAAACATTCGTGTTGTTTTCATTATATGCACTTGCACGCCGATTGCCAACAAAACACAGAGATTTGATGCAGTTTTACTCACCACCTGTAATCAGCAAATCCAGCGTTGAACTGGGACTTGTTTACAAAGCATTCATCATTGAAATTCCGAGAACATACAAACATACGTACACAACTCCGTTGCTGCCCCAGAAAAATAAATTGTATCCACTGTTCCCTTAATGCTGGGTTCTTTGGGAAGCTGAAAAAGGTAATCTTTCCCTCACAACCAAAAAACGCACTCCTTTGGTTACAGGAGCTGCGTCTCATTTCGGAGGCTGTGTTCTCCGGAGGTCGCATTTGAAGGCTGAATACTTCATCAAGGATGTCTTATTTAAGAAAAGTAACTGTAATAAAATTGACTGATATTCTTTGTGAGGTGTAAAATACTGTAATTTCGTTCTTACTTTGCAGCCTTCAAATGCGACCTTTGAAGGGTGCAGCCCCTGAATTGGGACACAGCCATTGTTGAAAAATCTCTCGGCTTCCGTAACCCGAACAAACCGCGTTGATGGGCATGCTCTCGCTCTCGCTCTTGCTCTGGGTGATGTGTGTGCAAGCTTATCAGGGAGAAGTGCCCATACAAGGAATTCCACCCTTTATTACATGATAATACTCGGGCCATACTCGAAAAAAACTCTCTGAAATGTGGTCCGAAACTGGAAGTAGTGTATTTGGCACAGAAATACTTCATATGTCCAACTCGTGTTTTGAAACTTTGGCCAGGTTTTTTTTTATGAGAATGCAACTCTTTAACAGTGTAAATAAGTAAGTAAATAAGGGTGTAATGCTATTTCATGCATGAAATCTGAGGGTTTCTGAACCACATTAGACAGCAACATCATTGCACCTTTTGAGGTCCAGAAAAGTATTAAAGGTGCCCTTGATTCAAAAATTGAATTTACCTTGGCATAGTTAAATAACAAGAGTTCAGTACATGGAAAAGACATACAGTGAGTCTCAAACTCCATTGTTTCCTCCTTCTTATATAAATCTCATTTGTTTAAACGACCTCCGAAGAACAGGCGAATCTCAACAAAACACCGACTGTTACGTAACAGTCGGGGTGTATGCCCCAATATTTGCATAATGCCAGCCCATGATGTTCCCAACATTATAAAAGGCATTAGACAAGGGCAGCCAGTTAACGTCTGGAGCTGCACACAGAATCATCAGACTAGGTAAGCAAGAACAACAGCGAAAAATGGCAGATGGAGCAATAATAACTGACATAATCCATGATAGCATGATATTTTTACTGATATTTGTAAATTGTCTTTCTAAAAGTTTCGTTAGCATGTTGCTAATGTACTGTTAAATGAGGTTAAAGTTACCATCGTTTCTTACTGTATTCACGGAGACAAGAGCCGTCACTATTTTCATTTTTTAAACACTTGCAGTCTGTATAATGCATAAACACAACTTCATTCTTTATAAATCTCTCCAACAGTGTAGCATTAGCCGTTAGCCATGGAGGACAGCCTCAAATTCACTCAGAATAAAACTTTAACATCCAAATAAATACTTTACTCACATAATTCGAAGCATGCATACAGCATGCATGACGAACATCTTGTAAAGATCCATTTGAGGGTTATATTAGCTGTGTGAACTTTGTAAATGCGCTGTAATATAGTCGACAGCTGGTGTGGCAGGGAGCACGCGATTTAAGGGGCGGCGCCGAGTGTAAATCAGTGCATTGTTAATGATGCCCCAAAATAGGCAGTTAAAAAAATTAATTTAAAAAGAAAATCTATGGGGTATTTTGAGCTGAAACTTCACAGACACATTCAGGAGACACCTTAGACTTATATTACATCTTGTGAAAGAACGTTCTTGGGCACCTTTAAAGACATTGTTAAAATAGTCCATGTGACTACAGTGGTTCAACCTTTATTTTATAAAGCGATGAGAATACTTTTTGTGCGCAAAAACTAAAAAAAAAAAAAAAAAAAAAAAAACTTTATTTAACAATTTGAACCGTTGTCATACTCCGTTGACGAAGTGAACGCAATGCAGGCTTTTGCATTTAAATCCAAACGCTGACTCATTATTGGCCGACTTCTGCGTCAGCATCACACACATCATACTGCTCACGTGAACAGCGTCTGCTAATACTGAGCCGGTGTTTGGACGTAAACACGGAAGCCTGGAAGACTATTTGAACTATTTATGATTTTAGACTATTTATGTCTTTAATATCATTCTGGACCTCAAAATGTGCAATGATGTTGCTGCTTATGTGTGCAACATCATTGTAACTGTTGCTGCTTATGTGTGCAACATCATTGTACTCCGATTTCATCAAAAATATCTTAATTTGTGTTCTGAAGATGAACAAAGGTCTTACGGGTTTGGGACGACAAGAGGGTAAGTACTTAGTTCACCCAAAAATTAAATTTCTGTCATTAACCATTTAAGAGACAAGAACTAAAAGGAAGGACCACTTTAGACTAATTTAAGCTAATCAACAATTCTCTTAGGTTTGAGTGAGTGTCATAAATGATGAAAATCACACTTTGGGGGTGTTTCCTTTGCCAATCCCATTCACTATCTCATTTTCATTCATGTCTCTCTTCTAAATCTCCAATAAAATAAAGGTAGAAAGGCCAAAAATGTACCTTAATAAATAAATAAAAATAATGAAAATCCAAATCAATTATACATTTTATAAAAAAAAAATAAAAATAAAAAAAACTGGCCTATCGGCTAGTAAAGGTAAAAACTGAGTGGATAAAAGACACTTTGTTACAAACTGACGAGATGGTACATCCTGAGCAGGAAGTGGTATGAAAAAGGAAGTAGTACTCATCTGTCAGATGAGGGTTTTATGCATGAAACTGCTGAGTTAAAAATAAAAAAAAACCCACAAGTACATTTTACAGGTGTTTACATCATGGGGATTGAATCATTTAAACTTCAGTCTGAGGTTAGATCTGAAGAGATGGACATCAGCCAAAATGGACCTGGTAACTCTTTGACTTTACTTGTTCCCCTGATTCATAAACATGATCAAGAGTAATAAAACCCATGTCATATTGCTACAACATTATTATATATTATATTATAATTATATTATATATTATATAGTGTCTGGGTGTAGAATTTGGAATGAGCAGTTCCACTGTCCAATAAGGAAAACATGCATTTAATACCTAATTTGCAAAGATAAATTTGTATGTCAGTGTATGCAAAACAAGGCAGAAAGGAAAAACACACAAACTCACAAACAAACAATTCTCTCAGTTTGCCAAACTTTCCATCAGTTAACCTCTGAAAGGGAAAATGTTGCCACAGCTCAAGAAATGAGTGAGAAGCAAGTTGGGTGTGAACAGGTTTCCTCACCTGCAGCAGTTGCTGCTTGAGTTTCTGGCTGTCCGACAGGTGCAGCTCACTCAGAAGGTCGGCCACCAGCCCAGGAGCCTGAGGTCTAAGGAACACGTCGCTGTTTCTGGGTGTGGAGCACCGGTTTCTCTCCATCCCTTTAGAGTTATTATACCCACTGTCCATCTCCTCCCCTTCCTCTCCTCCCTCTTTGTCCTTCTCTCCATCCTGGCTGTCATCCAGCTGTAGCTCTAAGTGACAAATAGAGTCGAAGGGGTTGGAGTTAAGGGTGGCAAGTTCTCGTCTCAGGCTGTTCTTCTGCTCCCTCTCCTCTTTCAGGGCCTCGAGTGCCTCATCCAGCTGGCGCTCCGCGATCTCCCTCAGACGCCCGGCCTCTTCCAGCTGTGCCCTCATCAGCTCCAGCTCCTCGTCTTTATTGGTCAACTCCAACTTCACTGACTCAAACTCCACCTGTCGACACAATGAAAGTGTTTAGTGATAGTCTGTCTAGTTGTAATAGTAAAGCACATACATATTAATATTACTTGTTGAAAAAAATAGGTTTTAAGTTAGGGCTGGACAATTAATTGAAATTAATCGGAAATTTCAAACCTCTTACCAAAATAATTTTTCTATGTCGGTTATTTCGTTTTTTAATCCGGTTAATACTTTCCCCTTAAAAACATACTACTACACACGTGTCACGTGACTCCGCCCCATCCAGTCAGTGGCATGGAAGAAGCACGGAGGCAAACTAGAAAGCCAAGTCAACACACACAGACAGTGACATTCAAGCGATTTTAGACCATCGGATGTGTATTATACTGAGCTACTGCGCTGATGCACTGTGGCACACGAACACTCATAAAAGACAGCTGCACATCATGTGAAGATTGCGCAAACAGAGAGGAGCACAGAAACTCGTTGTCAGCATTGTCCTGTGATTTATCAGTAAAGTAGCTTAGAAAATCAACTGTTATAGCATATATTTTTCTACTTTTGAAGTAACTACTTACAACCCACAGCCTCACAATCAACAGAGAGATGGTATGACTAATTCACACAATGCTTTCAAATAAATGTACTGGTACTGAACTAATTTATCTGTATCGCATTTACAGAAGCAGAAATCCATAAGAAATGTTACGAATCATAGATAAAATAACTGCTGAAAGTGAGCTGTTATGTCAGAGCACTCTTTCACTAGGAAAAAATATCCCACCTTTAATAGTCAAGCATATTTAAGGTTTACATTATAAACCTTGTCACTGAACCATGAGGGCAAAAAAAAAATAAAAAAATCCATTAATCGTAATCGAGATAAAAGGTTCAATTAATCAAGATTTTGATTTTAGGTCATATCATCCAGCCCTAATTATTAAGGATTTCATAGAGACTTAAATAATTAGTTTGGATAAAAAGAAAGTTATTAATTCTATAACCAAACTTACCAGTTAGAGATCTGAACGTGTGTTAAATAATAACACTGGTGCGTGACCAGTGTTATTATTTACATGTTATTATATCATTTATTAATATTTTGATTTTTTTGTACTTATATTTTCAGTATTCATTTTAGTTTAAGTTTAGTCATTTTGTGTGATTGTCATTTTTATTATTTTTTATATATAGCTTTTTTCTGTATTTAATTTAAAAAGCTTTAATTTTTTTTTTTTTTTTTTTTTTTAGTTTTAGCAATTTTAGTACCTAAATGAAAATTAGAAATGTTGCCTTGACAACTAACTGAAATAAGTTTAAGCTTTTCATCTAATATTTATATTTTAGTTTTATTTCAATTACTGAAAATGAATTTAATAGTTTTAGTTAGAAATAACAACAGACACTAAGACACCAAGAAACTACTATTTCGACTAAGGTTACTAGAAATCATAAACTGACTTCCGCTCGTCTACTTCCCATGTAGCTCCCTGCCCCCAAAACATACCACCACAGTGCCAACTTGTTCGGCTGGATTAGCCTGCCTTTCCTTATCTCACATCATATAACACATCATATAACAGCTGTTCCCATTTTGGATGACAAATTACAATAAATAAATTATTTATTCTACGTTTTCATGACATCATAGCCATTATTGGACTATTACAATAATCAACTAAATTCATAACGCTCACAATTACATTAAAATCATGCAGTTTGTGAACAACAGAACTGAACCAGTTCAATGCAATGATTATACTCTCATTCAGACAAAACAAAACAAAAAAAACAATGACCCCATTGATTTCAAATTGACTCCAAAGCAATTTAACATCAAATGGGTTCAATTGCTAGCATTCACACAGAGTCACACTGCAGTATCAATCCCAAAACTTTGCATACAAAGAGAACTGGTGGCATTAAATCATGAATTGCTGTTAAATTCTTGAGACACAACACATATTTGTGAGTTAATTCACTATGACAAGTCTAGTTATTAAAGTCTCAGCTTATTTGTGTATTTACTGTATGAAATCATCCCGAGCAAACCGGTTTTTAGTCCAATACGGAAGCCGTTCTAGCCTCGGTGTGACTGAATATTCATGTGGGAAGACAAGTGAATAAAACCTTTCTTTTGTGCATTCCCTCAGAAGGAAGGCTTTGTCAAAAATCGGCTGAGACTGAAGCATTACAACAGAAACGTTTGTACTGCAGTGACAGCAGCTGCAAGAAACACACTCATAGTCACAAGACATCTCTAGCGAAGCACATTCCACAAGGAGAGACTTATGTTCAGAAAATACAAAAAGAAAGTGATTAACAATCCATGTAAAATTGCATCAGAGGATTACTATGACATTTATGTGAAACATAGCTGGCTAATCAATTAACACAGCAAACTACAACAACCAATACTTAAATATGAGCCTTCTCCAGACTGCAGCAACATCTCACACACCTGGTTCTCCTTAAGCACTGAGACTTGTTTCTGCAGGGAGATGTTCTCCTCTTCCAGCTCACTGTTATCCTGAAGCTGCTGCACCTCTCGAGTCTTGTACTCCTTCATCTCCTCTCTCATACGGGTCTTCTCCACCTCCAAACACTCGCACTCCTAGAGAGCAGAGGTAGTCGATCAGGACAAGTCCACAGAATTCAGAAAAGTCTGGACAGAAATAATTAGATCTGCACAGCAATTACATGGTGGTAGTGTCATAAAATGTTGCAGCTGTAAATGTTTTTCCATTCAATAAAAATGCTCTTGAGGGGATGGTTTACTCAATTTAAATTTCTGTCATAATTTGCACATCCACATGTCATTCCAAACCTTACTTTGAATGCAAAAGGTAACGTTTAGCACAATGTCCTTGGTGCAATTTCCACATCTGTGCAGACTCTGCAGAGATTGTGAGGCTATTTAGAACAGGAATCATCTCATCTCTCATCTCATTATAAAGCAGAGAAGAATTTATTATTATTTTATTAAAGAACTTTTCACATTTCCTTTAGAATAAAAATGTAATTGTATAAAATATTATTGTTTGAAGTGCTTGCTCATTAGCTAAAAGTCATTTATTGCATTATGAAAATGCTTTTTAAATGTACATATACATACACACACACAAAGCACATTACTACCTTTAAATATGCATGACATGTATACATCTGTGACTTGTAAGCGCATTACACGTACAATAATTCTGTTAGTAGCTCACTATGGCCTCCCTTCACTTCAAGCTGACTTTGAAACTCAACCCGGTTTTGTGTCACATGATCAGGCCTCATGAAAACAAGGAATCTTATTTCCACTTTTACTTTGATCAGCTAGAAAGCAGGCAGAGGGTACATTATTTTGCACCATTTCAACTCAGAACATTTCATTTTTTTTATGTTGTCACAAATATTGCCTCTTAGCAAATGAACCCCATTATACAGCTCCTAAAACAGTCAATAAAAGTTTTATTGGACTTGTGTCTATGTAGTTAGGAATAGTTAGGCACATTTTTATGTAAAACTTGTCTTCTGACTGATGATGATGATGTATGTACCTTCTTCATCTGGTTGGAGAGCCCGGCCAGTCTCTCGTTTTCAGCCGAGGCATTGGCCAGCATGACGCGGGCCTGTTTAAGCTCCGCCTGCAGCTCATCCATGCGAATCTCCATGGCCGCCTCTTTATTGGCCGACTCTTGCAGGAGCCTCTCCTCTCGACTTTCTCCATCTGCTGCTGCACGCTTATGGCTGCTCACAGAGTCTGCCAGAGCCTATAAACATATACAACAATCAAACCCTCTTATCTCCAACATAGCCAAGACACTGAATTACACTAGAAGAGTTTCTGCCAGTTCCCAACAAAAGATGAAACAAAACAATTTAGTTGATTAACTGAAGAAAACAAGCAACACTGACACAATTTACGGCCCTCTGCTACTTTGCTTGAATGTCTGAAATTCGTTAAATGAAAACGGCAGTTTTCAGAGCTGTTGAAAGTTAAAAACTTGTTCGTCTTCAATTATTTTGAGTAATTCGTTTACTTGCCAAGTCTATAAACAACAGCAACTGTATTGAGAGCTGGTGAAGTGAAACTTTATACGTTACATTACATTCCAGCTTCACTGGCAACCAGAGGGTGTAATTACAATGTGTTTAATGCATGCTTTGTGCTTGGACAAATTGTGACAAACATGCCCCAGATTGTCTCACATTGAATTGAACGGTTACCAGATGAACCAATACTGGACAGGTTGCCATTAGCGTAGCCACGCACTTTTCTCAGAACATTATAATTTGAATCATGTGAGAACATGTGGGTAAAACATGCTTGTGCTGCTCTATAATTAACGATGAAAGGACGACTGAAGAGGGGGAAGTGAATTGTGCATGAGAGAATCTGTAAGAGTCATGCAGGGGAATTTATACCTCTGTACATTATGTGTAGGTGCAGTTTAAAAGACAGAAATTAAGATTTGCTCTTTGTTCTCCATTTTAAAACTAAGTTCATCCCATAAATGACTTCCATGTGTGAAACACAAAAGACAACATTAGAAAATCTTGGCAGCTCTTTTCCACAAAACAAAATCAGAAGGTGATTTATAAGGCAAAGCTCCAAAATGACAAAAAAGCACCTTAAGACAAGAGTATCAAAAGTGCTTCTGAAGCCATGCAATAACTGTAATTCACTGCAAATCTGTGTTATTTAGTATTATTGAGAGTTACTATTATACCTTTTATAAATATTTAGAATTTTGTTTTGTATTTGCTGTTTTCATTTTAGTTAGGGGGCTTTCACACTGGGCTTGTTTGCCGCGGTCCGAGCCCAGACACGATTGTTCCCGGTGCCCCCCGCAGAGTTGGTCTGGTTTCACACTCAAATTGATTCTATCGAACCCTGGTGCGTTTGCGTTCATCTTACGTCATCACAGACGGCACATAACAGAGCGCAGGTCAATAAATTGTATTTTTTATTAATGTGGTGCTATTATGGTCAGCAGAGTAAACGACACTTGTGTTTACTGTATGTGTGTCACATGTAGATGGTTTTCCGCTGTTTGCAAGCAGCCTATTTTGAGGAGACAGCTGATTACCATTCATTTGCCACTTTGATTGCACTCACAAATCCGAATACACTGCAGGCTCACTCCTGCTCGAATCCAAGGTAAATCATCAACACTATCATCTCTTACATGTGTTTTATTTAAGTAAATACATTATAATCGGTGAAAATGCATGCGCAGGTTACTTTACTTTCTGAACAAGCGAGCACCCAAGTCCGTGTTGCTTTCATATTCACGCGAACCGCAGCACAGTTCGAGTGCAACTGAACTCAGACCACCTCCTTGTTATCAGTCTTGGGTTCGGTACCCCGGAGCCGCACCCGGGTTCACATGACAGCTTTCACATTAGAGATTTTTCATGCGAACCGTGCCCCGTTTCGAAAGAAACCACCAGTGTGAAAGTCCCCTTAGTCATTGTATGGAAAAGAGCTGCTTGGACATTCTGCCTCAAATCTCCTTTTGTGCTTCAGGATAGCAAAAAAATAACATTGGTTTGGAACAACACAGGGGGGGTCAGTAAATTCATTTGTGGGTGTACTATTGCATGAAAAAAATATTTCAACACAAATATACATTAGTAGACTCTTAGAGGACTAAACAGGAAATAATGACTGCAGTGTGACCACATCTACATCTGTAGATGTTACAGTACCACACTAGACCCCGATCTGTTCACTCCAGTCATCTCACTCTACACTCACCTACTTTGCTGATTTCATGCTCTACTAATCAGACACACAGAGAGAGAAATACGCCTATTCTTCATACCAGATGGAGTGGTCTACAATATGCTGCACATGTGAACTTCATATAAAATGTGAGTGACATATTAGCTGAAGTTTGCCAACCAATAATTCATGTGCACATACAATGCCCTCAATATGATGAAATTTGTGGAACTGCAAAAGTCCAAATGCATGAATTTTGGGGCAAGGATTTATGTAATAAATCAGTTAACAAAGAGAGCCAAAAAAGGCTCATTTATACCCGGCTTACAGCCTATTAGTTTTCTTCTTTGGCCATGGACCACATAGACTGATCCGTCTGAACAGGGCTTTATTAAAATGGTAGTGTATGCAGGAAATGGGAACACATTAATACATATCCATATCCTCAATTTTAAGAGTCAAGAGACTCCCTTAATTTCAAACTTTTAAGAAAAATAGCCATGTACTTTCTTCCAATTATGTCAAATAAAAAAAACATTTGAAAAAAAAATAAAAAAAAAAAAAAAAAAAGGTATTTGTTTTTTTTGTTTTTTAATGGGGAAACGAGGCAATTTAAGTAAACAGAAATTACCTGACAATGTGGCAAGAAGTAAAATCCTTGCATTGCTTTCAGCTAATATTTCACAGGAGCTCATTAATCTAGAGAAAGATAGGGCACTGTATTCATTATTCACCGATTATTCAATGATTATTATCAAAAGAATAACATGCACACCACTAGATCAAGCTCTTTGTTGGCTTAACGAATCGTCAAATCTACACTTTACACAATCTACAATCGTTCAAATCTACATTTTCCTTTTTTTTTTTTTGCAGTCATTTATATAAATATCTCACTACTTCTGGGGGGCATTCCAGAAAGCAAGGTTAACTTACCGTCAAACATACCCTGAACTCTCGGTTGATTAACCCAAACCTTGCTTACTCGAGGTATGCTGGTTCCAAAAACGCGTTCGGGAGTAAGTTCAGCCAACCCAGACTATGTTCCCGGTTAACACAAAACATTCTCAACAGAGAGACGAATTGATGATTCACCATGGAAACAGAAGCTAAGAAAAAAACGCACCATTATACTTCCTTCTTTTGTTTAATGGCTATTTACATAACCTACATAGTGCACATCGCCACCTATTAGGTGGTTGTGCAATCATTTTTTCAATCTTTTTATTTAATAAGTAATCTTTATTCACTGAGAATAAGAATTATATTGTTTGTTTGATGCTAATTATTTATATGTATTTTTATTATAGAAATTATAGCATCAAAAACATCCTGTTACAAAAAAAATAGTGCTTTATGTTATATATATATACACTATTTAATCAAAAGAAAACCTTGAAACATAACCTGCAGGTTATGTTCAGAGAGTAAGTTGCTATGGCTACTTACATACCCTGAAAGTTACCTCCGTTTTTGGAACCGAAAGTTGAGGTTATCCGCTTACTTGCTCTTAAACATACCCAAGTATGTCTAGAAACCTGCTTTCTGGAATACCCCCCTGGTTAGTCCCCTGGGTCCCAAAGAACTGTTTATGTCATGTGATTATCATTCAATTTAAGTTTTTACAGAGTTCTGCAGGGAAAAGCTTTTGCTTTTTAGCCATCATACCAAGTTGAGTGTTCAACCTTAAATGAAATGACAAATCCTGCATAACACTGACAAACCAGGAAAATAGGTCACTGAAAGTGAAGAGTCCTATGTCCAGACAAAACATCAGAGTATGCAAACTATCCATCTGTAATACCACAAGGATATGAATCACACAGGGAAGACAACGCTTCTGATCATTCAACAGAAGAAGGTCAAAGTAAGACATCCCTAAGCTGGTTGTGTAACAGCTAAATGACATGTCTTCTCAATTCTTGATTGTTACTTGGACAAAATCTCTCAATGGAAAAAAGCACTTCAGGAAGCAAATGACAAGTTCAGTGATTCTTAGTGGTTCTGAACTGGTGAGTCATGAACCAAAATTGGGTTGTACGTCTGTTCTGATAGGGCCACAAACAAAAAACAACAATGCTAAATTCAAATAACAAAATGCAACTCTCCATATAATCAGACCTAACCAAATGAACAGGCTTTACAACTTTTAAAAGGAAAGAGAAAATGCATTTTGATAACTCTGATGTCAAGGTTATGTGTCTACTGACTGTCAAGTCAAATTCTATGGTATTTAAGTGATGTGACGTGTAGCCAAGTATGGTATCCCATACACAAAATTTTTAAACTGCATTTCACCTATCCAAGTGTGCGCACACACACACACAGCAGTGGGCAGCCATTTTGCTGCGGCACCTGGGGAGTTAGGTGCCTTGCTCAAGGGTACCTCAGTTGTGGGTAACGAGAATGGAAGAGAGCGCTGTTCATTCACTCCCCCCACCTACATTTCCTGCCAGCACTGAGACTCGAACCTGTAACTTTTGGGTCACAAGTCCGACTCTCTAGCCATTAGGCCACAACTGCTCCACTTTATCAACAAATTCATATGCCTTCACCTTCAAAAACGATACACAATGGTTGCAGAGTGAATGAAACGACTGCAATTTAAGAGGCATTTAGACAACAAATACTCATACCTACAACTTTATGAATAATTTAAATAAATTTCTAAAAATGATATAATTTTAAAATGTATTTATTTTAGTATAATAGTGTTGAGTCACCACTTGATGTCAAATGCAAAGTCTGGATCCTGAAACAATTAATTGCAACCCAATAACAAATATCACTGGGGGGGAAAAAAGCTTGTTTCATGTAGCAATTCCTAGATACCTAAATTCAAGCTTGTGCCCCTGTTTCCTTCTTTCTATATCTTTCTCTTGACTGACCTCTCTGAGCTGTTGCATTTCCATCTTAAGGGCTTCATGTTCTTCTTCCAGCTGGCTGTGTTTGGTCTTCAGAGCAGCGCTCTCCTCCAGAACAGCCAGGCCGTACCGTGCAGCCTGTAACTTCTCCTCATTGGCCTCCTGGAGTTCTGCCGTCAGTCTCTCCACCTCTGCTTCAAGCCCTCCTCCTCCGACCCCCTCCACCTCTCCATCACTCTCCTCCAGCATCCTCTGCCCAACCTCACGCTCCAGCCGAGAACAGATACGTCACTCCTGGCTCGTCATCCCTGAAGTGAGCAAGAAGACATATGGACTGTAGTTAAGGCCAGTTCACACCTAGAATGATACTTGTAACTGTAATGATTAATATATTAGCATCCACACCAACGGACTTATAAGCGTGCTCTGCAGTTATGCTGTCTGCCGTTTCAAACGTGTGAGCTCTTTAAACTCGGGTGGATTCTGTTTGGCTGTTAATGTTTTTATTCATCAGGTGGAAAAAAAATTGTTCTGAAAGTGACTCCATTGATATCATTACTCTGTGTTGCTGTTGTATTTCCTATTCTCATAAAATTAGAACAACTTAAAACTTTGAAATAAATAGGTTTGTTTTTGAAAGAAGTCTCTTATGTTCAACATTTATTTTTTATCAAAAATACATTTAAAAAAAAAAAGTTAAAAAGTAATACTGCAAAATATTATTACAAAACGTTTGGGGACAGTAAGAAATGTATGTTGTTGTTTTTTTGGGAGGGGGGGGGGGGGGGATAAAATACTTTTATTCAGCAATGATGCATTAAATGGATCAAAAGTGACAGTAAAGACATGTATAATGCAGTGTTTCCCATACATTAACTAGACTGTGGCGGCCCGCCACATTCTAATTTGTCCCGCCACAGTCTCAAAGTACGCCTGTCGCGATATTTAAATAACTGTTTGATAATTGAGTCATAGGGCAAAAGAAATAGACTTGCATCAATTAAGTTTTCGTGTACTATATTCAAAGTAATCTGAAGCCATTCCATAGCTTCATGTGAGGGACAGAAGAATATGTAAATCATTAAATTAAAGTTCAAGGAAACTCGTCTTCCCTCCGCTGCAGCTGTCAATCATTCTCTGTTCAGCACTCAAACAGCTCGTCGCGTTCGGTAACGACAGTCAGCACGGTAAAACTCTCTAATATGATGTATTCCCATTATAATACTTGATATGTAGATAAAGGGCTGTGGATTTGCATAAAATGCAAATGCAAACTACATCTTGCTGGAGTTTATTGCCGTTTCTGAACGATGTCATACTGGCTAGGTTAGATCGCACAACACAAGGACTGTGAATTGGCCTCACACGCACAATAACTGGTATTTAAAAGTGAAAAGAAACATATGATTAATTAAATATTAGATGCAGATATACACAGGGGTTATCTTTGTGCCGTTAACTTTTCAATGAATTACTATTAGAGCACAAAATTGTTTACAATATAACACATTTCTTCATTGATCTAATCTTTTAAATTATGGTCTCAGAATGCACCAGATTTATGCATTTAAATTTAAAATGTACAAAATATTCCTCCGAGGGGGCATGCCCCCGGACCCCCCTAGAGGGACCGCCCACCACAGTCTCACAAAAACCTGTGGGAAACACTGTAATGTTACAAAAAAAATTCTACTTAAAAAATGCTGTTCATTGAATTTTCTATTCATCGAAGAATCCTGAAAAAAAAATAAGCAGTAAAAACTGTTTTCAACATTTATAAGAAACATTATTAAAAATTGAGCACCATATCAGCATATTAGAATAATTTCTGAAGGATCATGTGACACTAAAGACTGGAGTAAAGATGCTGAAAATTCAGCTTTGCCATCACAGAAATAAATCACATTAGAAACAGTCATTTTAAATTAATTAGTTTTACTATTAAAATTTAAATTTTACTATTTAAATTATTAAGTTTTACTCTATTTTGATCAAATAAATGTAGGCTTGGTGACCATAAGAGACTTATTTCAAAAACTTTTTTAAATTGTAATTATACAGAACTTTTGAGCTGTAGCATATTATATATTAGTATATATTATTACCCAATGGCGATCACCATTCTGACCTTTCTCTTGGTCCCCATCCACTCTTATTGCATTGCAAAAGAGCAGCTTTGACATTCTGCTAAACATCTCCTTTTGTGTGCCACAGAATAAAGAAAGTAGTGTTGGTTTGAAACAACATGATGACAGCTAAATCATTTTTGGGTGAGCTATCACTATCACATTTACGATTTCAAATGCGTATTACTATCAGTCCTAACGTAATGAACCAATAAGCTTCTTCAAAACCAACTGCACAGCTCAAAGGCTTCAGATTTAACATTATTATGAGATTATCAGAGCTGTTAATCTGACATTCAATGAGACGGTTTGCCATCAGACCAGCAGGACACAGCCGAGTGAGATTTGCTCTAGCAGCTTAAAAGACTTTTACACTTTCACTCCAGCGAGCTGTGCGTCTAATGACATCATGGTTTTACGTGGATTACTGAACGGACAGCTGAGCATACGTCATCGTTTACTAAACATCATGTTGTTTTAAACCTGCATGACTTTCCTTCTACTGTGGAACAGCCCGAGTCATCATTCACTTTAATGGTGGCGGAATTGTCATTTTTGGGTGAACTGTCCCTTTAACATCATCCAATATGTCTGTGTAAACCGAGTGCCTCAAAACAAACACTGACAGTTCCTCCTTCCTCAAATATTAACAAAACCAGTGGCGAATTATGGATTTAGGCTCAGGTTTTGTCAAAAAGCGCGATATTTGGTGATTTACAGACATTTTTTAGTTCAGGAAGCATTTTTAATGAATTTTATTATACTTTATTGCAATAGACGAATTGGGTTGGTCAGGGCACGAAAGCTCATTGTTAGTAATAATAGGTTGTTTTCTAAACCTTTAGGTTTTTTTACAAGGTGACTTTGAAGTTATCAAAACATTAGCTAACGTTAGTTTGTCAATAGTTTGTGGTAGCCACGGTGCTAATACATAAAAATATTAGTTTTCTTGGATTTAGCTAAAGGTTACAAAACATTTTTTTCCTGTTCATTATAAAAGTAGCAAATGTTCCCTAAAAATGACCAACCGTCCGTTTACTGAAGTATCTGTATAAGCTCAATACATCCGCCTTATGTCTTCATTTGCTACAATGTTAGCTGAGGAGAAATTGTCAACTGGAGTCGGCTAAGAGATGAGAATGTCGCTTTTAATCGTCTCTTACCTTTAGATTTGGTTGACAGAATCAGGCAGTAAACGGATGAAACATGAATTTGAGCTCGAAGGAGATCAGCCCTTTCCTTGCGCGCGCTCCAGAAGTCAGCCGTTTGAATGAATGCACGAGCACAACTCTGAAGAGCAGCTCAACAGCCAATGACGCGCGTCCACTTCCGCCTGTCTTAAAGCGCACGCTCGCGCAGCTTCAGTGAACATGTTGCAGCGGATGTGGTTCTGCAGCTGAATAGAAATAAGATTAAGTTGTCACGTAGGATACCATCGTGAAAGCTTTAAACGAATATTTGTTTTACTGGTGTCTTAAATTAAGTACTGTAACAACCATCAAAGTACCAGTAAATCTAGGCCTCCATACCACTGTCACTGATAAACTGCTCTGGCAAAGAAGGCCACAAAAATGTCTAGCTTTTGTCATCATTCCTCAAATAACTATCTGTCTAAAAATGAGATGTTATTCATACATTGTTCATTCAACCAAATAGTCAACATGTATCAAAATTGACCATTCTTGTTTTTTTAATGGAATATTGCAGTAGCCTATTTATTATAAATTATTTTTTGTGCATATCATTGTTATTTTTTTTAATGCAACCTTTAAAAAACTTTAATAATAATAATTAAAAAAAAACTTCCCTTCTCTTGCAGTGACACCTCTTAGATATATAGGACTAAAAAGAATTGATAATATCAGTGATGCCCTCTGTGTGTCACTTTCCAGTACACCAAAACGACATCTGGTGGTTGAGGATGGTAAGTGCAAACAGATATTCACTACATAGCCTTCAAGTGTGGGTATATCTGCAGGTTGGAGGAGTAATGAGCGTGATGAAAGATCTCACATGAGCTGAATAGCGACAGCAAGTGTCAAGTACCAATTGTGATGGCTTCATCATATTAGCTAGTGCATATCAGTGTGGCATCCAGCAGCATAAGGTCACTAATTTTTATATATATAAATATAGATGTAATTTCAGTAGTGCCAACTGCTATACGGCAGCTGCTATGCAATTTTTAGCTCCAGCTCTGAGGCCAAATATGTGGGTATCTAACATTGTGTTTTATGTCTAACTTATGTTTTAGCTACATTGGGCAGTTCCACAGGCATCTGCTGGGCAGCTGCTAGCTTAAATAAGATGCCAGTTTCATGATTCATGCTCCTCCCCAACTATAATGAATGTCATAATACTGTAAAGTATTATTGTGCAGGTTAGCTTATCGTCTTTAGTGAGGACTAAACGTGCTAGTCCTTCAAAAACGACTAACCAACAAATACTATCTTACAATCTGCTTCACATCACTGAAACACCTCAAATATTGAGCCCAAGGAAGATAAACTGCAAAATAGAGCAAGATGTAAAAGATGATGACGTCCATGTGTGGAGCTTCCCAGGAGGGAATTTCAGGGAAAGAGGCTGGGCATTGCCCATTACTGTGGGAAACCAAGTTTTAGGCATCCACACTGCCCCTAAGTTTAAAGGTCAAGGGTCATCCAGTAGCTGCCCTTACAAACAAACCAAGAACGTCAGTATCATGCATGGCAGAGATGTTGTTATTAATGTAAATGTAAGACCACACATATAAAATAAAAATAAAATAATACTTTTTTGACAGTAAAGACATTCATAAATGTTACAAAATATTTCTATTTCAAATAAATGCTGTTCTTTTGAACTTTCTATTCACCAGAGAATCTTGAAAAAAAAATCCCCGAACATTTTAAGCAGCACAACAGTTAAAAAAAAAAAAAGGTTACTTGAGCAGCAAATCTGCATATTATAATGATTTCTGAAAATCATGTGACACTGAAGACTGGAGTAATGATGCTGAGAATTCAGCCTTTACATCACATGAATAAATTATATATTAAATGTAATACATTTTAAATAATAATAGTATTTCACCGTATTACTGTTTTACTGTAGGCTATTGTTGATCAAATAAATGCAACCTTGGTGAGTAGCTATAACATTAAAAAAATCTTATCAACCCCAAACATTTGAATGGTAGTGTGTATGTATAATGAGATATTACATTAATCAGTGATTATTTAATTATTACATTTATAAAACGGTTACTACACAATGCAAATATTAAAGCCAAAACTATGTATCAATGCAACTTTCATGAAGCAAACTTTCACTAAAGCCTTCCTTTGAAAAAAAATAGTCCCTGACCGTCAACAGCAACAGAAGTTACATTATTACGCCATTAGATGGCAGCAAAGACTGTCTTTATGAGTGTGTCAGTCAGTAGTGAAGACTTTTACATTGAAAAGATTGAATTGTTTTGAAAACTTGAAAAGACGCAACTGCCAAATGCTTTGACTAGTGCTGTCAGTCACGGAAAAAACCCTTAACTATTAAAAGGACAAGATAATACATCAGACATTTAACCGATTTTTTTTATTATATTTTATTATATATATATATATATATATATATATATATATATATATATATATATATATATGTACACACACACACACACACACACAGTATACAGTATATACTGTATATACACATACATACTGTACATTCATAATATGACAAATGTATTATATGATAGATGTGTGGTTCTCTAAAATATGTTAATTTATGATCTTTATGATAATATAATCTTATTTAATAATTAATGCGTCATATTCTTTAAACATATACACAGTTCACAGTTTGTGGTCAACATTTTTATCCATACATCCACAACCTTCAGGTCCACTCAAATATGATTTTATTAATTGAAGTGGTCTTAAATCACTGTGTGTGATGTGTTCCCCTGGACCGAGAGGTCACTCTGTTCAGGGACCATTTATCAGAAGGGGGGGGTGAGAGGAGAGAGGAAGCTAGAGGTTTGTGTCAAGGTCAGAACAGAGCATTGGAGAATGTATAAAAACACTGGAAGAAGGAAAGTCTCTCAAATAAAGCACAGCAAAAGAGGAGTGAAGTTTGTGGAGTCGGGGCATTAGACGTGTACCACATAGTTACACCGATTATTAAAGTGATTCGATCCATCTGTAAGAATGAACGTGCACTGCTTGACTCTTGTAGTTCTGTCACTCTCAGCAACCAGCGCACAGGCCTTATGGAGGTAAGTGAACACACTCTGTGGAGAGGGACTTCCTTCTTGACAGTATTTGCAGTTCTTTTTCTGTATCGTACAAGCTTCTGTAAACCAAAATGTCTACTTCATCATGTTTTACTAAAATAATACAGAAGAAAGAAGTCATAAAGTGCACCATTACAAAAAATGGGGGGTCTAGGGACCCCCAGGGGGCCGTAAGAGCCCAGCTAACAAAAATATGTTGTAAAAACGTTTTGCTAGCGTTATAATTATTTAGTGAAAACATTATTTCTGAATGTTCTTTAAAGTTTCAAAATGTCCAGTTTTTTAAATGTTTAAAAAAATGTCTTGGTTATAAGAACATTAAGGGAACATTCCAGTTTATCATTTTGCAAACATTATGGGAATGTTAATTTCAATGTTCTCTGAACTTTCTGAAACAAGTAGTAACATTTAAAAAGTTAGACAAACAACCAAATAAAACATTTCAGAAAAAAAAAAGGTTCCATGAATGATGTATAAATATGTTTTTGTGCTAACGTTTTGAGAACATTAGCTATTAAAGACCAGATAACTTTAAACGCACATTCTATTAATGTTACTGGAATAATGTTTGGTAATAACTTTGTGAGAACCTTGCCAGAGCATTAGCCAATGTTATCTGTTATCTGGGAGGCTGCTAGGGGATCTGTGGAAAACTTGTGGGAAAAGAAACACTGTCAACATAATTCAAAGTAATTTTTTCCCCCATGCAGGTAATATTTAAATAATTTGAGACATTATTTAGACAACATAAAAACCAGTTATTTAATTTGAAAATATATAGCTGCCTCTATATTTTATGAAAGAAGTCATTTGAAAAGGATGATCATATTTGGTGGCCTTTGGCATAAAAAAATAAAAGTAAAACAAAACCTCCAAAATAATCTGGCATTAAACATTTATTTGATCTCAAATGTTTAAATCAACATAAAATATATGCTAAATATCTCTGTTGTAAATGTAATATTTTTGATATATATTCGACAATATCTAAATAATGTAAATTTATTTAGATATAAATACACTCTCAATCACTTTATCAGGTACACCTAGCTAGTACCGTGTTGGACCTTCAGAACTGCCTCAATTCTTCATCGCATTGATTCAACAAGGTGCTGGAAACATTACTCAGAGATTTTGGTCTATATTGACTTGATAGCATCACGTAGTTGCTGCAGATTTGTCGGCTGCATATCCATGATGCAAATCTTCCATTCCACCACATCTCAAATGTATTGGACTGAGATCTGGTGACTGTGGAGGCCACTGAGTAGGGTGAATTCAGGTTGAATGGGACACTTTTTCGCAGGCATCTCAATGGCAAAAAGTGTCCCAATCAACCTGAATTCAGCCCTATAGGAGTTCACTGCAGTAAACTCATCATCATGTTCAGGAAACCAGTTTGAGATGATTTGAGCTTTGTGACAAGGAGCGTTATTATCCTGCTGGATGTAGCCATCAGAAAATGGATACACAGTCAGCAACAATCCTCAGGCAGGCTGTGGCATTTAAGCGATGCTCAATTGGCACTAAGAGGCCCAAAGTGTGCCAAGAAAATATCCTTCACACCATTACACCTCTACCAGCCTGAACTGTTTTACAATGCAGAATTAATTCATGCTTTCATGTTGTTTACGCCAAATTCTGATCCTACCATCTGAATGTTGTTTTTCTATCAGCTTGAACCAGTTTTGCCATTCTCCTCAGACATCTGGCATCAACAAGGCAATTTCACCCACAGAACTGCCACTCACTGGATATTTTACTCAAACCAACATCCACGCCCCATTCCGTCACTTAAATCGTCTTTCTTCCCCATTCCGATGCTCAGTTTGATTCAACAGATTGTCTTCTTCTTCTTCTTCTTCTTCTTCTTTTTTTTTCTTGCTTTACGGCAGATCGCAGACATTTAAGCGCATTACCACCACCTATCGCACAAAAGGACAGATTGTCTTGATAATGTCTACAGGCCTAAATGCACTGAGGTTGCTGCCATGTGATTGGCTGATTAGATATTTGCGTTTACGAGCAGTTGAGCAGGTGTACCTAATAAATGGCCAGTGAGTGTACATACAAATGGGCAAAATATATGAGGAAAACTATAAAATGTATTGAAAATAGGCTATATTTATATAAAATATATTTTAAATCTGTATTAATTTTGAAATGTTACAAAACATATACAAAAATATCTGTCTTTGCTATATAGGGAGAATCTTTTTAAAATTATTTAAAAGCTAAGTTCATCTTAAAATCAGTTCAAATGATAAAATGCACTCTGTGTCCTGTAATTGCTGTTTTATCAGTTGTAAAAAATAATAAACGTAACACGATTCTCTTCTCAGGGTAAAACTGAAGAAAATGCCATCCATACGAGAAACCCTCAAGGAGATGGATGTCACACCAGATCAAGTGTTTTCTGAGATTATGCCGAAATATGATGAACCGTCACCCACTAACGGCACAGCTCCAACACCTCTGATCAACTACTTAGATGTAAATCAGAGTTAAAAATGGAAAAGATCGACAATTCTGAGCATGTTTTATAACTGTAATTCTACTGTCTATGTCTCTCTTGTTTTTCAGACTCAATACTTTGGTGAGATTAGTATTGGTTCACCAGCTCAGATGTTCAATGTTGTGTTTGACACGGGTTCTGCCAACCTCTGGGTTCCCTCACATAGCTGTTCTCCTTTATACACAGCCTGCTGTGAGTGATTTGCTTAAAGCATATAAATCTAAAATCTTAAAAAGTCATTTTATTATCTAGCTGTACTTTTTACAATGAAAAGCAAAACCTGCATTTTTGTCCTACAGCTCAGTCTTCCTTTCTCCATATGTCTCTTAGTCACACACAACAGGTATGATGCTTCCAAATCCCACACGCATATTTATAACGGCACAGGATTCTCCATCCAGTATGCTTCTGGAAACGTCCGGGGATTTCTGAGTGAGGACGTGGTTATAGTGAGTAACAAAAACATTCATTTATGAATGTAAATCATTGGGAATGTTAAGAAATAAGTTTAAAGGGAATATCTTTATGAAAAAAGCTAAGTTCATGAGACGTATAGATGAATTATATAATTGACCGTACTATTATAATAAAATTAATAACATGCAATGGAAAACCAGAACCATAATTTGCACACGGTTCTTGACTGAGCTGTTTGACCCTTGACCTCTAACATCTTTAGGTGGGTGGTATCCCGGTGGTGCAGGTTTTTGCAGAGGCCACAGCTCTTCCTGCGATCCCTTTCATCTTTGCCAAGTTTGACGGAGTGTTGGGGATGGGCTATCCAGATGCAGCCATTGATGGAATTACACCCGTGTTTGATCGCATCATGTCTCAACATGTTCTAAAAGAGAATGTTTTCTCTGTGTACTACAGCAGGTGAGCATCAGCATTTCTTAGGGTAAGCAAAGGGGGACATCAGGCAAAGTGGGGCAAATATATGTCACGATTAAATACCTTGTCATTTTTTGCCACAAGAGCTTTGATTCGGCCGTAAGTAATCAGAGCATGCTGATATACAGCCATATTGCATGGCTACAAGTGTGATATTGCATTTATACAACAGTTCGATGGCACCAGTGTGAAAATAAATAAGAAACAACAACTGTTTTTCTTTAAAAACCCTCTTTTGTGAGGGACCACTTTCTTTCTGGCATGGATTCAAATCTCAAGTTTACAGTTTAACAGGTGAGCCCAATCCTCTGTTACTAATCCTAAAATGTAGGACAAAGGAATGTTGAGTCGCTTCATTGAAACTCATTGCAATATGTAGAGTATTATGAGAGAGAGATCGACTAAGTGAGTGCATTACCTGCATCGTAGCTGATATTCTTCGTCAATCATAATCACAAAATCAGTTTGAATGTCTGCTGAGGAAAGCGATATCTTTATCTTTGTCCTTTTAACATTTCAGAAGATTTCTCATGACAGCGCTAGTCAATGCATTTGTCAGTTGTGTCTCGTAAGATGTTGTTTAAAGTAAAAACTACGTCCTTGTTTCCTTGTTTCAGTCCATTTCAATATAAAAGTCTTTGTGACCTGCCTGACTCACTCATAAAGACAGTCTTTGCCGCCATTTCATGGCATATTAATGTAACTTTCACTGAAGTCGAAATCAATAACAGACTCTTTCAATATGGCAGTATAAGAAGTAAAATAGGAAATAAACACAAGCAAACAGTTCAGTCAAACTTGCAAAAGCAGCGCTCTTGTTAGTACAGTTTAATACAGTTAGTACAGTTAGTACATTTAATTTCAATGTAAATATAAAGTTATGAAACTTAATATAGCCATTCAGCCAAAAATATTAGCTCTGGAACAAAACAAATTATACCTAATGTTTAAACACTATCTACATAAGAGCCAGTGGCAAATTCCCAAAGGACTGGCCGAGATGAAGCTGTTCTCTGCGGGTACATGAGTGCTGAACGGTCGCTGACAACCTGGAGCTCGCATCTCCGAAAGCATCTAAACAAATTTTCAAATAGGTGTAATATTTACATATAAATCGCATATCTGAGGTCTAAACAATTACATTCTCACCTAAAAAACTACATTCAGTTACAAAATAACAGTAGTATCTATAAAAATATGGAGGGTTTGGTCATCCTCCATGACATTCACTGTGAGAATGCTGACAGTGGAGTGATTCAAGTGGTGAAACGGTTCCCGTGGCAATGATGGTAGAATATCGCATGGCTGGAAAGACCTCTCAGCCAGTCAGAAGCTGCATCTGAATTGGCATTTAGATATATTTACAGACCGTTTATTGCAGCTCAGAAGTGGCATTTACACTGAAATTACAATTGCATTAATAACGCCATGAGTTTAAATAGGTATTAAAGTTCTGTCATCGTTTACTCTCCCTCATGTGGTTTCAATCCTGTATGTCTTCCTTTCTTCTGTGTAACAGTAAAGGAGATAATTTGAGAAATGTCAAATTTGCATACAATGGGAAGGCAATGGTTACTAAAACAGTTTGGTTACCAACATTCTTCAGAATATTTTATGCTGTCACTGTACATTGTACAGTGTAATACTTTTGTATCTAAATAATACAGTTGCAAGCCCATCTGTTACTAGTGCATATCTTTGTATGTATATGTATCTGTAAGGGACCCAACACACGTCCCTGGTGGAGAGCTGGTGCTGGGGGGCACAGACCCGAATTACTACACTGGATCTTTCCACTATATGAATACCAAAGAGGAAGGCAAGTGGGAGGTCATCATGAAGGGGTAAGAATATTATCATCATCAATTTTAAAGAACAATAATGATTTCCTGCTATGTAGCTTTTTCTGCCATTCTACATCTGCTTTACATCACAGTTTTCACAAATACTCCTGGTTGTAATAGATATCCTTTATCAGTTTATACAAGGTTTCCGGTAGCCATCCGTTTTTAATTTTGAACAGAATCTCAAACCATTTCCAGAAAGGTAATCAATCCTTGCTCTGTGTCCTTTAAAGGAATAGCAGACCCAAAATTCAATCATACACCCATCCTTATGTCGTACCAAATCCATATGACTTTTCTTTTTAATCCTTGGAACACAAGAATCGAATGACAGTGCTGGTTGGCCTTTTCCATGCTATTGTGATAATGGAACTTTAAAGCTTAAAAGCCTAAAAAAGACACAAAAGCACAATAAAAGTATCACAGAAGTATCCGTATAACTTGTGCATTATATTTCAAGCCAATAATAACATTAGGGTGACCAAATGTCCTGTTTTCCCAGGACATGTCCTGTTTTTACGTCCTGTCCTTACGTCCTGTCCTGGCCTTCCTGGTTGTTTTTTATAAAGTGATGAAAATGTCCTGGTTTTCATTGTTTTTGGGCCATTAAATTGACCGGTGTTATGAGATTTTCGGTTTCTGAGATTTTTGGTTTCCGAAGGCGGAGCATACATTAATATAAATGAGTTTCGCAGACATGCGCGATTGCATGTGCAACTGAGAATATTAGTATCACGTTGTATCTCAAGACAATAGTGGATTTTTCCATAAAGGTAACTATATTCTCAGCGTCGCAGCTGACTTATGTCTAAACTACACTTGTTTACTTCTAGGTAACAGTTTATAATGTTTTCCTTAGTTTGCACGATTGGTGCAGTCGTCTGTAACTGAATAACAGATAGGCCTACTTTGTGTAACAGCAGAGTAACCTACAGCTATCGTCTACTATGAGTTCAGCTCGTTGTGTTCTTCCATTGTACCTTGCGATGTAACAGCTGATAGGCCTAAATAAATTTCTTTATAACTTTCATGCTTGTTTGTTAAAGGGTTAGTTCACCCAAAAATGAAAATTATGTCATTAATGACTCACCCTCATGTCTTTCCAAACCCGCAAGACCTTCGTTCAAATTCAGAACACAGTTTAAGATATTTTAGAATTAGTCCAAGAGCTTTCTGTCCCTCCATTGAAAATGTACGTACGGTGCACTTTCAATCCTTTCCATTGAATTGATTCCATTGAATTGATTCCATTGAACTGATTCCATTGAATCCTTTCATCTGTCGGCGTTGGTAATGCACTTTTACGTCGCCGTGGTTGTTTTTGGCGATTAGGACATCCGCGACATGCACACTTACGCACCATTTTAAAAAATATAGCAATACCAAAATACAAACAATGTAGAATAGCTTGAATACAGCGTGCGTCTCCCTCAGACTGTAAACGAAGCTCGGGCGCACCGGATAACACGTCAGCAGCATCACTGTCCGGAGCAGAAGGGGGCGGTAATGCACCAATAAGCTGGATGCCAACCGCCGTAAAACAGGAAAGAAGAAGAAGAAGAAGAAGAAGCGGAGTCGTGAACGTGGATTGACAACAGACCCGGAAGAGAATACAATGCTGAATAAAGTCGTAGTTTTTGTTATTTTTGGACCAAAATGTATTTTCGATGCTTCAAAATGTCGCAGATGTCCTAATCGCCAAAAACAACCACGGCGACGTAAAAGTGCATTACCAACACCGACAGATGAAAGGATTCAATGGAATCAGTTCAATGGAATCAATTCAATGGAAAGGATTCCGGAAGAGAAGACAATGCTGAATAAAGTCGTAGTTTTTGTTATTTTTGGACCAAAATGTATTTTCGATGCTTCAACAAACTTCTAACTAACTCTCTGATGTCACATGGACTACTTTGATGATGTTTTTATTACCTTTCTGGACATGGACAGTGCACCGTATATACATTTTCAATGGAGGGACAGAAAGCTCTCGGACTAAATCTAAAATATCTTAAACTGTGTTCCGAAGATGAACGGAGGTCTTACGGGTTTGGAACGACATGAGGGTGAGTCATTAATGACATCATTTTTATTTTTGGGTGAACTAACCCTTTAAGCGACAAAAAACTGCTGGGAATGATCAGCTCAACAGTAAAATATAGATGGGCAAACAAGGAGGATGAGGAAGAAAAACAGGATAAAGAAGAAAATGAGGATGAAGAAGAAAACTAAAGATATAGATATTTTTGGTTAGTTTTTGTAAGTTTGTGAGAGCTATTTTTGTTAAACTTGGATTGCTAATATAGCAGAGGTATTTTTTTTAGTTATTTTATTATTTATTTATTTTTCTAATACAGAAGAGAAATTATTTCTATGATTATTTCATTCGTTATTTTTGAAACTTGTCATAATAAAACATGTTGGGTAACCTCTGAGAAGCCTATATGAATTAATGTCTTTGGTTATAGAAAGTATTTTGTAATATAACAATTTTCTATCCATATAGAGGAGGCATACTTTAAATGTGTTGAAATTATAAGGCATCTTTGAGTAAACTTCGAGTCACCCTAAATAACACATAATAATAGATTTAAGCCTCCCCAAAAGTGGGTAAACTACCTAATTACACAGGCATCTTTGAGGTTAAAGTGATTATTATTTTTTTTTTTTTTGCAAATAATGAATTACAGTCTCTTTTTGTTTAATTACCACAGTAATACTTTGTTCCTCTGCAGAGTGTCTGTGGGGGCAGATATGCTGTTTTGCATGGACGGATGTTCTGCTGTGATTGATACAGGCTCCTCCTACATCACAGGCCCCGCCTCCTCCATTTCCATTCTGATGAAAACAATCGGGGCCATTGAACTGGCAGAAGGAGGGGTACGTTTTGGTTAGCTGACCTTACGGAGATTCCTTAAAAATCTGTCCTTGTTTAAAAAGGCATACATATAATCTGTTAATAATAAGAAAATGGGTTTAAGAGATTAAGCTATTGAAAGATGAAATTATTTTTTTCCGAACCAAAAAGATGAATCCACTGCTTAGCAATACAAACTACAGAAACTGAACTTAAGCTTTGAAAACAATATTATGAAAAATCTAAATCTCAGCAGTGGCAAACATTCAAACTTCTCTACAGCTATAAAAATAAATGTGTTCCAGTTGTACACAAACAGAGCACATTATGCATGATGGACCTCAGCAATGGCAATTCATTATAAGTTAGTAGACAAATGATGATTAAAAACCTACAATTTCACACTGCAAACCAATTTAGGATGATTGATCATGCGCAGATATATGAAACATGGCATCCCGTATACTACTTCTATAGCCAATGCGAGATTTTGAGCATTAAAACCTGTTTCTTATTGTTCTGCTTCCTTTTCCTGTTGCACAACTCTATGGGAACAGCTGCTTTGCTCTATAATTTTGGCTGTGCCTCATAAATAATGTCTGAAGAGCAATTGGAATGATTGAAAGCTGATTTTTTTTTTTTTTCATCGCCGATGTGGTTAATGATATTTAATGTGTAAAATGTGTGTGTTTCTTTCCTTTCAAGTGTGAAGTTTCGTGTCATTTCAGTTTTGCAAAATGATGCAGGATTGTTGTCTTTGTGTGGTTTTAAAGCTATCATTCACTCTCTCTCTCTCTTGCTCTGTTTACAGTACACTGTGAGCTGTAATCTGGTCAAGTTGTTGCCCACTGTGGCTTTTCATCTTGGTGGTCAGGAATATTCTCTCACAGATGAAGACTATATTCTCTGGGTGAGGACTTTATATGCATTTATTTTAAATAAAGGGTTGCCTATTAACTAACATGTCACATTTGGTGGTGCTAATGTTAGAATAAGTGATCAAAGGCTTTAATTTTCTCCTCATGTACACTGACTTGAGATGCAGAAGGTTATATCAGTAGCCTGATAAAGCTTATTTATTTATGGAGAGTGTTGTCTCATGACCAGATGTTACTTTTTCTTAGTAACCTTATGTTATTGTTCCGATTTGCTTGTGGAATAAATTTATCATGGTTGACTATCATGCCTTTTGTGGGAAGCCTAAAGCTGGGTTCACAATGTACAATTTTGGGCTCAATTTGGCTGTCTGAGACAAATGTTAAGAATTCTAAAAGATTCCTCTGATCCTCGGCCAAAATCAGAAGCCTTTGATCGCTAGTTTGACATGTTCGCTGACAGCCAATTAATGACTGTTACGATCAAGTTTTACCTCCAACTAAATTGAATGCATGTCAACTGAGGTCCCACAGTGTGGCTTACAGCTGTATGTTCATACAGTCTGAAAATCAACAGTCGTAAAGGACTGTTATAAATCGTACAGTGTGCACCCGGCTTTATCCAAACCACTAGGTGTTAGTAGAAGCAAAATCCCTTTAAGGCAAGTAATTTCACTTGGTAGCCATCTTTGAAATGCCTCTCTGGCAGCTATTTCAGTTATGCAAATTCATCAAACATCAAATTTTCAAAAGCTGTTCACCAAGCTTACTATTATATTTCACATTTGAAATTACAAATGAAATCTGACAATAACGGTCTCATAAATGATGATTTTTAAATGTTCAGATTATGACAAAAATCAGCATTTTTCAGGCTGGACCAGTCAATGCACATGTGCGGTCATAAACGCAAGTCTCAGAACCCTGTCTGTTTCTATAGAGTGCATTAGTGCCCGTCCCTTTTACCAACATACCATCGATTAAAGGGTTAGTTCACCCATAAATGAAAATTCTGTCATTAAATACTCACCCTCATGTGGTTCCACACCCGTAAGATCTTCGTTCATCTTCAGAACACAAATTAAGATATTCTTTATGAAATCCGAGAGGCATCTGACTCATCCATAGACAGCAATTTAACCACCACCACTTTCAAGGTCCAGAAAGGTAAAAACATCGTTAAAATAGTTCATGTGACTGCAGTGATTCAACCTTAATTTTATGAAGTGACGAGAATAATTTTTGTGCGCAAAATCAAAACAAATATAACAAATTTATTCAACAATATCTTTTCTTCTCTTTCCTACACTGTTTACGTTCAGTGCTTCCAGGTTGTATGTCAGAACGCCTATATTCCTGTGATATACTGTAGGAGCCGGCCAATAATGAGTCTGTGTTCTGACGTAGAACCTGGAAACGCTGAACTGTGTCTACAACACTGACAGTGTAGGAGGTCTTACGGGTTTGGAACGACATGACGTGAGTAATTAATGAGAGAATTTTCATTTTTGGATCAACTAAGCCTTTAAGTAACCAATAAGGTACGAGAGGCTGTGCTGTATCATGAGTAAGTCACGGCTGAAGGGCTCAAAGCGGAGTGCCTGCAACCCCTTCACTGTGACTTATTCATGATACAGTACTAGCTTCGAGTTGTTATTGCTTTTATAAAACGGTTACCATACAATACAAATATTAAGGTGCCCTCGAATGAAAAATTGAATTTATTTTGGCATAGTTAAATAACAAGAGTTCAGTACATGGAAATGACATACAGTGAGTCTCAAACTCCATTGTTTCCTCCTTCTTATATAAATCTAATTTGTTTAAAAGACCTCAGAAGAACAGGCGAATCTCAACATAACACCGACTGTTACGCAACAGTCGGGGTGTACACCCCCAATATTTGCATATGCCAGCCCAGTTTCCAACATTATAAAAGGCATTAGACAAGGGCAGCCAGTATTAACGTCTGGATGCACAACCAAATCATCAGACTAGGTAAGCAAGCAAGAACAATAGAAAAATGGCAGATGGAGCAATAATAACTGACATGATCCATGATAACATTGTCTTTCTAAATGTTTCATTAGCATGTTGCTAATGTACTACCATCGTTTTTCATTTTTGGATCAACTAAGCAGTCTTTAAGTAAGCAATAAGGTACGAGAGGCTGTGCTGTATCATGAATAAGTCACGGCTGAAGGGCTCAAAGCGGAGTAGCCACGGAGCACTATCAAACTCATTCAAAATCAGAAGTAAACAATATAAAGTATACAATACTCACATAATCCGATGAATGCATGACGAACCTTTGTAAAGATCCATTTTGAGGGTTTATTCTGTTTGAACTTTGTTAAGGACTGTTTAGGCAGCGTGAGCTCTGTGGGCGGAGAGCACGGGATTTAAAGGGGCCGAGTAAAATCGGCGCGTTTATAATTATGCCCCAAAATGCAGTTAAAAATTATAAAAAAAAACTATGGGGTATTTTGAGGTTACCATACAATACAAATAGGGCACATTAAAGGGATAGTTCACCCAAAAATGAAAATTTGATGTTTATCTGCTTACCCCCAGCGCATCCAAGATGTAAGGTGACTTTGTTTCTTCAGTAGAACACAAATGATGATTTTTAACTGCAACCGCTGCCGTCTGTCAGTCAAATAATGGGAGTGAATGGGAACTCTATCAATAAGAGTCAAATAAACATGCACAGACAAATCCAAATTAAACCCTGCGGCTTGTGACGACACATTGATGTCCTAAGACATGAAACGATCGGTTTGTGTGAGAAACCGAACAGTATTTATATCATTTTTTACCTCTAATACATCACTATGTCTAACTGCGTTCAGCATTCGCTTAGTGAGGTCTGATCACGCTCTGACAATGGTAGTGATGTCTCGCGCTTATACTTCTATGAGTGATAGACATCACTTCTGTTGTCAGAGCGCGATCAGACCTCACTAAGCGAATGCTGAACGCAGTTGGACATAGTGGTGTTTCAAAGGTAAAAAATGATATAAATACTGTTCGGTTTCTAGCACAAACCGATCGTTTCGTGTCTTAGGACATCAATGTGTCGTCACGAACCACAGGGTTTAATTTGGATTTGTCTAAGCAAGTTTTTTTGACTCTTATTGATAGAGTTCCCATTCACTCCCATTATTTGACTAACAGATGGCAACGGTTGGAGTTAAAATCATCATTTGTGTTCTACTGAAGAAACAAAGTCACCTACATCTTGGATGCGTTGGGGGTAAGCAGATAAACATAAAATTTTCATTTTTGGGTGAACTATCCCTTTAAAGCCAAAAATATATATTTCAATGCAACTTTAATGAAGTAAAATCACTAAAAGGCTTCCTTCCACCAGGAAAAAAATAGTCCCTGACCATGAACAGCAACAGAAGTTACATTATTAAACCATTAGATGGTGGCAAAGACTGCCTTTATCATGCCTTTATATCATATATGCCTTTATTGTCAATCAGTAGCAAAGACTTTTATATTGAAAAGACTGAATTGTTGTGAACACGGAACAAGACGCAACTGACAAATGCTTTGACAAGCGACTGTCAGTCAAGGAAAAACCCCTTAACTGTTAAAAGGACAAGATAATACATCAGACTTTTAAACAGATTTTTTTATTATGAACATAGGACTGACCTGAAGGAAAATGCTAAATCTGAATGCAGGTAATAAACTCGCTCAATCGATCTCTTTCTCACAATACTCTGCTACATAATACAGTAACCTTCAATGAACCACAATAAAGAGTGGTTGCTAAGGGTGTTGTGTAGTGATACACAGAACCGTTGGGTGAAGCAGTCATAGCCATGTTTTATTGTGAATAAAACACAGCTATTGACCAATCAGAATCAAGGACAGGAACTAACCGTTTTATAACAAGTTGTATTTCTTTGCAGCATTACTGTGTAAATGTGCTGTTGACCTGGTGCCATGAAAAAAACAAAAAAAAAAAAAAAACTGCCTTGCCTCACATGATTGAGACTCGGGTAGAGGCCAAGCTGATGTTGTGGTATCTTTCACAATTTCTCTCAGATGATGTTTTACTGGGACACAGCAGAAAAATAGTCTAGAGGTGCCCTAAATTCACTTAAGCTTTGACTGAAGTGTTGTTTTCATTATTGCTGACTCTGTACTACACTGTCAATCTGGCGTTTCATTTAGCATTAAAGTCTGGAATCGATTTCACTAATTGGAATGACTTTTTTCATTAAATTCAAAATGCCTCATGTTGTATTTGCATGTGGTTTTCCAGATGACTTCTAAAGTGCAGCATCTGTTTTGAGATTCATCAGTCTATGTATGGACTTGCATTAGCTTTTCTAATGTCTTTTTTTCTTCTCCTTACAGCAGTCAGAGTTCGGGGAGGACATCTGCACTGTCACATTCAAAGCATTGGATGTGCCGCCCCCTACTGGTCCCATCTGGATACTGGGTGCAAACTTCATAGCTCGATACTATACAGAGTTTGATCGGGGAAACAATCGCATTGGCTTTGCTCGAGCAGTCTGACAGACCTGGGTTTTCTACTATCCTAAAATCTTATCGTTATCACATATACACAACAACATATTGGCTACATGATCTGTCACATTAATAGCAGATAACCTAAGTTAAAGATTCCCTTGTGAAAAACTAGTAGACTTTAGCATACTTTTAAAAAGAGTACTTGTTATGGGAATAATATAATTTAAAAGAATATCCTTAAGTACGAACTGAATGTAATGTTTTCGGACTCACACTTGCATGTTTTTTACAATTCAACTAATATAGTTTAAATTTATAATAAATGCAATTAATTTAAGAGTATTTTGTTGACGCACAGTATTGGAATTAAAGGGATAGTTCACCCAAAACTGAAAATTATCCCATGATTTACTCACCCTCAAGCCATGGTGTATATGAATATCTTCTTTCAGATGAACACAATCAGAGATATATTTAAAAAATCCTGGCTCTACCAAGCTTCAAAATGGTAGTGAAGGGGGGCCTTGTTTTGAAGCCCCCAAAAATGCATCAATCCATCGTAAATATAATCTATACAGCTCCAGGTGGTTAATAAAGACCTTCTGAAGCGAAGCGATGTTTTTTTTTTTTTTTTTGTAATAAATCTATATCCATATTTAAAACTTTATTAAGTATAATAACTAGCTTCCGTCAGACAGCCGTACGCATCGTTTTGCGGCGGAAGAGTAACCCCTGACCCGACACATGACACAACGATGAACATGGAAGTGCAAAACAAACACAGGTCATGAATTAGAAGTCTAAAGCAAGAAATTTTAAAGAGAAATTTCGGACGATTTCGATGTATGAGCTTCAGTTTGTTGCCCAGTCCTATTTGTTTAAACCGCGAAAGGCATCTAAGCTTACGCTACTCCTACATCCTGCATCATACATCACTTCAGGGGTTACTCAGTTGCCGCTCAAAGTCGACTTGCACAGTATTGCTAACGTTGTCTGCCGGAAGTTAGTTATTTCAATTTATAAAGTTTTAAATATGGATATTTTCCTAACAAAAACACATCGTTTTGCTTCAGAAGGCCTTTTTTAACCCTCTGGAGCTGTATGGATTATATTTATGATGGATGAATGCATTCTTTGGGGGCTTCAAAACAGCACCCCCCAAAACAGCACCCCCCACCCCCCAAAAGAAAGAAGATAGTCATATACTGGTTGAATGGTGAATAAATCATGGGATAAATGTTATTTTTTGGTGATCTATCCCCTTTAAGTACATATTTATATGTAATTTTATAATTGTCTTTGAAATATGGTTAAAGTTACTGCTGAATGTACTGACAAGCATTTATGGAAAACTAAAATATACTTTAATGTCATTTCTATTGAAATTTGTATGTCATGTATTTAATGATGAAGTTGCAATTTAGTACATTTTAACTATATTAACTTTAAATGTAGTCACACTCTACACTATATATCAAAATTATAATCAAGTACTTTACATGTGCTGTATGTTAGTCAACGCATCTCACTAAACTACTGATTAATAAAAAAACATAATAAAACTTGACATTAAAGTGCACTTTTTAAAAGTGTTTTAAGAAGCATAGTCATGCAAGTGTACTCTAAGTACACTTACGTGATCTTTAATTTCATTATATCATCTGCAAGTACAGTTTTTTTTGTTTTTAAATACACTTTTAAGATTTGAAATACTCTACAATTGCACATTCAATACACACTTTTTGTGCCATAAGGTCAGAGGCCAGGGCTGATATTGCTAAAACTCATTCTGAAGTCTGACTTCAATAGGAATTTATTTGCACATTTATTTTCCCACGATCCATAAGTGAATTAAGATAGGAGGTTGCTCTTCGATCAGCAAATGTAATGTCTTCTGTCAGTAGTGTTTTGCAACACCAGAACAAATGGGTTTATAATGTATTTTACGAACTAGCTCAGACAGAGAGAAAAATAGACAATGCAGCATTCCCTTGAGCAACACATTGTGGGTTTTATTGACCATGACATTTGGTTTTAGTTTTAGCTGAATGTTTATTAATAGCTTTGAAAAGAGGAGTAACTCAAAAAAAACACACCCTTTGGACTTCTGCACCAAAAAAGTTATAAAACCTTATAGTTATAAAATGTATTTATATAAAAAAAGTTATATAAAATATATTTATAGTTACATAAAACAATTAATCTGTGTAATGATATTTACATGCAAACAAAAACCCATATACCCAAGAAATGCATTTAGATTTTCCATTACTATAATCACCATGTATAAGACATTAGATGTTGTTGCTATAATCTTCAAAAGATGCATTATGAACTGGTTTCACATGTTATTATTAGTGTCCTACAATGTGTGAATGATGTGAACACCCAATAAACCAAAAACAAATGGAGTGTTTTTAGTTGGCAACACTTCTTTCACCTCTCAGAACATCAGAATCCAAACACACATATGATGCGCATATGAGGCAAACCAAAGGTCAGGATGGATGGGTATAAATGTGTAATATCTCTTAAAATGTTTACCCCTTCTGACCATCCTCATTTTTTGTCCCGTTATGTACTCTGGAAGCTGTTACAAAACCACAGGACTGATGAACAGTCGTGGAACATCTTCATTACTATGGCGCATTCATCCAAATAAACATTGACTGAAGACATTCCATGGTTCTTATTTTTGATGTTTTTGTCTCTATGTCTGTGCATGCTTAGAAACTTGCTTGTCTTGCAGTGTTTCTATTGAGAAAGGTTGTGAAATGGAATGCAAGATGTGATCTCCTGCTGTTACAGTCACGCTGAAGACGCCTTCCTCAGCAGGAGCTACAGATTTTATCACTATCTTTCTCTCTTTTTCTCATTCTATCTCCCTCCATTCCTGCCACACATTCTTTAGCTGGTGTGTAGAGTTATCATCACTGCTGTCAGTTTTGAGGTTATATCAGCTATAACAGATGTTCAACATACACAGTGTATTTTATTAGATAAAATATTAAATAAAAAATTGATTTCAAAATGTTTTAGGGAATATTGTTTTAATTGGTTATCAGTTTCACTTTTCAGTGTCACTTTTCTTAGCTGTTAGTCTTTCATAATATGACTTTACCAAACAAAAAACAGTTACTCAATGACATTATCCGCCAGGAAGTGACATCATTTTTGGTGGGAAAACAACAGCACAGTTTAATAAATTCTGGGATGTTTTGTGGTATTAGATTTTATTTTTTTTTTACTTTAAATAGTGTGATAAAATAACTTTCTTTCATTGTGCTATATTACAGTTTAAAATTTAGGGGTAAGTATGATTTTTTTAAAGAAATTAAAACTTTTAATCAGTGAAGATGCATTAAATTGTTCTAAATTGACAGTAAAGACATTTATAATGATATAAAAAGGTTTCTGTTTAAAATAAATACTTTTGAACTTTCTATTCATCAAAGAATCCTAAAATGTTTTCAACATTGATAAGAAATGTTTCTTGAGCACCAAATGAGCATATTATAAGGATTTCTGAAGGATCATGTGACACTGAAGACTGGAGCAATGTTGCTGAAAATCCAGCTTTGCCATCACAGGAATAAATTACATTTTAAAATATAGTAAGATAGAAAACAGCTTTTTAAAATTAATAAAATTTCACAATATTAATGTTTTACTGTATTTTGATCAAATAAATGCAGCCTTGGAGAGCGTAACATGAGCTTTGCATGTTCTTTTACAGGTTGAACAAATCAACATATTTTCTTAGGTCACAAGTGGCTTGTTCTTTATCATTTCCATCAGACAGTAAGAGTGAAACTTAACTAGATGAAAACCTAGAAAAAAACAAAGCAAAAGTTATTTGCTTTGACAAGCATTTTTCAAGAAACACAAAAGCAGACACTAAAAAACAATAAAGATAAGAGTCATCTGAAGACAAATGTGATGAAACTTGCCCTATGTCACCAAACAGACAGACACTGAGCATTCATCCACAACATCCTTCCATTGTTCCTGTATTTGTCCTTCCAAAAAAAATATGACTAAAGGTCTTATCTGAGCTATCATAACTCGCATTTATTGACTACACAGCTAAATTTAAAAGAAGCTCACTGATATCTTCCAAATTAGATGGTAGATATGCTGTTTGGTCCATGCATGTGATATTCCCAAAGGCATATTCCATTTTCAAAGGCACATTTCAGGAAAATATCAAGCATAGGTTTATCCAAATCATATTGACATGTAATAATACATAACATTTACATTCCCTTCCCCTTAAGGCAACTCCATTCATGAAAGGGTTAGATAGTAGATCTGTCCTCACAGTCAGTCTTTACTGGCTTTTGTTCAAGGTCAGCTATCTCATCATCAGTTTATTGTTGTTTATAACCTCAGTCCAAGTATTTTTGAATAAAGACAGTAATTCTTCATTTGTTGTGAAGAAGAAGTAAGCCATACACACCCCCTGTTATATACATGTGCTTTTCTTTATTTAAAAAGTTCTTGATAATGTAAAAAATTAATACAGGGTTGTTCAGTCAAAATAGAGAACAAAATGCGCCTTTTGTTTGCAAACTGATAACTTCAGTGCCCTACATCAGTTTGTCCTTAGATCAAGCACACATGCAAGACATATGATCTGCTCATCTCATGCTCAGAAGTGCTTAACACAACATTCTGTGTCCTTCTCATTTGCAAAACTGGAATAAATAATATGAATGTTTGAAGTATTATATTATATTATATTATATTATATTATATTATATTATATTATATTATATTATATATATATTATATTATATTATATTATATTATATATATATGTTATATTATATTATATTATATTATATTATATTATATTATATTATATATCATTACAGGATGTCTGGTACAGTTTATCAGCTTATATGACATTTTTCAGTTTACCAGATTACAGTTGTCTGGTATTGTCTGTGCTATGCACACTGTCTCACATGTTGGCATTCTATTCTGAGTTATTTATTAAACTTTCTGTTATTTTTCTTCATTGGATATAACATGACAGAATACCAAACCCTCAGAAATGAGAAGAAGAATGGACATTGTGTCTATCAACGTTGCCCCAATGAGGAGCAATAGAAGTTTGGATGGAGCAACAGTTTTCCTCTACTAGAGTGGCAGAAAACCACTATACGTGGAGGAGTACCTTGACACCTGCCATCGTGCCACCTGCGATGACATCTGTTTAATAGAGGGATTTTGGTGTGCTCTGGACAAAGATCTCCACTTTATCATGCCCCGTGGCGATCCCTGCTGGACACTGGAGGCTTATATCAACTTTGCACTATGGGTTAATGATCCGCATTCACAGTGGGCAAAGCAGAGGATGACAGCAGACTTGTCCAGCCACACCTCACAGACGTCGCACAACCAGACGCAGAGCTCAGCCCACCATCACCCCTCACCATGGAGACAACTATGCCAGAGGCCCTCGCAGGTGGAGAGCTACCACCCTACCGTGGATACAGAACCTGTGATGACAGCACCAACATACGCCCCAGAACTGAAGCCCCATTGTGAGTCTGACCAGGGGTGTGAGCTGGCAACATCTGTCCCAGAGGAAATATTGGTGGAGACTGATACGGGTGAGGACTCGTTAATAGACTGGAACACTGTGATACTGCCTCCCACCCTGCCCCACCCTGAGTTATTTATACTCTCATCATCATTGCTGGCTTTGTCCAGGTCAGAGGCTGAATCTTCGCCCTTTATGAACTTTGAATTTTTGTCAGTAATCCCGTCCAGCCTCCCTCTCCCACCTCCACTACAGAGCTTATACAGTCCTTCAGCCCTGCCTAAGCTGGATGCCTGCAGCCCTTCATCTTCCCCTGTGATGCTTTGTGGTGTTGTGAAGCCTCAGGTCACGCACAAGCGAGAGGATCCCTCGGTGCGGCCTCCGGTCTCTGATCCCTTTGCTCCACCTCGGCCCGTTGACCTGTCAGCTCCGCCTTGGCTCCTCCCACCCTCAGCTCCACCAGAGATCCTCGGCCTTAAAGGCTCCACCGGTTTCCCTCGTCCCTCCGGCTCCACCTTGATCAGTTTTCATCCTACCTATCCCACAAACTTGTGGCTTCTGCTGCACTCCACTGTACATATTCAGCGAGTTCCTCGGTCACAACGGCTCCACCTCAGTCCTTGGCCAATCAGGTTCCACCTTGAACACTCACTATCTTGGCTGCTCGTCCCTCCAGCTCCACCTTGATCAGTTGTCATCCTACCTGTGCCACGGACTTGCGCGTTCTGCTTCGCTATGTCTCTTCACCCCTACAGCTTCAGCGAGTTCCTCTGTCACACTGGCTCCGCCTCAGTCCTCAGGCACTCAGGTTCCACCTCAGATGCTCACCATCATGGCTCCTCTCTTTGTCGACTCTGCCATGGGCTGTTGTCCTAGGTCTTCTACATCTGGATGCTCCTCCCTGCTTTCTGCTTCCTGCTCTCATCATCCCTTCACCTGCTCCTCTTACCAGCCCTTCACCATTTCCTCTTCCTCCTTCAAAGACCCCACCTTCCTCCCTCACTTGTTTTTTTTTTTTTTTTTTTTTGTTATGGCGCAAGGTCGTGCCTTCTGCAAGGGGCATTATGTCATAGACATTCAGTTATTATTGTATTAGATTTATTTCCATGGACTTTAAGTTTTCATTAGTTTCCTGATTTCCTTTGTCTAGCTTTTCCACCACTTATCAGTTGTCAAGTCAAGTGAAGTCACCTTTATTTATATAGCGCTTTTTACAATGCAGATTGTATCAAAGCAGCTTTACAGTGATATCTGGTATATAATTTTGGCTGCACAGCAGCTCTTGAAGAAAATGGTGTCAATGCAGGCAGATCAAAACACTGTTGAATATCAAATGCTAAGTGTCCCCAACTAAGCAAGCCAAAGGCGACAGCGGCAATGTGTTATGTGTATGCCAGGTTAAAGAGATGCGTTTTTAGTCTAGATTTAAACTGACAGAGTGTGTCTGCTTCCCGAACAATGCTAGGAAGTTTGTTCCAGAGTTTAGGTGACAAATAGGATAAGGATTATCAGCTGGCCTGAATTCTGAGATCGCAATAAACGTGAAGGATTATAATGATTTAAGAGCTCGCTCAGATACTGGGGAGCTAAACCACTTAGTGCTTTGTAAGTAATTAGCAAGATTTTAAAATCTATATGATGTTTAACAGGAAGCCAATGCAGTGTTGACAGAACTGGGCTAATATGGTCATACTTCCTAGTTCTAGTAAGAACTCTAGCTGCTGCATTTTGTACAAGCTGTAGTTTATTTATCAAGCGAGTGAAACAACCACCCAGTAGAGCGTTACAGTAATCTAGCCTTGAGGTCATGAACGCATGAACTAACTGTTCTGCATTTGTCATTGAGAGCATATGTCGTAGTTTATTTTTAAGATGGAAGAATGCGGTTTTACAGATACTAGAAACATGGCCTTCAAATGAAAGATTTGTATCAAAGAGCACACCCAGGTTCCTAACTGACGACGAAGAGCAGCCATCAAGTGTTAGACAGTATTCTAGGTTATTACGTGAAGAAGTTTTTGGTCCAAAATTACAATCTCTGTTTTTTTCTGAATTTAGTAGTAGGAAATTACTGGTCATCCAATTTGTCATGGTGATTCATTTGATCTGCACAGGTGTTTGTCATTTTACAAAATGTTGCAGTCTTTTCAGTTCTCATTTGTCTGGTATATGTTGGCATTTTATTCTAAGTTATTTATTAAACTTTGTGTTATTTTTATAATCATCATCTCCATTTGATATAACACGACAAATATACTTTATAGAGAGCATGTTATGTTTGTGTTCCCCTTGCTAGTTTGTTTCTATGGTTACTTATTGATTATTTGATTATGTTCACCTGTTCCTCATCTAGTTTCCTTTGTTTGTGTCAGGTACATACACTTACAGTTTCACTTACTCTTTATCACTTCTCGTTTGCATTATGTGGTTTGCGTTGGTCTTATTGTTCTTCAAGTGTCTCCTGAGTGTGTAGTTTTGTTTAATAAAGACTTTATTGTGACAATTGTGGCAAGGCAGAGAGCCCTGGGAGCGGAGCGTGGCCAGTGGAGCAACTGTTGCAAGTGATACCTGTGAGTCACACTGGTCTCGAGTCCCATGGTGCAGCTCCGGAAGGATAAAAGGAGGAGTGACAACAGTGAAGGATAAGAGAGGACCAGGCCTGGGACTTTATGTTGTTGTTTTGTTTTCAATTATGCGGCAGACATCCATGAGGGGCTGCCGCTTACTTTCAATTTGTTATTTGTTCCTTTGCCTCCTCCTCCTCCTCCTCCTCCTCCTCCTCCTCCTCACTCATTATGACCTTACCATCGAGGACATTCCTGGACTTAGCCTACCAAGCATATGTAACAAATATGCAGGCAAGTAAATTTGAACCCATGTGCAGCATTATTTCCCAAACATAATCAAATGTAAAAAAAAAAAAAAAGACTTGGCTTTGCATGACTTTGCTAACATGGACTTACCAAACAATGGGTTAGATGAACAAAGCTGGACAAGTGAACAAAGAAACATGAGGGCTATTTATATAAAGAGACTACTGACAAAAAATGAACACCTGTGACCCATCAAGACAATGACCCAATCAGAAAACAGAACAAGGAAACCACATGACTAAAACAACCAATGACAATGGACATTGGTTTCTAGAGAAAGGGTTTCTAGATCTGGTCCCTATGGGAATATATGATGACATTGGATGACATTCCTCAGTCCTGCCTTCACTGGCCCCCTTCAGCTCATTGGCTCCTTTGATTGCTCTGCCCAGCTACTCGGATCCACCTTGGGTCTGTCTCAAACTTCGCCTTGGTGTGAGGATTCCCTCGCCCCACCCCAGGGCTTCGAGCCCTAGACTCCACCTCAGCCTGTCAATCAATCATCTCTTCCTTAGCTCCACACTTCTTTGGCTCATAATCCATTCGGCTCCACCTTGGTTAGTCATCACCCTGGTTGTGTCGTGGACTTCTGCGCCTCCAGCTATGCCTCGTCCCTTCACCCCTTCGGCTCCATCGGGCTCCTCCTTCCCTCCGGCTCCACTGTTGTCCTCGCTTCCATCAGCTCAATCTGCCAAGCCCCAGATTCATGTTGCTAGTTTGTTTCTATGGTTACTTACTGATTATTTGATTATGTTCACCTGTTTCTTTCATCTAGTTTGAATCAGGTATATACTCCCTGTGTTTCAGTTTCTCTTTTTTGGTTCTCATTTGCATTATGTGTGGTTTGTGTTGCTCTTATTGTTCTCCAAGCGATCTCCTGAATGTTTTGTTTTGTTTAATAAAGAATTTATATTTTGGAAAACTCCTTTCTTCTTCATCGCGTGTGTTGGCAAAGACAGTCAACTGACAATAATTCTTAAATCATACTTGCAGTCAACATTATATATTACCAAGCCATCAGAAACTGTTGTTCTTTCATGTTTCACGGAGCCCTGGAAATACCAAAATTTATGATTGACACCTTGTTCTTTAATCTTGAACCAAGCCTGTGGTAAACACCTTTCCCCTCTCTTGAGAGCAATGACATTTGCTCTGACAGTTAACATGTTAAGATGTCTCTCAGCATGCTTCAGAAAGTACAAATCTATCACAGGAAGATGGAGAACATCTAAGCATCAGCATGTCAAAAAAAAAAAAGAAAAGAAAAAAATGGTGTGAAAACAGACCACAAACAGGTAGATAGATATATAGTTGTCTAGGGACACTAGAGTCATAGGGGGTTTGTGTGAGGGATAGAGAAATATCCTGAAGCTGAAATCAAATAATTGCTTTTGTCATGTTTAATGCATAGGCATGCCATGTATTTAAATGTAAAAAGATATATAAGCAGGAAACCTTGCTTTCATAAAGCCATTATGAAACATGAGAACGTAAGAAATAGAGAGGATGAGAGAGGTTTGGGCATGAAAAGGCGGAGAAGAAGTTAATAAAAAGACAAGGAGGGGGTGAAGGGAAGAAAAAGAGAGAGTTCCTGTTAGAAAATTCACTAGACACTAGTTGTTTGACCATTGTTCCATGCTTGACAAGGTTGTGCATTAAAGTCAATGCCTGGGTCAGTGTGCTTTAATTTAGATGGTGGATGGATTCTGTTATGAGCTTTTGTGTCATTCTGCTTCAAGTCTTCACAGCAAAACATCACCTGGATCTGCTCAAATGCATCTAATTGAGGATTGTAATCTTCTCCTGCTGGATCGGTGGGCCAGATGAACAACCCTACACCCCTTCACTTCTACAAAACCAAGGTAGGCTTGAAAGGTCTTTATATGGTCCTTCTGAAAGCTGGAAACACATCTCTTATTGATTTCAAAAGAATACAAAAAAACATGTTATCGTTTTCTGCAGTACTTTTTTTTTTTTTTTTTTTTACTTTGTTAAGATGGTATTCAGGGGAGATGATGTGGTGGTATTTATGCATTTCTTTGCTCCAAGATTCCTTGCATATTCTCAAAGATGCTTCTTTTAGATACATTTTCACATTCATGGTGACGTCAACACATCCACTGATATGATACATCTGCTTGTGCTACATTATCAATAGATATTCAGTTTACCTTTCTGCACAGCTAAAACATCTTAAAATGACAAAACATATATTAAAAATTAAAAAAAAACCTTTTTGTCATTTGCATTGTGTGCATTTTTGTAGCTTAATAGCTTAAGATAAGTTTCTTTTTTGTATTAATTGGCAGAAATGTGACTGGACTGTGGTTAAATAAATGTCTGCAGATGAATCTTGATCAGGATTGAACAAAAGTTATTGTTTAGTGTATGCTGGCTGTTAAAGTTATGACATTCCTTGCCTCAAATAAAAAAAAAAATATCAAAAGCAATTCAAAAAGATGGAGCAGATGTAGAAATGTCAAAAGCAGCAGGATCCAGTGCTGATAGAGAGAAGGAAAGGAAGATAAAGAAAGAAAGAGAAAAGATATATTGGTAGTGAGGGAAGACAGCTGCCAATGACATACCTGGCAAAACAAGACAGTAATTCTTCATTTTGATTTTCCAACAATGAGCTCAACTTGCAAGAAAAAGCTTTCATGACAGTAATTGGAAGATAACAGTATATATATACTGCCAAAATTGTTGGTACCCTTGATAAATATAATCAAAGATGACTGTAAAAATAAATCTGCATTGTTTATCCTTTTGATCATTAATTCATAAAATTAGCAAAAAATCTAACCTTTCTTTGAAGGAAAAGAATTCAAAGTGGGGGAAAAATCACATTATGAAATAAATGTTTTTCTCCAAAACACGTTGACCACAATTATTGGCACCCTTTTATTCAATTATTTTTGCAACCTCCTTTTGCCAAGATAACAGCTCTGAGTTTTCTCCTATAATGCCTGATGAGTTTGGAGAACACCTGACAAGAGATCAGAGACCATTCCTTCATGCAGAATCTCTCCAGATCCTTCAGATTCCAGCTCCATGTTGGTGCTTCTCGTCTTCAGTTCACCCCACTAATTTTCTTTAGGGTTCAGGTCAGGGGACTGGGATGGTCATGGCAGAAGTTTCATTTTGTGCTCAGTGACACATTTTTGTGTTGGTTTTGATATTTGTTTTGGATCATTGTCCTGATGGAAGATCCAACCATGGCCCATTATTGGATTTCTAGCAGAAGCGATCAGGTTTTGATTTATTATCTGTTTGTATTTGATAGAATCCATGATACCATGTATCTGAACAAGATGTCCAGGACCTCCAGCAGAAAAATAGGCCCACAACTTTAAAGATCCCGCAGTATATTTAACTGTGGACATGGGGTACTTTTTATCCATGTGTGCACCAAACCCACCGTAGAAGCCGGTCCAGTTTGAAGTTCCAGTCTTGTCTGACAACTGAATATACTGGAGATTGTTTCTGGGTGAGAGCAGATGATTTTTCTTGAAACCATCCCGAACAGCTTGTGGGGATGTAGGTGCTGTTTGATCATTTTTTTTAGGCTTTCTGAAACTCAAGACTCAACTAATCTCTGCAGTTCTCCAGCTGTGATCATTGGAGAGTCTTTGGCCACTCAAACTTTCCTCCTCAGTGCGCATTAGGCCGATTTAGATACACATCCTCTTCCAGGCAGATTTGTAACATCTTTAGTTAATTGGAACTTCTTAATTATTGCCCTGATGGTGGAAATGGGGAATTTCAATGCTTTAGCTATTTTCTTACAGACATTTTCTATTTTGTGAAGCTCAACAATCTTTGGTTTTACCTATTGTGATGAATGATTAAGGGAATTTGGCCTTTGTGTTTCCTCATGTTTATACTCCTGTCATGGCAGGACAATTTCATGCTCCTAGTCACCCTGATGTGCTAAAAAATGTAAATATTAATGGGAATATACTTCAGAGATATTTTACTCATAAAAAATTCTAGGGGTGCCAATAATTGTGGCTAACGTATTTTGGAGAAAAACATTTATTTCATAATGTGATTTCCCCCCCACTTTCAATTCTTTTCCTTTAATGAAAGGTTAGATTTTTGCTAATTTTATGAATTAAAGATCAAAAGGATAAACATTGCAGATTTATTTTTAGAGTCATCTTTGATCATTTTTATCAAGGGTACCAACAATTTTGTCCATATGTGTATATATATATATACACTGATAAATATAAATATGAATAAATATTAATATATTTTATAAAATATAAATGAAATATATATTTTATAAAATATATTAATTTTAATTCATATTTATATTTATCAGACAATGTGTGTGTGTGTGTGTGTGTGTGTGTGTGTGTGTGTGTGTGTGTGTGTGTGTGTGTGTGTGTGTGTTTTCTTTGCTTGTCACTATAGGGGAAGAATGTGTGTGTTCTCATGCTACTGTGCATTCCCCTCTCCATGATGGACATCCCTGGTCCTTGCAAACATGCCATAACCATGGACCACCTGCTTCAACTAAAACAACTGGTGATAAATCACATCTCAATAAAGCTTCAAGGAAGCTTTGATTTCAAAAGTTGCACCTCAAATGTAGCATATCTCCTAACTTTTCAGCTCATGTCTTTTTACTCTTCAGATTAGTAACCAGTTGCGGACTGGCTGTTCAATCACATATACATTCATTGAGAGAAAACACCTGGTAAGAATGTCTTTAAACATTATCTTGCTCTGCTTTTATATTAATGTTTAAAAACAAGATTGTTCTTTTTCCACAATACAAGATTCTATTCCAAGGTCTTCTGTTTTGAATCTGCCCTTGGAAATGCATCAGTGTTGGAGGTGTGTTTTAGATTAGACGGTCACTCCAAAGTGTCATCACTAATAGATGAGATTTCCATTGTGGCATCCATGACATGGTTGAATTCAGTATGCATTTTGATGTAGATCTTTGATGTCTCTGTTGGCACCATTTAGTATGTAACAGTCTTTTTATTCTGTAGACAGTCCGAACTTCTGAAATTTGATTTAGGTTAAAAATCTGAAAGCTTTTAGGTTAAAAATCTTAAATCTGAAGTATTTAGTCGTAACATTACGGTAAGCAGTATTGGGGTAACGTGTTACAAGTAATGCGAGTTACGTAATCAGATTACTATTTTCAAGTAACCAGTAACGCATTACTTTTTTTTTTTTTTTTTTTTCACCTTTATTTATATAGAGCTTTTTACAATGCAGATCGTGTCAAAGCAGCTTTACAGTGATAATTGGTATATAATTGTGGCTGCACAGCAGCTCTTAAACAATAGTGTCAATGCAAGCAGACCAAAGCACTGTTGAATATCAAGTATCAAGTCAAATGTCCCCAACTAAGCAAGCCAAAGGTGACAGCGGCAAGGAACCCAATTACTTTTAAATTTACAACAAAATATCTGAGTTACTTTTTCAAATAAGTAACACAAGTTAATTTGTTTTCCCATTTATTGACTGAAAGCTCTCCTGTCCTAAGTTGAGAGAAATCAGGAGTAAGTGCAGAGGTTTTGTGTGAGGTGTGCGCTGTGTAAACATGATAAAATAATAATTTATTTTTTTGAAGTACATCAGCTCTGTCACAATTCAGAGGCTGCATCCTTCCATTTGTCAAATTAATGTAAACTTCTTGTAAAGTCTTACCCATATTACAGAATATGATTCACAAAGTACAATACATTGATATCAGCAAAGCCAGCTGCCTGTTCTCTTTTGAAAGCAAAGTGAAGTGCACATGCTAATGTGCCAGATTTTGTTCTCTGATTTTCTCTAAACCTTTTTGTCTTTTAGAGCATGGTGTGTTATGTGAAGGCTACTCTGCCAAGGGTGCTTGAACTGTTCAACGTCCACTTCAAATACATGCGGGGCTCAGGAAGTGCTCAAGCAGTGGTCTCCATACAGAACCTCATTCTCAACATCTACTCCCAACACTGCATACCTTCACTGAATGAAGAACTGGAGGTGTGTGCACTCACAATCACATATCTTGATCTCAGGGACAAAACATCTTAACAAGGTTCTCTAGGCTACCTTAGAATCAGTTCATAAGTTGTTATTTCATAACAACAACAATAACAACTAAATATTATTTGTTAACACTTTACAATGAGGTTCAGTTTCACTATTAAAAATAAAGGTTCTTTATTGGCATTGATGGTTCTATGAAGAACCTTTAATGTCCATGGAATCCTTCCACTGCACAAAGGTTTATTGAAGTGGTAAAATATTCTTAGGTTTATTAAAATGTTCTTTACAGTACATAAAGTTAATTGCTGTGAAAACCCCTTTTGGAACCTTTATTTTTAAAGTGTAATTAAGTAAGCAATAAGGTACGAGAGGCTGTGCTCTCTCAAGGGGTTGTAGGCATTCCGCTTCACATTGTGCCTAACAACACACTTCAGCCGTGACTTATTCACGATACAGCACTAGCCTCGAGTACCTTATTGCTTTTATAAAACGGTTACCACACAATACAAATATTAAAGCCAAAAATATGTATCAATGCAACTTTCATGAAGTAAACTTTCACTAAAGCCTTCCTTCCAACGGAAAAAATAGTCCCTGACCATCAACAGCAACAGAAGTCACATTATTACGCCATTAGATGGCGGCAAAGTCTATCTTTATGAGTGTGTCAGTCAGTAGTGAAGACTTTTATATTGAAAAGACTGAATTGTTTTGAAAACGGAACAAGATGCAACTGACAAATGCTTTGACTAATGCTGTCAGTGTCATGATCATCACTAGGAGTGCCCATTGTCTGCCACTAGAGGGCACTTCAACCCGGACTGTGTCTCACCCCACTTGTGAACTTCATTACCCATAACGCACTTCCCGGACTCATTATCTCATGTCATTACACCCAGCTGTTTTGTGTTCCCTCATCATTTTCTGTCTATTTATACCCTGTTTGTTTCTGTTTTAGTCATGGAGTTTTCAGTTCAGGTCACCAGTTTCTTTGTTTGTTTTCTTGTTTCCTGTTTGACTGCTTTGTGGATTTTGACCCCTGCCTGTTTCTGGATTACGACTTTGGATTACCCATTAAAAGCTTGCACTTGGATCTTGCCTGTTTGTCCCTGTGATTTACCGTGACAGAAAACTCCATCACAACTAGATCCAGCAGGATGGGTATTCAAATCACTCCTCCAGCTACTGTGAGGGAGCGACTACAGAATTTAACTACCCTGAAACAACAGGGCAATGAGGTGGGTGGTTTTGCCCAATTGTTTTGGACCCTTGCAGTAGGGCTGGGATATAATGATGCGGCCTTAATGGACCTTTTGAATGGTTGCCTGGATAACTCGCTACCTCAGTGGGAGATGGATGGACTGGGAGACCTGGACTTTTGGGGGTTCGTCCACTACCTCCAACGTCGGAGTAGGGGGGCTGTACCGTGTCAACCAGAACACGCTCCAACCAATGAGATCACTCCAGTCAGTGTGCATGCTCCAGCCAGTGAATCCGTTCCAGAAGCCACAGAGGAGATGGGCACTGAGCCTCTGCTTCACCCTGGTAAAAGGAGGAAGAGGAGAAGGAAGAAGGCTTCCTTCATCCTTCAAGGTCCGGAGGCCTCTCCAGCCAGTGAGCCCGCTCCAGCCAGTGAGTCCACTCCAGAGCCCGCTCCAGCCAGTGAGTCCACTCCAGAGCCCGCTCCAGCCAGTGAGTTCGCTCCAGAGCCCGCTCCAGCCAGTGAGTCCACTCCAGAGCCCGCTCCAGTCAGGGAGTCCACTCCAGTCAGTGAGCCCACTCCAGTCAGTGAATCCGTCCCAGATCCCGCTCCAGCCAGTGAGTCCGCTCCAGAGCCCGCTCCAGCCAGTGAGTCCGCTCCAGCCAGTGAGTCCGCTCCAGAGCCCGCTCCAGTCAGTGAGTCCGCTCCAGCCAGTGAATCCACTCCAGAGCCCACTCCAGCCAGTGAGTTCGCTCCAGAGCCCGCTCCAGTCAGTGAGTCCGCTCCAGCCAGTGAGTCCACTCCAAAGCCCGCTCCAGCCAGTGAGTCCGCTTCGGTGCCCATAGATGAGGTAGGCACAGAGCCACCGCCTCACCATCATAAGAGGAGGAGGAGGAGAAGGGCTTCCTCCGTCCTTCAAGGCCCGGAGACCACTCTAGTGGTTGCTCTTCGTTTTCCGAAGCACCTTGCCCTGCTGGCGCCGACTAAGCGCCTTGCCCTGCCGCCACCGCCAAAGCAGCCTGAGCCTGTTGCCGTCCCGGAGCAGCCCGAGCCCGCTGCCGTCCCAGAGCTGCCCGCTCTCCCTGATGCGGCCACGGAGGTCGTCACCGAGCTGCACACTCTCTCTGATATGACCATGGAGCACCCTTGGTCAGCCCTGTTGCCACCGCCCAGGCCCTCTGCCCTGCCGCCACCGCCAAGACCGTCTGAACCGTCGAAACCCGCCTGGTCTGTTCTTCCAGCATTGCCCTGGCACTCAGCCAGGACTCTAGACCTGCTGGCACCCGCCTGGTCAGTTCCTCCAGCGCCGCCCTGGCAGTCAGCCAGGACTCCAGACCTGCTGGCACCCCCATGGTCAGTTCCTCCAGCGCCGCCCTGGCAGTCAGCCAGGACTCCAGACCTGCTGGCACCCGCATGGTCAGTTCCTCCAGCGCCACCCTGGCAGTCAGCCAGGACCCCAGGCCTGTTGACACCCGCTTGGTCAGTTCCTCCAGCACCGCCTTGGCAACTTGCCAGAACCCTGACCCCACTAGAGTCTCCATGGACTGTTCCCCCGGCTCCCCCCTGGCCTTCTGTTGGAGACTCTGGACCTGGCCCACCATCCCTCCCCCTGGTCCTCCTCCTTTCCACCTCCCTCCTGAGTTTTTGTGTTTTTGTTTTTTTGTGTGTCTGGTTTTTGAGGGGAGGTAATGTCATGATCATTACTAGGAGTGCCCTTGTCTGCCACTAGAGGGCACTCCAACCAATTGTAATTGCAGTGTAGATACATTCATGCCACCTCTGAGTTAATCACTGTGTATTTTCATTTGCTTAAGTGCAGTAAAAGAAGGCTATTGTTCACCGCAATAACTATTGTTACTGAATATAATCTTTATGTAAGGTGTTATCCACTTTAATAGCATTTAAAAAGTATAGTTACTGAGCAACGTTTTAACACATGGAACTTTTAATATTAAAAATCCATCTATTAAAACAGTGACTTTTTTTTTTTTTTTTTTTTTTTTCTCCGGGCAGTGTATTTGATCACCTTATTGTAAAGTGTTGCCTTTAAAGGATTTGGTTGCTAGAGAGAGAACAATGACACTTTAATGTTTTCTTATGTCAACTGTTGGGTTTCATAGGCGAGCATTTCACCTCCTTTGAGTTAAACACATAAACGTATGCAGATATTATTAATGTTCTTAATGCAAATAATTTAATTTAACAACATGATTCAAGAAATGAGTCTGATTCGAAGAAGTATATGAGGCCAAGTCCTGACTGGACAAGAGGAGCTAGGGATGGAGGAGGGTAATTAGCTCCTGAGCAACATGATAAAGCTGCTGATAATACTGAACCTATATATAGGGATGCTGAGATAAGTGTCGTATTTCTATAGGTAGGCGTCGATCAGCTGTGAGTCAGCTGATGCGAGCTTGACTAATGTGACCTTTCAGAACTAACGCTATTCTTTATCAGTCTGGAGTTGGTTGTGTTTTCTATATAATATTGCTCTATTGCAAAATGAAAGGCTAAAACTGATTTACTCTTTGATGAAATATTCAGAAACATCACTCAAGCACATTTTGGTCCATATCTTTGATCAAATCTGCACGCCTCATACATTCTTGTCGTGAGAGCAACAGATCTCCAGTAAAACCCTTAGAAGTCATAAAAGTAAAGCTAGATGTCTGAGGATATATTAGTTTCTTCTTAAGCTTATAAAGATAGTTATGCATTGTTGATTGGTTTACTTACAACCCTGTCAAATATGTAGACATTTCCATTTGTTTAAAAAAATATTTCTTCAAAGTCAGCTTGAGAATTTTTCCATCTGGCAGCTGGTGTCGTATATCATGTGCGTGAGAAATGTGGTTCAAGTATAAGAAATACAAAGAAGTCATGCTGTTACTTTGTCATACTTCTTATGTGAAAAGGGCATTATTACAGCCTCTGTACATGCGTTCAACATGCTGTATTTCCTTTTATTCCCATTTAGGAGCTTTTGGTGATTTATTGACAACACCATTACTGAAACTCCATGCATAATTGCATCAGATCAAATCAGTTAGCTGAACTTAAAAGTGCTTTTTAAAACCACTTAAGTCTTAAGAACATCTTTATTTGTAATTTCATAATTACTCCTATTATCTATATAAAATTTACTGCTAAATATGCTGAAGCATTTTATTTTAAACTTAAATATGCTTTGATGTAATTTCTATTGAAACTTGTATGTCAAGTAATTCAATATTTGTAAGCGCACGTTTGTTAAGATACAGTTTATTTAAATAGTAACTTTACACGTAATATGTTTAAAATTATAATCAAGTTGGCTACTTCGCATGTGTTCAAGTAGGTATTCAACACATCAAAATAAATGTACTTTAAAGCAGGAAAAATTTTTTTTTTAAACATAATGGTTAAAAATGTACTTATGTGGCCAGATTTACTAACCGCTTACACCAACACAAACCCTCTTATTTGGCATTAAAAACTACTGTTGGGATTTACTAAAGACATGCAGTGCAAAATTAGTGCTGAAAAGGCATGGACTGAGTTGTTTTTGCGACTGACCTTATTGCTTATGCATTTGTAGAAGTTTCCACGCAAAATTTATGGGAGGAGAGTATTTAAATGAATCACACAATGTGATTTACTAATGTTTGCGCTAGTCAGTTTACTGGTATTTGTGGCATTATTTAACATCCAAAAAAGCATGCCTTAACCCATTTTGCGACTTGGCTGCAATCGTTGCTTGCGTTGGCCATTATGTAAATGATTTGACTACATCTGTGTTCTTTATTTTGCACGTCAGCAGTAGATCACATGCAAAATTTCACACTCCCATTGGCGCATCTGTGGAATTGCGCTCTCAAGCTAATTTGCCCTGTTTAGTAAATCTGGCCCTAAAACTTTTATTTTGACATGAAGTGTACTTAAGTGTGTTAACAAACAATCATGCAAGTGTATACTCTCTTTAAGTATACTTAAAGAGTGGCTTTTTCATTAATATTATATTAGCTTCAAGTATAGTTTTTTTTAAAAGTATATATTAAATTTGAAGTACACTACAAGTGCACATTCAATACAAGTAAACACACTTCTTTTTCACAAAGGATGGACCACATTTATGATACTTTGAGGGTACTTTTGTTTTCTTTTTGAAGCTTGAGAGCTTTGTGCCCTGCTGAAAAAAAGAGAAAGTCATGGTTTTCGAACAACATGAGGTTGAGTAGATGATGACAGAATTGACATTTTTATGTGAACTATCCCTTTAAGATCCACAATGTTAAACTACATCTCATTATTTATATTTGGTGTTTACTTTCACTCTGACCCTCTGCAGGAGGACCCCGTAGCATTCGAGAAACAGTACAATGAGACTCCTGTCCAAGCACTTCAAAGAGTCGAGGAGGTTCTGTCCCTCTACTTGCACCTCATCTCATCCACTAACACTTCTGTTAACTGGACCTGCGAGCAAGAGTATAGCAGCAATGTAACCCCTACTATGACACCGCTAATCACTAGCACAGGTGAATGCACACACACATTCATTCGGCCACATGAAAAAGAAACAGGTACACTAGTAAACTGCATGATTGAGATGATATTCAAACACACACACACACACACACACACACACACACACACACACACACACACACACACACACACACACACACACATACATACATCCCTCCAGCAATGATTAACACCACATGTTTGTCCTTTGAAAGAGGCTGTGGTGGGTTTATTCGGGCAAGATCCTCAGGGGTCCTCCAGCGATGATTTCTACAGGCTGGGCTTCATTGTGGTCTCCATCTGTGGAGGATTTCTTTTCCTACTCACTGCCTACTGCCTCCTAGAGAGAAAGGTATGCCATTCCTCCATAAATGTAGACATAAATGCCATATGGGCATTTTTATTTGGGTCCAAATCTTTTTATTTACACAATATGTTAATAATAAGATACGTTTCCATAAGGTCAGACAGGCAATGTCCTTCATGCTCTTACATGCATTTGACCGCTTTTCAGCAGTATTTTATATGTATAAAGCTACCTGTTCTGGTGCTTTTGTTGACATATGAAGTAGTGACAAACATTTATGAATTATTTCAAAGGTTTGGCAAGATTCTGACTCCACCAGCCAGCAAAATGTGCTTCACCTCAATCTGGTATTGATTTGTGATGGTGTGTGTGTCTAACGCTGTTTACGCTATCTAAAACTAATTGCGGCACCCTTCATTTTGAAATGAAATGACAACACAGGCTTATGTGATGACAAAAAGATTAGGTTAGACTCAGGGGCTGTGTCAGAAATCGCATACTATCTTTAAGTTCTAAAAAAGTGAATGTGTGTAGTATGAATTTAATCTGGACGTACTACTTTCGCCATGTTTCCATTTTTATGTGACCAGTGTTGGGAGTAATGCATTGCTAAGTAATTAATTACTCTAATTTAATTACTTTCACCCTGAAAAAGTAAAGTAAAATTGGGGGCAGTCATGGCCTAACGGTTAGAGAGTTGGACTTGTAACCCGAAGGTCATGGGTTCAAGTCTCAGTCTCATTACCCACAACTGAGGTGCCCTTGAGCAAGGCACTTAACCCCCAATCGCTCCCCAGGTGCCCACTTCATGGTGTATGTGTGTACAATACTCACTGATGTGTGTGTGCACTTGGATAGGCACAAATTCTAAGTGTGGGACACCATACTTGGCTACATATCACTTTCACTTTAATTTTTTGTTTTTTTCAGCCTCATATCATTCTACATCTGTAAGACCTTCGTTCATCTTCGGAACACAAATTAAGATATTTTTGATAAAATTCGATAGCTCAGTGCGAAGTATTCTTGTCGCTTTATAACATTAAGGTTGAACCACTGTAGTCACTGTTTTAAATATTTCTTTAGTACCTTTCTGGGCTTTTGAAAGTGTAAATTATCTTGCTGGCAATGCAGGCCTCACTGAGCCATTGGATTTTATCAAAAATATATTCATTTGTGTTCCGAAGATGAACAAAATACGGGTGTGGAATGACATGAGGGTGAATATTAATGACAGAATTTTATTTTTTGGGTGAACTAACCCCTTAAGTGCTACTAAAGTGGGTCAAAAAAGACACTCTGTAAAAGTTTAGCTAATTGCATTTAAATAAATGTACACTATATTACATTTTTCTGAATTGCAATTAGCATGCAATTAAGTGTCTAAAACAATGCATTCAATTAGCATTTAAGGATATTCTTTTAAAGTACTTTTTAAACTCTTTTTTGAGTTTTTTAAATTTGATGTTTATCTGCTTACCCCCAGGGCATCCAAGATGTAGGTGTCTTTGTTTCTTCATTAGAACACAAATGATGATTTTTAACTCCAACCGCTGCCGTCTGTCAGTGGTATAATGCAAGTCAGCGGGAACTTGGACTATAAGAGTAAATAAAACACGACAGACAAATCCAAATGAAACCCTGCGGCTCGTGACGACACATTGATGTCTTAAGACACGAAACGATCGGTTTGTGCGAGAAACCGAACAGTATTTATATATTTTTTTACCTCTAATACATCACTATGTCCAACTGTGTTCATCACTCGATTCGTGAGGTCTGATTGCGCTCTGACAACGGCAGTGATGTCTCGCGCATATACTTCAATGAGTGCTAGACATCACTGCCGTTGTCAGACGCGAAAGTGCCGTCACGAGTCGCAGGGTTTCATTTGGATTTGTCTGTCGTGTTTTATTTACTCTTATAGTCCAAGTTCCCGCTGACTTGCATTATACCACTGACAGACGGCAGCGGTTGGAGTTAAAAATCATAATTTGTGTTCTAATGAAGAAACAAAGACACCTACATCTTGGATGCCCTGGGGGTAAACAGATAAACATCAAATTTTCATTTTTGGGTGAACTATCCCTTTTTCACAACTACTTTTTTCTTTTTACATGGCTTTATGGTTTAAACACAGACCATAATGCAGAGCTCTTGCTCACAGATGTTGTTATTGTTCTACAGGTGATGTTGGTGTCTTCTAATCAAGCCATCAGGACATGTTATATAAAGACAAATATTTACTATAGGTCTTGTAGCTTTATTATAATATGGGTTCTCTAAACAGTTATTTTAAGAAGACCCAATCAAATGGCTGCAAAATTAAGAAATGTAAATGTGAAAAGCGTAGTATAGATACTTCTAATATGCATCCATTAGCATTGCCATTGATCTCACTGGCAGTTGCTTGGCTGGTGCATGCAGTTTTTTGAGCCGGTCAAAACTAATCACAAGTTTGGAGCTACAGGAAAAGCTTGGCTAATACATACCAAAACTGCACACACTTGCCCGTTTACCATAGTCCCATCAGCCCCAGCTGGTAGATATTTTATATATACCATCTGGCAGTAGAATAATTCTTCTCCATAGACAGCCATTGAAATAGCAATGTTTTGCCAGTGGCCAATTTTTGTAGGCCTCTTAATAGCGTGAAATGGATTTGAAATGGATATTTATCCCTCTCTGCTGTCTTGTTGAAAATTAACACTGGAGCCAGAAATAGCTTGAGCCAGAAATAAACAGACTTTGAAAGATTTTTCTCATATCTTTCATTCATCATTAGGTCAGGTCCAGTAGTTTACATACTGTAGTGCATAGAACCCCACACTTAATCAGTAACTGGTTTTAAAGAGAGTAACGAAAATCGAGAAGTAAAAACTGAAAAGAGTATTTGTTGAATATGTAACATCACTCATGCATGTAATTTCATATGTAATTCTGTTTCCACAACAGAAGCTGAAACGCCAGCTTCACAGAACAAGAATGTCATCAGACTGGGGGTAACTTTGTGTTTTATCTTAATATTATCATGTATCTTCTTTCTTTCTTTCTTTCTTTCTTTCTTTCTTTCTTTTTTTTTTTTACGTTTTAATGTTATCATACATATATATTTGAATGCTTTGTATGATCTATGACCTATTATGTCAAAACTGTGCATATAGCAAAGGAATATCAAAATTTCTCTTTACAGATTACAAGTTGTCGAAAATTTTGAAATCCAAGAGGAAGTATGTAAGTATTTGATTTTTAAATTCTTGCTTGATTTTGCATCAATTTCAAAATTGACAATAAAAATAAATGAATACTTCTATATATCCCCCAGTACTTAGAAATTGTGAGAAATAAACTCGTAATTACGAGTTATGTTAAGTATAGAAATGTAATACATGGTTTGGTGCCCTAAATTTAGGTAGGGAAGATTCTTGGTCTTAGCCCTAATTTAAGATATGACTTTTTCACAATTTTCTTGTGCTTCTCCATTTTTGCGAGATATTTACCCATTTTGTAAACGTTATATTCTAATTGCTGAACACACCAGTCACACTTTTGGCTGACTTCTAATGTCCTTGAATTATTCAGCCTGAGGGTGGCGCTCTAATAATGAATGACAGACTTTAGTATACACAACAAACGCATAGAATACCATCTTAGGGGCCGTTCACATGTGATGCATTAAAAGTAATGCATTACATTATTGCGCTACTCCATAAAAAAGTACAAAGCTATAAAAGGGATGTCTTAGAGAGGCAGAGTCTCTCAGAAATAAAGATGGGCAGAGGATCTCCAATCTATAAAAGACTGCGTAAAAAGATTGTGGAATACTTTAAAAACAATGTTCATCAATGTCAAATTGCAAAGGCTTTGCAAATGTCAACATCTACAGTGCATAACATCATCAAAAGATTCAGAGAAACTGGAGAAATCTCTGTGTGTAAGGGATAAGACTGAAGACCTTTATTGGATGCCCGTGGTCTTTGGGCCCTCAGACGGCAGTGCATCAATCATCGGCATGATTGTATCAATGACATTACTAAATGGGCCTAGGAATACTTCTAGAAACCACTGTCGGTAAACACAATCCGCCGTGCCATCTGCAGATGCCAACTAAAGCTCTATCATGCAAAAAGGAAGCCATATGTGAACATGGTCCAGAAGCGCTGTCATGTCCTGTGGACCAAGGCTCATTTAAAATGGACTGTTTCGAAGTGGAAAAGTGTTCTATGGTCAGATGAGTCCAAATTTGACATTCTTGTTGGAAATCACAGACGCCGTGTCCTCCTGGCATACTTGTAGTACACTATGGGTTCAAATGTACTATAAGTGCTAACTAAATACATTTTTTAAATACAGAGATGGTATATTAAAAGCACATTTTAGTTCATATTTCATGGTGTCTCAAAATAGCACAGATGAGTACACATAGATGTTCTTAAGATTATTTATTTTAAGAAGTACTAACATTCATATTGTTAACATTCTGAACAATAACATATTGTGGATACAGTATGTGCTCATAAACTTAATTCTCCTTTCTCATCTTTCGTAGACCAGATGACTGACCGACGGAAAGCGTTTGGCTCACACCTCTCCACTGCCTTCTAACTGATTTGAGCTTCCTGGATGCTCAGAAGAGATCACAACCAGTGAAACAGATTGCCTTAGACTTCAGGAAGACCACAACAGTAACAACACCTGACAGTGTTTCCAACATCAGAGGAAACAGATTTAAGATATACTTCTGATTTGTTGACATAACTCATACACCTTGGACCTTGTACATATGTAAATATGCCTATTATTACAAACATCTATTTCTGGACTACTGGAAAAGTCAAAGTATTGCATGCTAAGTAATGCTACAGTTAAACATAAATCCACAATGCACCTACTGTAACAACTAGAAAAAGAAAATCAGTCAATCGTAGTTTGTTTCATAGTTGTTTTCATTATTGTCAGTCTGCTATAATGCTGTTATTGTTCATATGTGGGCAATATGTTACAGTAAAGGCTTCATTTGTTAATACAGAAATTTCTTTCAATTTCCATATATTTTTACATTTTAAAGAGGTTAAGTGTTGAGCTAATATTGTCAGAAAACAATTATTAGGCAAAATACTCCAGATAACACTGTCTCGCATATCTGGCATATTTTCCAAAAAGAAGTCAAAAGGTTATCCTCCTTTTTTTCCCCAGTGACATGCTGATAGGAAAATGCTGTTTGAGCAGACAATAGCACATTTTGCTTGTTTATATTTAGATTAACCTTTGTACACTCTTAAAAATAAAGGTTCTTTATTGCCATCAATGGTTCCATGAAGGACCTTTAACATCAATGGAACCTTTCCAATTCACAAAAGGTTACTTATAGTTTAAAAAGGTTCTTTAAATTATTAACCAAAAGGTTTTTTGGTGAACCAAAAATGGTTCTTGCTTTTGGAACCTTTATTTATATAGTATATAAGTGTATATATGGGAACTTTAATGTGGTTTAGTACAAAGCCATTCAAAACCAAAATCCATGCAGGATGGCATAATATCTACTATAAAGGACCAGAAGAAAACAATTCCAGACATGAATGTTTCCGGGCGACCCACTTGAGCGTTTTGATTTGCATTTTGTTTCTGTCTGGAGTGTGTGTCACCGTTTGGCTTAGCTTTAAACACTCAAAGGCTTCACTCGAAATCAAAAACAAGGAAATGTGGTGGAGATTTTTCGGACGTCTGCTAATAATTAGAACAAGCCAGTCATCCAAGCGAAAAGGAAGAGCTTTTGTTTAGCAGAAAAACAGGACGTAGCTTCTTATGAATGAGATTTGAAGGCCTGCTCTAAAGATGCTGAGTGGGCATATTCACAGTGTAATGCGGTAGTCCAACACACTTTACACAGAAAGATCCAAATAAATTCTTAATTTAATAAATCAAGGAGCATTGAGGAGCAGGAGTAAAGTTAACGTGCACTACGCTTAACTAAAAATGACACTGAACAAGATTGTGGAATACTTTAAAAACAATGTTCATCAATGTCAAATTGTAAAGGCTTTGCAAATGTCAACATCTACAGTGCATAACATCATCAAAAGATTCAGAGAAACTGGAGAAATCTCTGTGTGTAATGGACAAGGCTGAAGACCTTTATTGGATGCCTGTGGTCTTTGGGCCCTCAGACGACAGTGCATCAATCATCGGCATGATTGTGTCAATTACATTACTAAATGGGCCTAGGAATACTTCTAGAAACCACTGTCGGTAAACACAATCCGCCGTGCCATCTGCAGATGCCAACTAAAGCTCTATAATGCCAAAAGAAAGCCATATGTGAACATGGTCCAGAAGGTGAACAGAAAGAACTGAGGGCTTAAATACACACACTAATGATTAACTGAACAAGAAACAGGAGCGCAACTCAATAGATAACCATGACAACTAATGCTGTGTCCCAATTCGCCTACATATATGCCCTGAAAGTATGTAAACGTTGAATAGTTTTTGTGTGCCAAAAAAGCTAAATAATGACTTTATTCAACAATATCTAGTGATGGGCGATTTCAAAACAATGCTTCATGAAGCTTCGAAGCTTTACGATTCATTTGTTTCAAATCAGTGGTTCGGACCGCGTATCAAGACGCCAAAGTCACGTAAACCATTGAAACCAGTTTGATACACGCTCTTAAAATTGTGCCAACCAACTCCAATGCAATGAATTCTCTTTCTTTCCCACACTTTTCTTTTTGCCACTCTTGCCAATGTCAGCCCTCATCACAGATGTCTGTTAACATCAAAGTCCTGTTTTTGATAACTTGTGTTTTCCACATTGATTTTTCCTGGAGAGCATTCCTGTTCTGCTAGTCAGTTGCCTTTTCACAAGGGAAAACCATGTTTGGCTCTCCATTCATTGCTCTCCATTAGGAGACTCTGTTGTTGACCACGTCCTAAGCTGCTCATTTCAAGCAGACTTCTGGTAGGCCTAAAAGGTTATTTTGGATTGAGACTGTTTTGTTTTTCAAGCTGCCCAGAAATAAGAACAAGCACAGAATGAATGACAAACAGCCAAAATATTCTGTATGCACGCACTTATTCAAATAAACACAAATAACTAAAGAAACTTAAGATGAGTGTCTTAAATGTTGTTTCAAAACATTTTCAGACAGACAACTGTGGTTTTGAAGTTATTCAAACCCTTACCACGCACTTAACCAGCCTACATCATATCAGCTCCCTCTAGAGGTCTTAAAGTCGTCAGCTCTAACATTACCTATTAAACACAAAGCTGTTTTACATAGCAGTTAGTTAATTAGATTTTAAAAAAAGGAAGTGGCCTCTCACCAATGGATTTTTTTTGGGATATCCACATTATATTTAACATAAGAATGACCTTTTTTACGTTAAATCTGCAAGGCTTCCGCTATCAGCCATTTCCAATTTATCTGTACAAAAACAGTGTGCTGTTTGATTTTGCGAACTGGTATTTGTTATTATATTATTTTAATTCATTATCATAATCATAAACACACTGGCCTATAGAGCAAACTTTTATTATTCTTCTAGGTATTTACCTAATGTGACTAATCTGAAGTCTTGCACATTTAGATGAAATAGTTTATTCCGTGTTGAAAAATAAGATGAATAATTGATTTGGACAATATGTACTGATACCCTTGTGAAAAAAAGTATATATTTTAAAAACCTGTAAAAACCAGGTAATATAGGGTACACCTTAAGAAAAATATGCTTTTCATTAGCCTACTCCGATAGTCTATGAAGAAAATAAATGTTTTTATTGAACATTGATGGAGCAACATATTTTGTGTGAAAATAAATCATAAAAGTGGTTTGTTTGTTTGTTTGTTTGTTTGCTTGTTTGTTAAAAAAATCTTATAAATGTATGAGGTGGCAAGGTGGGAATTTTCTGAAAGCATTGAATGAAATTCTATAATAATTTAATATAGCTTTACAGAAGTAACAAATAAATATATTTTATTATATGATATGAATAATATATTGTTAAATATGATGGTTTCATTATAAATGGTGGTCATCTCTAAGGTGGACACCCAACTTGATGTATGATATTTACCATCTGAATCTAACTAGCCTGGGTGCCAGCCCGAACCCCGCCCACAACATTTTTTGGACGGGAAGTTCGGTCTGGACTCGATCCATTGTGGAGTAATTATGCTCGGCTCCCAGAAGGCCGAGCCAATCAAATTGCCAGGGCGGGCTTTAATCGATGATGGACAGGCTATCTGCGGGTACTTAACCACCCACGTCATCAAAGAGCGCTTGGGTTGAATTGGTTTTCACCAACGATGACTGCAGCTGGAGAAGTAAGATGTTTAGATTCCGCTACACTGTAAAAAATGACCGTGATTTTAACATTAAAAGACTGTAAAAATGCTGCGGTGAAAAACTGTTGATTGGTTTACAAAAAGTTTCCATACTATATACGGTGAATAGCTGTAATAGATCTAATGGTACATTTAATGTAATTTTACGGTAAAATACCGTTAAATTCACAGTTTTTGGAAGTGAAAAATAACAATTCATTGTAAAATTTACAGTGAAAAACCGTATATTGACATTCCCACAATTCCCTGCGTGATACTTCACATTTGATATATTTTCGTTGAAATAACTCTGTTTCTTCTTAGTTTTTCTCATTTTTTTCTAATCAGTTATGTACATTAGGGTTTTATGTTACATATAATGTTGTTAAATTAATGTTTATTGCATTTTTAAAATTTCATGCATGTTACCATGATGGTGTTTAGTGTGTGTGTGAATGACACTGTGTGCACCTTCTATATATTAGTATTGTGCTTCTCAGCTTGTGAAAAAAGCTGCTTGTGATGAACTTTGATTCATCATGTGACTCTCATCACCACTGTGTTTGGTGACTGTCAGTGTATTAAAGGTACAAAACAGATATTAGTACTTCATTAGGTTGGTAAATTGACATCATATCAGTTAATGAAATACGTTATTTTACCGTAAATTTAACAGATTTAAAATGTAAAATTCACATGTAACTCCGTAAGTATGTTTACGGTTTGATGTCATTTTTACAGTATTGTTCTGGTAACCACAGCTGCCGGTATTTTTCCGTAGAAACAACGGGATTTTTTTTTTACAGTGTATCACGTCTGTAATAAAAGAAATCGACAGCGCATTAATTTTAAAAGATGAACAAAGAACCGCAATCAAGGCATTTGTCGATGGGAAAGATGTGTTTGCCGTCCTTCCAACGGGATTCGGCAAAAGTTTAAGTACAAGTTCAACATACGTCACTTACTGCGTTGCTCTGATTGGTTGTAGGTCTATCCAATTGAGTGCAGAGTTTTTTTTTTTACTGGTTCGGTTAAGACACGCCCCATAATTCAAGTGCAATGGAGCAGTATCAGACTCACATTCTGCCTAGAATATGAGTATGACGAAGTCAGGCTAGAATCTAACCATATCATGTCCAAAAAAAAAAAAAAAAAAGCCTATTGAATATGGGTCCCAGCTTGGAGTTTTGGGCCCCAGTTAGGTTGTCTATTTTTGTTTATTATCTGTTTTAGAAAATAGCATGTTGGATCCAGAAGGAGTTTAAGAGTTTATTTAAACAAAACAACAGAGGTAAATCCAGGCAGAAAACACAAAAGAGTCCAGGTAATGTAAAAGATAATCCATACATGGAACAACAAAAACCAAAACCAAGTGCACAAGATACATCTAAGTAGGACAACACCAGGCAAAGAACATCAGATAGACTGGGGTTTAAATACACAGGTTAACAAGGGGCTGATAAGAAACAGGTGTAGGTGATTAGTTACTATGGCGACAAACAAGGGTAACTATGGAAACAAATAAGGAAGACAATGCAAAAAGGGAAACCGGAACTAAACACATAAATGAACACAATCTGAACAGAAAACAGGTCGGCTGTTGGGCAGTTTTTGTTCGTCGGCCGAATACATTTTCTCAGTGTGTTCCACACCGTCGGCCGAAGCTGGTCCTTGTCTGTTTTTTTTCGGCCGATTTGACATGTTGAATCAGCGTTGGAGCTCATCGGAGCCCATCTGATCATTCTGATTGGCTGTTCAGCTTCTGCCACCTGGTGGTACGGAAAGGCATTTCATCTTACGCAGGCGCAGAATGGACATGCTACTTGGCCGTCGGCTGTCGAGCGTTGGTTTGGTGTGTCAGGGCAACTTTGGTCCCAGATGCTGCTGGTGTGATCCAACCCCTCAGTCTGCTTTCGTTGCCACTAGTTCATCGGTGTCGGTTTGGTGCGTTCCTGCCTTTAAGGAGCGGATTCCAGATGCTTCTCAAGCAAAGGGAGGTGGAGCGAAGTGGAACAGGGGGAAGGATGGAGGGAGGAACTGGAACAGAGAGCACAGAGAGGTTACAAATGGACTTTATGGCCGTCACAGATGGTTTAGAGAAGGCCTCCTTGGTCAATACAGGACAGACAGAGACTTCATAGACAGCCTCCGTGGTCATATCACGGCAGACAGGGAGTTCATGGATGACTTCTGTGGTCGTGTCAGAGCAGAAAGAGAGTTCAGGAATGATCGCCACTGATTCGGGAGGAGCTGCAGCGGTCGCCACCACCGGATTGGGAGGAGCTGAAGAAGTGTGTGTGGCCAAATACACAAGATGGCAGCAGCCAGATGGAAGCTCAGTTGATGGTGGTAGGACCTCCAGGACCACCAGAACTGGGACCACCAGATGTAGAAGTGCTGTGATTACTGGACTTGGGAACACTGGACTCAGATACACTGAGCCCCCTTGGACTTGGGACCACCGGACTTGGGAGTGCTGGAATCTGTGTTGGACAAGCTCTGTGGCCTCGGGAGTTTGAGGCACATAGACCCCCACCAAAAAGTATTTAGAGAAAGGGGACTCCTCTACCTCCCCCACAGTTAAAGAGGAACCACTCAACTGGAGAGCGTAGTCCAGAAACCTGACGTTATAGCGTAAAATACTTGATTATAATTTTTAATAGTATTTAATATTGCATTTAAAGTTAAAACATTTCAACTTAATTAATGTAACATTTAGATAAAAAAAATATTCAAGTGAGGTTAACAATTAGCCTACAACAAAAATAAAATTGTCCATCTAGATTGTAAAACAACTTTGAATGTAACTTAAAGGATTAGTTCACTTTCAAGTTAAAATTTCCTGATAATTTACTCACCCCCATGTCATCCAAGATGTCCATATCCTTCTTTCTTCAGTCGTAAAGAAATTAAACGTTTTTGATAAACATTCCAGGATTTTTCTCCTTATAGTGGACTTCAATGGAGCCCAAACGGTTGAAGGTCAAAATTACAGTTTCATTGCAGCTTCAAAGTGTTCTACACGATCCCAGACAAGAAATAAGGGTCTTATCTAGAGAAACCATTGCTCATTTTATTAAAAAAAAAAAATACGTTTTAACCATAAATGCTCATCTTGAACTAGCTTTGAACTAAAGTTTGAACTAAATTGTCATATACAATATGCAAGTATATAACAACTAGTTCAAACTTTGACCTGTGGAGGGCAGTAATACACTTAGAATTGTCTACACTCCCAGAATTCTAATAGAGAAGAAGAAGAAGAGAGCTAGTTCAAGACGAGCATTTATGGTTAAAACATATATAATTTAAAAAAAATTTTTAGAAAATGAGCGATAGTTTCTCTAGATGATAAGACCCATTTCTCATCTGGGATCGTGTAGAACGCTTTGAAGCTGCACTGAAACTGTAATTTTGACCTTCATCCATTAGGGGTCCATGAATGTTTTCATCAAAAACCTTATTTTCTTTTTGACTGAAGAAAGAAGGACATGGACATCTTGGATGACATGGAGGTGAGTAAATTATCAGGAAATTTTAATTTGAAAGTGAACTAATCCTTTAATAATAATAATAGTAATCATAAAACAATTAATAAATGTAATTAGCAATAGTAGATTACTGTATTAGTTGTAGTAATATAATAAAAATAGTAAAATAATCATTATGTGGATGGAAACAACTGAAGCTGCCTCTACTCTCAACAGTTTTTCAGACTCACTGAGATGACGCAGATTGACTGGCAGACCATAAGGTCTGTCTGAGGTCTGGCCGATTTAATTTCACATTTGATTTACTATCACAGATGAGAGCAGAATTCCTCAAAGGCAGTAGCAGAGACACTGTGCCAAAAAAACGTCTTGGCTGCTAATGTTATGTCATGGTCTGTGGGGTTCTGGACACTTTACAGAAGTCTCACAGAACTCCAGTCTGCTGGTCCACTGAGGGATGACGTAAAAGCTGAACATTTTGAAGAACACTGTGTCCTCTTTCAGTGGATGTTCTATAATCTGCATTCAACCCACACTGACACCTGAACCTTTTCCTTTGTTGTTTTAGAAACTCAGATGAAGTTTCTGCAGCCACTAAATCAATGTTTCTCCAAGTTTCTGGTCCTGGAAGTCCAAAAGGAACATATTTTGAGAAATATCTCATTGGGGTTTTTTTTTCCAGCGTAACCAAAACTGTTTGGTCGGCAACATATCTTCTTTTGAGATCCACCGAAGAAAGAAAGTCGTACATGTTTTCATTTTTGGTTTACTATCCCTTTAAGTTTATTAGAATTATACACCATTATGTTATTGTCTGTCTGAATACTTGATTCTGATTGGCTGAAAGGTTTATTGCTCAGGCATTGCAGCACATCCACACATATATGATATCTGGCTCACACAGAGAAAAAAAAATCGCCACTGCTTTCATTTAGCTGAGACACATCCCATTTAATATTTTGTTGTCTGGGAAATTTGGAATAATGCCTGTAGATGAGCTGGTTTATCCTGTGATTGGGCAGAAGAGTAGGTTTGGCTTTAGCAGCTCAGATTTGTCAGATCTGAGTGACCACCTGAGGCAAATTCCCAAGGTTTCAGTGTACCTCAAATAAACCAAATTAACCAGCTACATGCAATATTTCATTAAGCCCCAAAGCTCCATTATGGGATTCTGGAATTGATTGACTCTTGAGTTGTAATTACAGTGAATTTGATAGAGGGCTACATTTCTCCAATGTTTATCTTTTGAGATGAACATCTAGCAGAGTTTTATATTAAACTGTTGTCTCTGATTAAGGTTAATATTAAATTTCAAGATGCAATACAATAACTCACTGCACCTTTGAAATAACTAAAGCAGTGCAAGTTCATTCAAGTGTGCAGCGCTGTCATCGAGATTCTAGATATAGCATGGCTATTTAAAAGTAGATAAAAGATCGTTTTGATTTTATATTGGAGAAACACAACACAAACACATTTACTGGTAAACATTTTTATGTTAATTTTGGATAGTATTTTTTAATATTAATGTTTAGAAAAACTATCTAGGTTTGATCTTCATACTAATAATAATAAAAAAAAAAAAAAAATAGTCATGTCATATTATAATTTTCCACCATACTCAGCCAGACAATAGTGTTTTAATATCGGCATGAAACAGAAATTCTGAGTCTTTTCTTCCCTATTGTGACGTATACAAATGAAACGGCTTCTCGAACAAGAAAAAATGTAGGGCGGGACTTGATTTTGTCCATCGGGAATTAATTAGATCATTGGATCATTGTGGTTTGCTATTGCTGTGATCGGAGAAGAGATGTCACTGCAAGAGGGAGGGGAAGTTATTTTGATTAAAGATTATGAGGGAACATGAATTAAAATATATATTAAGATGTGCATGGATAAATTGTTTATAATACTGCAATATTCCATAAAACAAAAACAAACAAAAACAAAAACTAGAATTGTCTGTTTTGATTTCATGGTGACTTTAAAAATATAGCTCACCAAAAAATGAAAATGCTGTCATATATTCAGCCTCATGTGATTCCAAACCCATATGACTTACTTTCTTCTTTCATTTTTCTGCAGAAGATTGTATTTTTTGATATCATGTTGGTAACCAAACAGCTTTGGTGACCAATGATTTCCATATTATGGATTTTTTATATATATATATATATATATATATATATATATATATATATATATTTTATTATATATTATATATATTAATAATATAATAATGGAATAATATATATATTATTCCACAGAAGAAAGTCAGTCATATGGGTTTGGAACCACATGGGGGTCATTAAATGACAGAATTTCCATTTTTTGGTGAACTATCCGTTCAATACTTACAAAAACATCCTTATTCAATGAACACAAACTACCAGCTCCCTCTAGAGGTGTTCAGGATATCCAACAACACATCATATCATCATGAATACAAAGACAAAACTCATTTTACACAGTGTTGTGAAAGTCTTTTAATCGTAGAAGATTTTAGAAAAATCAATTCTTGATTATGAAAAGTTATAAATTCAATGTTTTAGAAAGCTAAACAGCTCGAGTAGACTCTCCAGAAGAAAAAAAAAAAAAACAAACAAAAAAAAAAAAAACATTTTTTTGGTTGTCTTTTGTTGCTTAAAAGTGAAGAACCAGAATGAAAAATGAACCAATAGCTCACAACACAATGTCTGTCTTGAAAAGATGAAGACAGTGAAAATTTTCCTTGACTTGACGACCAAACAGCTGAAGAAACCTTTCTATCCTTACAAAAACAAAGAGAAAGACGGTCAAATAACTTTAAAAAAACCCCCAGAATCTTCAAAACTGGTTTTCAAGAGTCAAGAACTCATCTAGAGAGGGTGACGGATGTTACAGGTTTTCACTTATCAATATACCACTGTACATAAAGCTGAGAGCTGGTCTGAAGTTTGCTTTTGCCATTACGAGACTGAAAATGCTGTCCAACTGTGAAATCTAACTTCATACATTAAGTGGCCCTCAGTGACAGGACTGTCTCAGGCCCACAGCAGTTCAATTGGGAAGGAGTACGGATGCATTGGGGTTCCAGATGAAGCAGGGTCAGTGGGTGGCAGGGGTCCGAGCCAAAGCGATGGGCTGGATCACCGGTGCATGGGCCTCAGGAGCTCCGTGGCTGTGGCAGCGTCTGGAAACAGGTTATGGTATGTAGGGAGGGGCACGTAGGCAGCTGTGATCATTTTACCTGTAAAAAGGAAATAGATTGCGATTAATGTCACGCATAGCCCATGCAAGGCAGTCTATTAAAGAGAAAAACTTTGAAGACGGGAGAAAATGGGACAGGTTTACCTGCAAACCACCGCCCGTGCAGAGCGCTGACAACAGCCATTGCTACTGGGATGGTTGGACATTTTACATAAACATTTCCCTGCCAAACAAGAGAAAGAGTGAGGATTTGTCATATTGGGGAAAATAAGAAAGGCTTGGATGATCTTAGGCCCTAAAATGTAAGAGTGAGTCTCACAAAAACATAAAAAAAAAATGCATATATGTGAGACTTGCCCTTACATGTTTATGTATGTATGTATACACTGATGAGCCACAACATTATGACCGGTCATAGGTGAAGTAACAAGACCGCATATTAACCCACCTAATGCATTTAAAAAAAAAAAAAAAAAAAAAACTTTGCCTACACCTGTTTGGATCCAACATAAGCTTTAGTCATAACTTAATATTTTTCAAGTAAAACCATATTGTTTATCTGATCAGTTACTTCTCATTAATAAGTGAAAGTGCAAAAAAAAATTAAAGGTGCAGTGTGTACATTTTTAGCAGCATCTAGCAGTGAGGTTGCGAATTGCAATACAGAGAAGCTGCGGTGGCCAACACAGGACAAATATGCCATCGTCTGAGACAGAAGATTAGCTAGTCAATCAAACGCGCTCTGTAGAGCAGTTTGTCCATTTAGGGCTACTGTAGAAACATGTCTGCGCAAAATGGTGACTTAACATTTAAGTAGACCCAACAGTGTATGGAGGTAATAAAAACAACGGTTCATTATAAAAGGTCTTTATACACCGCTGAAAACATAGTTATGTTTATTATATTGCATTTCTGTCAATAGATCCTCAAAAATTGACACATTGCACCTTTATGTTTTGAATGTTATGTTTTTACCATGCTATTACTTAATTTACTTCTTTTTATTAAAGGGGCTCTATGTAAGATTTTTACTTTAATAAACCATAAAAATACCCTAATATGTTTGCAGATATTTAGGAAACATGCTAAGTTCACCTACTTGTTTCTCAGAAAAACAATGCTACAGCCAGATATTCTACTTTGAAAATGTGCGTTCCGTGTGTTGGTCTCTGTGAAACTGTGTGCTGCGGTTTATCCAATAGTATTTCAACACCACAGGTTGCCAGTTGGCGGAAAACGCCGCATATTGCAGCCATGGAAACCAGCAAACAAACTGGGTAAGAGAATCAGGCAATAACGTCAGCTGCGCATTCTTGCTCTCTTCACTGTCACGGTGAAGTGACACACACCCACGTGGGCGCCTCCTCTCTCTCACTCGTCTCATTCGCTCCGGTTAAGTAGAATTGGCCAAGAAAATTGCAATCGGTGCATCTCTACTAAAAAGCCTCTAAATCCATCTAAATATCTCTATGAACAACAGCATATCAAAACAGATAAATCAACTCATCAGCTTACAGTGTTTAAGTCTCCTCAGCTTTCATTGTCAATTGCGCTCCCTATTGTTGCTGGCAACCATATGCTGTAAAAGCTGGCAACCCCCGTCTTTGAACGAGGGGGCGGGCCAAACAATACTTTGAATTTGGACTGCAGTACCTATTTTGAACACTGGGTGTCATTCCTACATAGAGCCCCTTTAAAAAAAATGAAATTCTTTGAAAATTAAAATGTTACAAACAAAAATTGTCTGATGAAAGAAAATACATATTTTATCAATAATTATGAGGAAATGTATTTCAATATATATATTATTTTATGAAATTTATAAAGTACATATGAGAATTACCAGTATAAACTCCATTGACTTAAATGGATTTAATTAAATTCCTTTGAACTTAAAACAAATGTCTAAATTTATGAACACTATACATTCTTTTTCTAACAAAACAGTAAAACAACATCAATAAAATTATTGAAATTACTGAATTATTGACACTGAATTACTGAAATATTGAAAATATATTCATTTTACTTGCATAAAGTAATCTGAGACAAATCAAACTAATAGATGTAAAAAAAAATAAATAAATAAAATAAATATAATTACACATGTAAAGCCATAGTTCACTTTCAGGTCAAAACAGACCCAATGCAAAAGATAGGTAGCAATTTATTTTAGTTTAAATTGTTATATCTCTTTTATATCATCGTTTATATCTCATTTTTTCTTTTAAAATTCTGAAAATAAAATAAAAAAAAAGTCTTAAAAGATCCAAAGTTTCATTTTTGTACTAAAAATTATGGATTTTTATGTACCTCTTCTGGGTCAAAATGAACCCAAATGCATTAGGAGGGTTATCAGTTTTTATATTTTAAAAAGCTGCAATTTTGACCGACTTTTCATTTTGTAGACTTTTATAGCTTACTTACTTGAGCAGAGTTCTTGTCAACGTATATGTGAACAACTCCTCCGTGTTTTTTGCACTCCTCGATGACATCATCCCGTATCTCCATGTCCCAGCCAGGTTCGTTTTCCCTACAAAGCAATGTATCAAGAAGTTTCTTTTAACCAAGACACATCTTATTTGACATCACATACACCATGTCAACAAAGAAAGTTTTAATAATTAGTGCAACTCACGTCTGTGGACTGAACATGTTGGAGAGCTGTAAACAGTGTGTGGCCAGAGGCTGGGTTGGAAGGTTCATAGCTTGGTTCATCCCCGGATTGGGAATAAGAGGAGGTGCGGCTGAGGCTGTAAGCGGCACAAACACACAAAAAACTGTTACTACCACAGGTGCGCAAAGAATGACTGTCGCTAGTCAAAAAAAAATTGCTATAAGCCTTCTGAAGAACAAATAAATGGCGGCAACAGAACAGCAGGTCAACAAGCTCTGTTTGGATTTGTCGAATCTCCTCCAGAGGCAAATTCTCAAGGCCTCAGTGTACTTCAAATTAATCACATCAGCCGTGTAGGCTACGTTCAGACTGCAGGCAAAGGTGGCTCAAATCAGATTTTTTTGCTTACTTGTGACTCAGATCTGATTTTTTTTTTTGAACAGTGTGAACAGGTCAAACCACATGGAATCTAATCTTTTTGATTCTGATTTGGGCCACTTCCATATGTGGTCCTTAATCAGATACAGGTCTGATATTTTGCAATAAGACTTCGGTATGAACAGTCATATTGGAGTTCATGTGACAGTTTACTTCCGTATGACAGTGTGCTGCATGCCGTCTTTGTTTTTGTTACTTTTGCGCATGTGAGTCAGTTCAGGATCATGACCTGTTCACACTCAAAACTGTTTTACTGTATTTAAAAAATAATGTGACCAGTCAAAAAAACCCCCAGATCTTAGCAATAAATCAGAATTGAGTACTATGGCTTGCAGTGTGAACGTATCCATATGCAACATTTTAAGTCGCAAAGCCTCATTATGGGTTTCTAGAAATCGATCGAGTCGATCGAAATCGATTAGATGAATGAGATATAAGTACAATGAGGTTGATGAAGATCTGTTTATCTGTTTTCTCAGATGAAGGTTTATATTAAAGCAAAAGATGCAATATGACATGGTTACTCTCTGTATCTGCCATATAGACCAGATTCTGCTTTTTGTTTAGATAAAGGCATTTAGATGAAGATACACAGCCCATTCAACTCAATGGATTCTAAGATAGGAATATAAAAATGACTCAAAGACACACCATTTGCCAGATTTCCAAACGCCACAGAACCACTCATCTGTAAAGCCTGCTTGGCAGCGGCAGGAATCTGCAGTCCTGTGCCTAAAAACATCCCAGAGACACATTTCAATGAGTACAAAACAATGCAATGTCATTTGAAATAAGCAATACACAAGTAGTTTGAATCAGTCATTGGCACATTTGAGAGACAGTAACACGCAGGGTTCAATCTGTACCTTCTGCGAGTCTTGCCATCAGCTGAAGGCGACCCGTCGTGCCCAAGTCAATGCCAGTTCTCTCCAGCTCATCGTTGTCCAAGAAGGAGCTGGCCGATGAGGCATCCGAACGCTCGGTAACATGACCCACCTTCATTGGCCGCCCTGCAAGCTCAAAACCATTTAGCTGCTCCAGGGCTTTTTTAGCACATTCTGCATCTGCAAACTGCACAAACAGATATCCAATCAGCATGAGAATGGTGAAATAGAACTGTCCTTGTCTTTTTTAAATGAAAGTCAGAACATTTATATATATATAAAAAAGCTGGAAAAATTCAAATAATCACAATAATGACCTCATAACTAGGGCTGAATGAATAACTAAATATTTGTACAATTATTAAATCACAAAGGTAAATCACAAAGATTATTATTATTATGGTAACACTTTACAATAAGTTTCATTAGTTAACAACATTTGTTAACATGAGCTAATGATGAACTGCACTTCTACAGCATTTATTAATCTTTGTTAATGTTAATTACAACATTTACTTGTACATCAAATGTTGTATTTAACATTAGTTAATGCACTGCAAACTAACATGAACAAACTATGAACAACTGTATTTTATTAACTAACTTTAACAAAGATTAACAAATACAGTAACAAATGTATTGCTCATGGTTAGTTGTTAGTTAATACATTAACTAATGTTAACAAATGAACCTTATTGTAAAGTGTTACCATTATTAATATGTAGTCATATAAATATATAAATAGACAAACTGTTTATATATTTATATATTTGGCCAAACTGTGCAGTTCACAAACAAGCACAGCAAACCTGGATATTTTAAAATATATATTGCTTTTTACACTGCAGTGCAATCACATTTTTTTTATTAGAAAAACTGCAATTATATTCTTTCCTCAAATTGTGCAGACCTACTCACAAACACGAAGGACCAATAAGGAAGGATCAGAATTTTTGACTAGTCATCCACTGTCATATATATATTTACAGTATATGAACTCACTGATATGAAGCCGTATCCTTTCGACCTGCCCGTCTCACTGTCCATCATTAGCTGGATGCCCTCAATCTGAAACGACAAAAATAACATTCACTCCATGTTAGTTTTATCCTGGTTTAACTGCTTATGCATGCAAAACCAATTCAAATGCCAAACACACCTTTCCAAATGGCTCAAAAATGCCCCTGAGCATGTCCTCAGTTATATTGAAGTGCAGGGAGCCAACGTACAGCCGCATGGGCCCTGCACCACCTCTCTGAAGCATGCTGGCCATGGCTGCAGCCCTGTTCTTCTCAGCCTGAAATATACAAACAATTCAACAAAATGATTCAAATGCATTGGATTAGTAAACAGACAGCGGATTTTCATCGTGTTAATGCTCTGACCTGCGAGGCCTGGACTATGATAGGTACTCCCAGAACTCTCTGCCCCGTCAGGCCGATTGCCAGCGGTACTGATGTGGCCTCCACAAACTCAATGTAGGCAATGCCCTTTGACCTCCGAGAGTTTCTATCTGAGATCATCCTCACGTCACGGACCTTAAAAGATGGATATAAAAGCTCTCATGTGTTGTATTTGTCATTTAACATCGGTAAATGGGGAGAAAAAGGGATCACAACCAAGTGTGCTTTAATCTGGGGCATCATACTTTTCCCACTGCAGAGAAGAATTCTTCCAGATCTCTGGGTCTAATTCTGGCAGCGAGCTGCATGCAGAACACTGTACGGGCGTCTCTCTCTTCTGGGCTTAGATTATCTATCGGTTGCCTGTTTGAAGAAACACACAGGTCATCAATCACTGAAACACAAGTCGTTCCCTATGGAAATAAAGGCAAATTAATCTCTGATGGACATTCCCACAACATAAGCCATTCTGTAATCATAAATAAAGATCATAGCCATTTGATAAAGATTTTCATGTACAATATAAACTACTAGGTTTGAATTCATATCCCTTCGCTAAAATATATTGCAATGACAATAAAAATCATGTTCTGAGTTCTGTATAATCCAATACACAGTTAATCTTAATCTTATTTTTGTAATGTCTCTCAACCATCTCTCTTTCTACAGTCTCTTCGAATCTCCCTTTTGCTCACTCTCTCTCCTTGCCCATTATGAGTGGACAATGCTGATTGGCTACATGTGTGTTGTGGCGCTTGGTCTGATCCACTTTTAACAGCATCTCTCAGAAATCGCTAACAATAATAAATTATATTATACTTTTTTCATATCAGGCCAAATGGACCTTAACATTCTCTATTAAAATAATACATTGTGTATTTTTGTACTTTTTGACTATTGTGAACAACATTAATAATTATATCAATGACATCTGTAGATCCAGATAGCCCTTAATTTTGATAATCAACTCAGATTTTGTAGTAAATCTGATACTAATAATTGAGATCAACTGTTTGGGAGTGAATCAGGATTAGTTCACTTTCAAATGAAAATTAGCCCAAGCTTTACTCACCCTTAAGCCATCCTAGGTGTATATGACTTTCTTGTTTCTGACGAAGACAATCAGAGAAATATTAATAAATATCCTGACAAGTTATGAAGTAAAATATCCAGCTTCCACCAGACTGCCTCCGGAGCCATGTGGAATATGTTTTTGATGGATGGATGTGGATGGAGACACTGACTTTCTTCAGCTCATACTCGTTTGGTAGTGCATTACTGCCATTATAAAGCTCGGATGCGTCAGGATATTTATTAATATTTCTCTGATTGTCTTCATCAGAAAGAAGAAAGTCATATAGACCTAGGATGGCTTGAGGCTGAGTAAAGCTTGGGGCAATTTTCATTTGAAAGTGAACTAACCCTTTAATAAATTTAACATATAATATACAATAACAATTTATTTTTTACTGTCTATGATTTTGAATAGGACAAAAACTTTTTAAAATGTTTTCATGTCAGGCCAAATGAACTGTAATATACTCTATTAAAATGACATTTTTAAGTATGTGTTCTTTTTATTGATTATTTTGAACAACAATTCATTTAAACAATAACACATTAAATGAAGTTTATATCAAGTTCACCAAGAGCTGTAGACTTGAGGTACAGTATTACTGTGAGACAGAAGGTGAACAGTTAACACCTTTTAAAAATAACTGCATCCACCACTTTCAGTTCCTATTCTTATTTTAAGTGCACCATGGTGGCAGATTTCGCTCTGCCTTATCTAGTGTCATTTAAAATAAAATGGCTTATGGAATAACTTGTGGAAATACTTCAGTACTACAGCAGAGTGTGATGAGTGTCTCACCTGACGGGGCTTTTGTCCTTCTTAAACGGGCTTTTGCTCCGAGAGCGCCTGCGACTAGAATCAAAATATGTCATCAGTCTGTGTTTATTACTCATCCGTGTATGATTACTCAAGACAAACACACACATTCAGCTCAAAACAGGCAGCAAGAGTCACAGATGAGATCACCTGTGTTTGGTGAAATGTTGTGGGCCGGTCTTCCCTCCGGGACCACCATTTAATTTCGGCCCCATACTATGACATATAAAACAAGGGTTTGTCTCAGTGTTAAACCAGTCAACTTTCAGCCACTGTGGCCATGCGAGGGCTACTACATACTGGTGCAAGGGGGCAAGTATCCAGTGAAAACCAAATGTAGTTTTAAAAAATAATAATATAACTCTTATTATAAATAAATAATAATAACCCAAATCAGACCTAACATGAGCTGTAACGTTGTGTGATTATATTGGCTTTGGTAGAAGACAAGTGTGATTTTAGATTCTTTAGAAATCAAAACAAATAGCCGAATTCAGGTGGAGAACTACACTACCCATAATCCTGAATGGAGATCCTCCTTAAATCTACCAATCAGAGATGACATTGCTGTTACCATGAAAACAAGAATCATGGTATAAGAGCTGAGCAATCAATAAAATTATATTATATTAATCAATATTTTATATATACACATATATATATATATATATTTGTTAATATTATTATATTACCCCCATATATTCTAGAAAATGTATGGGAAAAAAATACTTCAGGAACCATGGTCACTGAAGAAGTGGGCAATCACTGTTTGCTCTGTAAGAACATTATGATATGATATATGATATGATATGATATTATATTATAAAAAAACTTCTGGAACCATGGTCAATAAGGGTGCTTTCACTTTTTCAAATGCTTGGTCCGAACCAGAGCTCGATTGCTCCCCTGCCCCCATCCCCCGCTGTTCTCTGTTCACATTATTTTATTTGGGTCCAAACCACGGTACACTTGCGTCATCAAGCTGCAGCCGCGTACCCATGTTACTAAGTAACGGCTATTGAGGAGAAGGTGCCAAAATGGATAGAGTTGCCTGTATCACTTTTGTTGTTCATTTTTAACCTTTGGTTCTATCTGCATGAATGTACTGCATATGTTCTCAAGAACGCGGGAGACCGTTTCTGCTGAAGAGGGGCAGAAATTAGATATACATTCTCTCTGCTTGGAGTGCATCAGTGAGGACACACACACTCCTCCAAACGAACCGAATTCTGAAGTGCTAGTGTGAAAGCACCCTGAAAAAATTTGACTCCAATGACTCCAATTGGCCAGTAAACTTGTGGTTAAGGTGGCCCCCATGAACCAGAACACAGTAGGCCTGGATAGACGTCGCCTCCCGGTTTTCTATTTTCAGAATTCCTCAAAATAAATAAAAAAATAAAAAAAATGCATCTCCAAAAATACAGCAAAATTCTCACAGCAATGTGCCATAAAGCAATGCAAGATTAAAGTACTTCTGCATTCTTAGCAAAGCACATGCACATTAAGCAAGACACTGGCCACATTTTAGTTACAACAAACTATGATGTGCTTTCCAAATACACAACATGTAGCAATAAATTCAAATTGGGGATAGTTCACCCACAAATTAAAATTCTGTTATCATTTACTCACCCTCCATACCTGTATGACTTCTAATCATCTTTGCTTGACACGAGAACCAATGAGATTTGAGCTTCTGTTTACCATATTTTATGAGCTCTATGTATCTGTTTATATTTGAGTAAAAATATAGCTTAGAGCTTTCAGTGAAGGGACAGACACGATGAGAGAGAATATTAAAATATCTTCATATGTGTACCGAAAGTCTTATGGGTTCAAAACAACGTGAGGGTAAGTAAATGACAGAATTTTCATTTTTGGGTTTTTACAACCCTGAATTCAAAAGAGATAGCCGAACATTTGACATTAGATGTTGAACAGGACATTTGCTTTGTCCTGTTCTTACAGTCAACCATTTTAAATCCACCAAACTTGAACTCTACAAAGACAAAGCTGCACTTAGAAAAATAAGATATATCCTCTTAATTGAGTGATCAGGGGTTAAACTCACAAGGGGCTTTTGCGTCCACGATAACGTCCACCACGATCCTTGCTGCGGGATCTTGAACGTTTGCGCTCTTTGCTTCGTGAACGTCTTCGCTCACGGCTGCGGCTCTTGCGTCGTTCTCGGCTCTTCTTGCGCCCTCCACTTCTACTCCTCCGGCGGCCTGGACTCGGACTACGACTGTTGCTGCGTCTTTTCCTACCGGGAAAATGACCCACAATTTCATTTACACACAAAAAAAAAAAAACTTAAAAGTAAGATGAACGAACAGAATACAGAGAGTTTTTGCTTACTTTTTGCTGCGTTCCTCATTATGACCATTGGCGCTAGAAGACTTGCTTTCACCCTGAACAGGATTGACAAAAGAACAACATGAGGATGGAGAGGAAACACTGGAATTGGAGAGGGGAGGGGGATAAGAGAGAAGACAGAAATGCTACTATTGTTGGCTCCTTCATGATAATTGCTTGGTTGTCCTCATTTTATCACTTTGGAGAAAAGCGTGTGCAAATTGAATATAATCAAATGGTCTGTTCTTCACAAGATGTTGGCTGGGATAGTCTTCATCGTTTGAAAACTATCAGTATCAGTATAGGTACCCTGCTATTTTAAGCCTAAGTCTTGCTGTTGTCATGCTATAGAGATGCTAAAGGGCATTCCAGAGTCGAGGATGTCAGTCCATGTGATCTTCTCCAGTTAGCGCTGTTGGACTGTGAGAGCTCGATGCCATCTCTGTCTCACAGCTTGTCCTGAAGCAGACAGGGATTTACACGGCTTAGTCATATCGCCTCCCAAAAGACACCGCATCAAAGTCAGCCAAAAAAAAGATACAACTTAAAGCCTCATCAAAAGATTTTCAGGGTTTTTTTCCTGCATTTGCCTCATTTTTACAACTAAGAGTGGCACTTATTTGTTGTTAATTAGAAAAGCATAAAAATTCTATTTATATTTAATGATAGAAATGATTATTGGGTGATTCAGTTTTAAAGGGGTCATGAATTGAGAAATCTAATTTCCCTTGATCTTTTAACATGCAAAAGGTCATTTAAGAAGTTTCAGAACTCAAAACGTCTTTGTTAGTCCAAAAACAGCTTTTATTGAAACCAAGCTCTGAAAACAAGTCATTTCGGATTTTTTTTTAATAGTGCGACGAAAGACCATCTCTGCAGAATCAGACGCCTACATCTACATCATCACATCTTTGGCCCTGCCGACTGGCGCATTAGTGAGATGAGAAGGAGAGAAGATACAGGATCACTGGACTAAAAATAACATTACCATCCAAAGAATACTAAAAAGTGCTTATTTATTTTCAACTATGTAAATGTCTTATCGGAACATTGTTTGTTTGGTACATTTTGGATTCTTAGGTAAATTAGTCACAATTTCGGCGCAGCTTTGCAAACAATATGCAAGTAACCGTGTTAATTCAATGCCTAATCTGTGATCAGTGATTTCTGATATGCAATGATTCATGTACAGTCACAACGTTCTTTGTCTCAAAACTGTTTATTGCTGTTTATGCGTCAGTAAATCAAGCCAGTGACTAAACAGTCAACTTGACATTGTTTCCCTTAGTAGCATGAAAGCAATCTATTATTTAATTTGTGATTAAATTATATACACAGAAAGCGATCAAAGAACGCTGCCTTTATAATCGCTGGAGCTGTCAATCACACAGTGCGATGCGAGTTTATCCGAGTTCTGGACTCTCGCCAAAACTCCCACTATGATCGATGACGCTGTCTACACTGCACAATGAATCTCTTTTTTACATAATGTTTGCACTGTTAGTCATGATAAAAGCATTTGTGAGAGTGCAGAAATCGAGTTGCAATGACGAGATCACTGCATTAATGCGCTGAACGGACATGTCTGTCATATGCTACAATGCTCATCGCTGCAAGCTTTCATGCCACGACAGTACATCCAAATATAATGCTTTAATCAGCACTTTTCACAATTAGTTAATCTCGACAACTGTAATAGTAAAAACGTGGTAAAGGTTTTCGACAGAGTGCCACATGTAATACTTGTTTCATATGCAACAATGTTGGCTAATCATAGCAGTAGGCATTTACACTGAAGTCTCACAGCAGACAAGCCCCTTCCAAAAGAGCGTCCAAATCTAGAGTAGAAAATGGCCTTTTATTTCTAAATTATGACCATTTTTGATGTAAAAATCATATTAACATTATACGTGCACCTCAGGAAACATTATAAAAAAAATGCAGTTCATGACCCCTTTAAGATAAAGAGATATTACTAAAAAGGGCATGCACAAACCAACGATTTTAGAGACCATCACAAGACTGGGTAGAGAGACAGTATTCATATTCATAAACTTAAAATTAATTTAAAGGAGAATTGAGGTCAGTAAGTTTTTTTTTGTTTGTTTTTTAAGAAATTAGTTCTTTTATTCTGCAAGGATCTATTAAAATGTTCAAAAGTGACAGTAAAGACATTTATAATGTTACAAAACATTTCTATTTAAAAAAATCATTAAAGTATTAAAGCTTCCTCAAAAATTAAGCAGCACAGCTGTTTTTAAAATTGATAAAATTTGTATATTTCAATGATTTCTTAAAGGGTTAGTTCACCCAAAAATGAAAATTCTGTCATTTACTACTTACCCTCATGCCGTTCCATACCTGTAAGACCTTCGTTAATCTTCGGAACACAAATTAAGATATTTTAGTTGAAATCCGATGACTCAGTGAGGCCTCCATAGGGAGCAATGACATTTCCTTTCTCAAGATCCATAAAAGGTACTAAAAACATATTTAAATCGGTTCATGTGAGTACAGTGGTTCAATATTTATATTATAAAGCGACGAGAATATTTTTGGTGTGCCAACAAAAAAACAACAAAATAACGACTTATAAAGTGATGGCCGATTTCAAAATACTGCTTCAGGAAGATTCGGAGCACAAATGAATCAGTGTGTCGAATCATGATTCAGATCGAGTGTCAAACTGCCAACGGCTGAAATCACGTGACTTTGGCGCTCCGAACAGCAGATTCGATACACTGATTCATTATGCTCCGATGCTTCCTGAAGCAGTGTTTTGAAATCGGCCATCACTTTATAAGTCGTTATTTTGTTTTTTTTTTGGCGCACCAAAAATATTCTCGTCGCTTTATAATATTAATATTGAACCACTGTACTCACATGAATTTAAATATGTTTTTAGTACCTTTATGGATCTTGAGAGAGGAAGTGTCATTGCTCCCTATGAAGGCCTCACAGAGCCATCGGATTTCAACTAAAATATCTTAATTTGTCTTCCGAAGATTAATGAAGGTCTTACGGGTGTGGAACGGCATGAGGGTGAGTTATAAATGACATTATTTTCATTTTTGGGTGAACTAACCCTTTAAGGATCATGTGACACTGAAAAGTAGAGTAACAGGTGCTGTTAGCTTTAAGCTTTGCCATCACAGCAATAAATTACACTTTAAAATATATTAAAACATCAAAGTTATTTTGAATTGTAATAATGTTTCACAATATTAATGTTTTTACCATATTTTTTAATCTAATAAATGCACCCTTAGTGAATATAAGACACTTCTTTCAAAAATATATATTTTTAAAAATTAGCGACCCCAAACTTTTGAAAGGTAGTGTACATATTTATGCCACTCCAATAGTTTCACCTTCAACAGATTTTCACTCATGGTGACATCAGTGAAAGGTGAATACTGTCTCTGCTCCATGTCACATTATGTTTCATCTATTGCCATTCACTCGCCGTTCTGAAATCGAATAGATTTGGTGGTGTAAGGTGGCGGTCTATTTGTTTTTTTACCTAAGGGATCAAAGTACATTAATACATTGCGCAATTACTACCTTACTTTTTTTCACAGTTCACACTGGAATCAAAGATGTATTCAGGGGAGTAGAGGTGAGATATCATTAGGCAAGTCTATAAAGAGAGATAGACGGGCATTTATTTGTAATTCAAGATATGACACTATACAACATAACTCTTTCTCATATACATTTCTCATTCAGTCAGGCACAGACAACAAATGCAGGGTTTCTAAGTAGCCATATGTCAACACAAGGAGTTCAGTTCACACATGTCACATACAAATTTAAATTCTGTCATCCACCCATGTTGTTCCAAACCTGACTTACTTTCTTTCTTCTGAGAAACATAAAAGAAGAAACTCTGAATTTCTGCAATTAAAATGAATTGAGCACTGGGACTTATGAGCTAAAAAAAAAAAAAAAAAAAAATAATAATAATAATAATAATAATAATAATAATGCAAAATCAACATAAAAGTAACATAAGTTGTTAATAAAACTAGCAAAGGGTGAATTATAACATTACAAACTTTGTAATGAGGCTAAGAACTACAATCCCATTAAGCATATGTGATGGAGATATATATAAAACTGATGTTGACGTATATATATATTTTAAGTTTATTGTAAAATATGAATATATAGACAACTATTTAAGTAGTTACAGGCAGTGCTTCATGCTCTTTTTGGCGTGATTCTATGATTGGAGGAGATTTTTTGCAGAATCATGGGTAATGTAGTTTTTCAACAAGAATTCCACTTTTCATGATTACTTAAAAAATAATGCAGGCTGATGGCTTTAACAAAAGCATATACCACTGAATGACAAACTCATAGCAGGTCTGTTTTTAAAAAAAATCAATGGAAAAAAAATAAATGGGAATTTTACTTACGGAACCCGACTGTTGGGCCTGTTTACACCTGGTCACTTCATGCGTTTTCTCTGGTCGGACAGCTATCAGATTGTAAAAAGACCAGGTATAAATGCAGAACAATCCGAAACAATTTCGAGACTTTCGATTTAAATCCAATCACTTCAGGAGGTGGTTTGAGACGCATTCCAAACTGGACAAGTGTAAATGCATTTGGCTGTTGGAGCCACATGTGTAAATTTTACTCCTCCCAAAACGTAAAAAAATAAAATAAACGTGCGACAGTATGTTATAGCCACATATGACACGCTACTGCACAATAGATGAGTAGCTGAGTATCTCTTCAGAGAGCTGACGTGCAAACTGCCGCAAATGAAACTGAAAGTAAGTCGCAGATGCTTAAAACACAATCATCTTCATTAAAAGTAGTGAAACTAAATTATCTTACCAGTGCTGATGCCTCTGTCTTTCTCCAATTGCGGTTTTGATCTTGAAATTAGCAGACGAAAAATGAAATGCAGCTCATATCTGTTGCTTTCGTTGATGTGAACTTGTTAAATTTGCATATGGCGTGGGAATTGAAGATGGGATTTATATCCGTTTTGCGGAGACACGTTTGTGGCCAAGTGTAATGGAAAAGTTTTAACAGATCAGATAGCTATCCGATCAGTGAAAACACATGAAGTGACCAGGTGTAAACAAGCCTTATATGTATACTTATTTTTATGGTGCTTTTCACCCTTTTTGAAGCTTGAAAGCTCAGTCCTCTTTTGTAGCTCTTAAAGGTATAGTTCACCCAAAAATGAAAATTCTGTCATCATTTACTCGCCCTCAAGCTGTTACAAACCTATATAAATTTCTTTCTTCTGCTGAACACAAAAGAAATGATTTTTGTGGGGAAAAATACAACGGTAGTCAATGGGGCCCTGGGGCTGTTCGGTTACCCATATTCTTCAAAATATCTTTTTTTTTGTGTTCAGCAGAAGAAAGAAATTCATACAGGTTTGGAACAACTTGAGGGACATTTTTGGGTGAACTAGCCCTTTAAAGGATTAGTTCACTTTTAAATTAAAATTTCCTAATAATTTACTCACCCCCATGTCATCCAAGATGTCCATGTCCTTCTTTCTTCAATCGAAAAGAAATTAAGGTTTGTTGATGAAAACATTCTAGGATTTTTCTCCATATAGTGGACTTCAATGGCCTCCAAACTGTTGAAGGTCAAAATTACAGTTTCAGTGCAGCTTCAAAGGGCTTAAAAAGATAACAGACGAGGAATAGGGCTCTTATCTAGCAAAACAATCGCTCATTTTCTAAAAAAAAAAAAAAAAAAAAAAAAAAAAAATTGTATACGTTTTAACCATAAATGCTCATCTTGAACTAGCTCTCTTCTTCCTCTCTATTAGAATTCCACCAGTGTAGACACTGCTAAGTGTATTACTGCCCTCCACAGGTTAAAGTTTGAACTAATTGTTATAATACTTACACTAGCATATTGTATATGACAATTTAGTTCAAACTTTGACCTGTGGAGGGCAGTAATACAGTTAGATGCATATACACTGCTGGAATTCAAATAGAGAAGAAGAAGAGTAGAGCTAGTTCAAGATGAGCATTTATGGATAAAATAGATGGTTTCTCTAGATAAAACCCTTATTCCTCGTCTGGGATCGCGTAGATCGCTTTGAAGCTGCACTGAAACTGTAATTTTGACCTTCATACATTTGGGGTCCATTGAAGTCCACTATATGGAGAAAAAATCCTGGAATGTTTTCATCAAAAACCTTCATTTCTTTTCGACTGAAGAAAGAAAGAAGGACATGGACATCTTGGATGACATGGAGGTGAGTAAATTATCAGGAAATTTTAATTTGAAAATGAACTAAACCTTTAAGAGTGGGACAGAGTAATCTTCAGAATTTGTCATTTCGTGCTCCTCATAAGAATGAAATTCACATGGATTGGAACAACGTGAGGGTGAGTAAACAGTTTTTCATTTTGGGTAAATTAATTATTTAAAGCCTACAAAAAAATTGAGATCCGGCAACTTCCGGTCGTCCACCAACCCACCTTCTTATAAGGAGCTTCCAGCATGGCCTCAACATCGAAGTCATCCGCCATTCTGACCTGCTGTAAATGGAAAAAAGCAACAAGCGGTTTACAAACATATCCAACCTTATAAAACATATCGTCCACGCTTCTATTTTAGTACTTCCAACATCGATGAAACAAACCATCTTACAGTCGAGCTGCGGTGCTGCTGATCTTTAAATAACACGCTTGATTCTGCAGCAAACGCTCTCGATGCATAACAACAGCATTACATAAGCAGCTAATTTATACGCCACACTCATATCCTGACTGACAGCATACTGTAAATTATGTAATATTTACATTTAAATCTGAACCAACCTCGTAATTAGACCAAGAACTGCTTTTGGCAAATATTACCTGGTTTTATTTAGGACTCCGGTTGTCGTCGCGACCTCTGCTACGCGCGCGTGAAGTTTGACACTCAACACAACTGCAAAATAAACGGTCAGATCCGCCTATAAACGAGCAACAAATACACCCAACAATCATTCAAACAAAAAGATATCACGATGTATATATCAGTGGATATTTAAGAAGCTCAGTTATGTTTGTCATGAGGTTTCCCCCCACAAGACAACTTCCTGCTTTCCCCAAAATGGACGCTGATAGGGGGCAGGGTTTCCTATCGCTTCGTGATGTAGATAAAAGTCAAGGAGCATTTTGAGTGTTTTTTCGAGTGTAGTGCTTTTGTTTCTGTGAAAACCCTCGTTGATAAACCTCTGTTATTGCATAATTCCCACATGAATTACAGAAACTAGCGTTTTGTAAACACGGGTGGAGTCATTTCATAGCATGTAAATATCAAATATAATATATAAATTAATGTCATACATCATGTGTAATATATACCTTAATATTAATGTAAAATAAATGTAATATTAATATAATATATAAAATTAATGTAATATTAATTTAATATTATATAAATGTAATATATAGGCTATAGTTTTTCTTATGTTGCTTCCTTATTATCTCTGTTTTTCTAAAGCAAAATTAAATGATAAATATTTTAAATCAGTTAAATCCTTATTATTAAAATATACTGGCCAGTTGAAGTCAATATCAAATAAGTAATCTAATCTAATGTACCTGTTTGTTGTTGTTGTTGTTGTTTTAAAAGCTGCTTTTGTGTTTCAGATTCTATTGGACGAACAGCCTGTCACTCTTCAATATGACGTCACTGTTCACGCTGCCAATCACCTTGCAACATTCCAGTATAAATACCCGTAATTTACAGCCCTGTCGACAGACAGACAGATTTTTGTGTGTGTGTTTCGTTGTTGGTGTGCTCGTATACACCCCCTTTTTAGCTTGTGTTTGTGTTTTTGATTATTGCAGTTGCTGGAGTTAATGTATATGTGTGTACTCGACCGAAATGTGTTAGTATTGTGGATGTAGAGTGTATAGTTTTAAAACACCTGCGTTTGTTCTGTCTCTCCTCTCAAGTCTGGCTGGGAAGGAGGCAGCAGGTAAGTAAGTCGAGCGACATACACTGATGGCACCAGATAGGAACGTCCAACTAGACACACTAGGTTTAGGAGAGAGTGCCACACCCTCTGTTTTGTTTATTTTGATAGAGTAGTTTAGTTAGGGTGTTTTTTATGCTAAAGACTTTAATACATTTTCTTTTGATAGTTTAGTTTTATTTATTCACTCCCACCTTAGTTTGTTGTTGTATTGTTCTTATTCGTCTCTTAGTAAATATTTTTCACCTTTTCATTTTGTACTTGGAAAAATACATCTTTTCAAATTGAATCATCTATATAGCCTTCCCTCTTCTTTTACAGGCATGCCTCCACCACTCTTGTATTTAATATTAGGCTATATCCCCATTTACCCCTAAGTAATATTTCCCAACATCTACGGCACATAACCGTTTTAAAGATAAGGCCATGATAAGGTGTTGTACATTAGCTACTAGTTAAAGTGTTTGTGTCTCTCATTCACATTCAGTGTAGACCATCAACATGTATATAAAATGGAATTCAATGGAAGATATCCAAAACAACCGGGGGGAAAAAATCACTTTCACAGCTCCTCTCCTCTCCATTTTTTTTTTTAATAATCCATGTATAACTGACCTGTTTTGAGAAAGTGTCATCAATCAGCATCTGAATTCTGATTTTCCATATCACGATTTTTTTTACTGCATGCACTTATATCCTATCTTAATATACTCAATGTATGTGTGTGTGTCTCTGTCTAAAACTGATAGAAGAGACATGACCCCAAGAAATATAATCAACCTGTTAATTTATAACTTTTCATCAAGATAACATTATCACTTGAAAAGTAATGTACATCATAGTTTAGATTTTGAACTGTTAACTGTTTAACTTTAATATTGCTTTATCTTTTGTTCAATGAGGGAGGTGTTGCTGCCGTTACTCAATGAGAAATACAGATAGTTGTGCTCAAAATACAAAAAAATTGCTTGCAGATAATATAATATTAATAAAATAAAAGGCCATTTTAATGAACTTAGAGTATACTTTCATGACAAGACCCTTAAGTACAAAACTTGTAATAAAAATGTCAAATTAAATGTTTTACATTATAATACATTTTAAATCATTGTTTTAATAATGTTTTGTCATGCTTTAAAGTACACTTATTCTGACTAACATACAAAGCACATGTAAAGGAAATATTTTTACATGTACCATCTTGCAATTTGCAAATTACAAATGTCTAAATACATGACATACAATTTTCAATGGAAATTACATTAAAGTACACTTTTAGTGTAGTAGAAGTAATTATATAATTACACAAAGGTGTGGGTCAAAAAGCACTCTAAAGTTCAGCTAACTTCATTTAATATTTAAACTATAATACATTTTCATTTAATTGCATATAACATGCAATTCATTTTCCAAAAACATTACATTTAGTTTGCAGTATTTTCTTTTAAAGTATATTATTTTCATAAGGGTAATCTAAAATAAAATTTATAAATGGAAAATTAACTGTTGTATATAGAAATATTTGATTCATAAAAAAAAAAAAATCTTACAAATACATAATTTTATCAAAATCAAGCATACACTTTATATATTTCAATACAAAAACCAGTATATGAATCTTATCCCATGCATCAAATATTAAAATAAACCATTTTTGGGTAAATATAATCACCATTTAGCAAGTTACACAGTACTCAATTCTAAAGTCCATAATATTTTATGGTCTAGTCCAACATTGAGATTTATTCCTCCCTCCTATTTAATGCTCTTGTCAAACATCAGTCTTTTTCAAGTGCAGCTTTTTTTCAGTCAGCATCAGTTTTGTTTGTGTCTCTGAGAACGTAAGACCATACATCCTGTGGCCCGTTGACGCAGTTGTAATCTGGAGGAACGTCAAAGAAAAGCTCATCATCAAAGCATTTCTCATCACTGGGGGAAGCCAGATACGGTAGCTTGAGAACTACTCCAGTCAGCAAACCGCCCACTCCCGCCACAGCAATGGTCCCGAACACGGCTGCCACCTGAAAGAGCGCCTGTTCCCGTGCGCTCCGACCCAAGCCCGCTTCCAGGTCTGGGATTAATACCTGCAACTTTGCTAGCAGAGGGTCTCCTTCTGGAGGTGCTCGATGAGAGAAGGTCTGGTAGAGACTGGGGCCATACGTTTCCTCAGTCGCCAACAGGATGGCGCAGATTCCTGCTAGGCTGGAAATGAGTCCCGTTAGGCCATGCAGGTTGTGTATGCCACACTGATCCTGCAATCGCAGCCGACGCGCCAGGAACGGGCTTAGGTATTTGTACCCCAGCATGCACGCAATGCATCCCAGGATCCCTAGTATAAAAGCAACGGCTGGTGAAATCATCATGTCCACTGAGGCCCCAACAGTTACACCACCGGCCAATGTTACGTTCTGCACATCGGCCATGCTGATCTTGCCATTCTTGCTGAGCATGCTGGACAGGGCAAAGGCAGTGATCGTAGAGGCACTGAGACCTATGAATGTGTGAAGGATGGCTCGGTGTTGGTCGTCACCCTTGAAGGTCAGAGCTGAGTTGAAAGATGGCCAAAACACCCAGAGGAACAGTGTTCCCATCACGGATAGCAGATCCGACTGGTAACTTGTTGTCTCTTTTGGGTGTCCTTCGTTTAGGCTGGGTCTGTAGAGGACAAAGGTGACACCCAGTCCAAAGTAGCAGGCAAAAATGTGGATGAGGATCGAGCCACCAGCATCGTTGATCTTCAGGTATTTCAGGACGGCCCATTCTGTGACGCCAAACATAGGAATCTCGAGCAAGGCCATCACCTATAAACAATACACAAATGTAGTATGAGGATGTGCAAATTTACATTTATTCATTTAGCAGATGCTTTTATCCAAAGCGACTTACAAATAGGGAGTACAATTCATCAAATTCATCTATTCATCTTGTTGACATAAATGTACTAACAAAAGTGTGACACAATTGAGCCATCCCAAAACCTGGTATGCTGCCTACATAGGCAGCATTTTAAAGTCCCCCTGAAATCAAAATTTACGTTTTTTAGCTTTTAGTATTGATATGTTAGCCTTAAAGGGTTAGTTCACCCAAAAATGAAAATTCTGTCATTTATTACTTGCCCTCATGCCGTTCCACACCCGTAAGACCTTTGTTAATCTTCGGAACACAAATTAAGATATTTTAGTTGAAATCTGATGGCTCCTTGAGGCCTCTATAGGGAGCAATGGACACTTCCTCTCTCAAGATCCATAAAGGTACTAAAAACATATTTAAATCGGTTCATGTGAGTACAGTGGTTCAATATTAATATTATAGAGCGACGAGAATATTTTTGGAGCGCCAAAAAAAACCAAAATAACGACTTATTTAGTGATGGCCGATTTCAAAACACTGCTTCAGGAAGCATCGGAGCACAAATTAATCAGTTTGTCGAATCAGCTGTTCGGAGCGCCAAAGTCACGTGATTTCAGCCGTTGGCAGTTTGACACGTGATCTGAATCATGATTCGATACGCTGATTCATAATGGTTCAAATCTTCATGAAGCAGTGTTTTGAAATCGGCCATCACTAAATAAGTCGTTATTTTGTTTTTTTTGGCACACCAAAAATATTCTTGTCACTTTATAATATTAATATTGAACCACTGTACTCACATGAACTGATTTAAATATGTTTTTAGTACATTAATGGATCTTGAGAGAGGAAATGTCATTGCTCCCTATGAAGGCCTCACTGAGCCATCGGATTTCAACAAAAATATCTTAATTTGTGTTCCGAAGATTGATGAAGGTCTTACGGCTGTGGAACAGCATGAGGGTGAGTAATAAATTACAGAATTTTCATTTTTGGGTGAACTAACCCTTTAAGGTTATGAATAAGCTGGTGTGTTCCAAAACAATGACAAAATTCACATTTAGGAGCTATAAGCATTCAAATCTTACAGTCTCTTACATCGGCTAAAATGGATCACGGATTTTCATTACATCACATCGCACTTCAGTTTCTCGTCAAATCTTCGGTCCAATCAAATGCTCTCTAGAATCTGAAGTCCCGCCTCCTCCTACACTCTGTTTACAGAGTCAGACGCTGAAGCCTCGGCTGAAATCGGTCATTTTTTCACACATTTACAAGTTTCTACATGGTGAATGGCACATAGTACACTATATAGAGAATAGGGAACGGTCTTAATATGCTTTCCTTTTGACGCGAATGAAGTCCGTTTCGCGTTAGTGTCACATGAACCGCCGCAACGCGAGCACAGTCTGGTCTCTGGTCCAGGGACACGAGAGCACAGAGCGGATCATATGTGCGAGTCGGCACAGACCACAAAAGGTATTGGACCCATTGAAAGCTGTGTGTAAGCGATATAAAGGACATTATGAGGAGAAACGGTTAGAGATTAGAAGGAAACCGAGGTTTTACAGGGTCTAATGGCTCTGGCGAGCTGTGACATAAACGAAATGCTATTGGCCATTTTTAAAAAGGGGCGGGGCTGCCCTGTCTTCCTGTTTCCAGTTAAAATTATGTCAACACATTGAATACACATTGAATTTTGTTTTGTTTTTGCACACAAAAATAATTCTCATCGCTTCATAACATTAAGGTTGAACCACTGATGTCACATAGTTTAACTTCCATTTTAATGTCTTTAATACCTTTCTGGACTTTAATGATGGTAATTGCGTTTCTTTCGACAGAAAAAAAACCTCGGATTTAATCAAAAATATCTTAATTTGTGTTCCAATGATGAAAGGGGTTTTGAACGACACAAGGGTGGGACAGAAATGTAATTTTTGGGTGAACTAAACTGTTAAAAGTATATTTAAAAACAATAACAACTGTAATTGCAGTTAATAAAATTATAAGGCCACTTAAGTGTATTTAAAGAATACACTTTCATAACTGTTTCTTAACTAACTTAAGCACGTTTTAAAAAGTGCAGTTTTTAAAAATGTTAAAATTAAATGTTTTTAAAGTGCATCATGTTTTTAAATCTTTTGTTGTGCTTTAAAGTACACTTACTTTGATGTGTTAACAATATTTCAAAGACAACAGAAGTAAATATAAAATTAATTTCCCCCTGGTTTCACAAAAGCTTAAGCTAGTCCCAGACTAAAATGCTTAATGTTTGAGCTGTTTTAAGCAACTTACACTGACATATCTTAATATGTCACTGCCATTGTTTTGTCTCAAGATAGTAATGTTCTTTTCTAAGGCACATTTATAAAATCTATTTAAATGTCCTAATTGAACTAAGGTCTAATCCTGGCTTAATCTAAGCCCTGTTTGTGAAACCAGGCCAGATGTACTTAAAGGGATAGTTCACCCAAAAATGAAAATTAAGTAATAATTTGAAGAGTTTCGTTGCAAAACGAGATAACTCCGTTTTTAACATTTTTGTCAAAACATGTTTATTATTATGTTATCATGTTATTATTTTGTTTTATGGTGCTACTTAGCTGTATTTTTTTAAGTTATGAAGGTTTAAATCAAAACAAACCAACTGCAGTTGAATTGATATTAATTGGAATGCACAACCAAAAAACAAGATTTTTGAAAAATTAAAAAAACGGAGTTATCTCGTTTTGCAACGAAACTCTTCATTTAGTCCCTCTCAAGTTGTTACAAACCTGTATAAATTTCTTTGTTCTGCTGAACACAAAAGGAGATGTTTGTAACCAAGCAGATCTCGCCCCCCATTGATTACCATAGCAGGAAGAAGAAGAAAAAAAATACCATGACAGCCAATGGGGGGTGAGATCTGCTTGGTTACAAACATTCTTACAAATATCTTCTTTTGTGTTGGCACAACTTGAGGGGGAGTAAATTATGACTTAATTTTCATTTTTGGGTGAACTATCCCTTTAAGTCTTACTTAAGTGGGTCAAAAACACTCACATTTAATATGAATTTAAACTATAATACACCTTTATTTAATTGCAATTAACATTCAATCAAGTAGATGAATACAATACATTCAATTTATATATCTTTTAAAGTATATTATTTAAGTATGTTTTAATAAAGTATTAGTGTACTTCTTTTTTGCAAGTTTAGCAACAAATTAACAGTTTATCTCACACAGAGATGCTTCCATAGGGAACTCCCAATAATGGTTGGGATGCTGCTTTAGAAGGAAGATGATTTTGGCAATAAGCAGTGGACTTTTGTTTTTGATGCATGTTTATCACATACATAAAACAGGTGAATATCTGCTTTTTGTGAATACAATATAATGCTGCAATCTCTAATATCAAACCACCTGCTGCAAAAAATGATAAACTTACCAGGAGTTGCACAGGGCTCGTCTTTCCCAGCACTGCTCCAAAAGAGATCAGCACAACGGCACAGGCAAACTCTGCATTGATCAGATTCAGCACACCAAGATGAATCTTTCCATCATAGTAAAACTGAAAGAAGCCCTGGACCAGAATGGCCCACTGAATGGTAAATGTGGCAACTAGGAAGTTAAACACCATTCCACCAAAACCATAGCGGCGGAAAAAGGCCAGAAGGCAGCCGAATCCAAGAAATATCATCACCTGAATGTCAGCAAAAAATGGATAGTTCTGATACAATGAATTCTCCATGGGCCGTGTCTTGTTGTTCTGTAGAAGTGCATTTGCATGATCATCGTACGTCACAAAGACAACATAGAGGACCACAATCATGACCTCCAATGCAAAAATTAGTGCAGGGAGCCGCACACGCAAATTTGTAGAATTGCTCTTCATTTTGACTGTAACTGAGCACAGAGCCAGCACTCCTGCCTCCTTTCTCTTCCAGTGACACTTATTTATTTTATCTACTGTAACTTGATAAGCAGAAAGCTGTCCATTGGCTTAAACATGAAGTTACATCATCCACATGCTGCTTAAGCAAAGGGGAAGCCAGCTGCACTTTGCCCTTAGTAATAACCATTCCCAGGATTTAATTACTCAGCAGTTTTTTAAACTTCAACAAAGGCTGTGGTATAGACCCAGTTTAAATAATCATATCACAAAAGAGTGAGAGATAGGGTGAGGAAGACATAAAGAAACTCATTAACCTGTTTATTGCAAAGATCAATGGCACAATCAGTGACAATCATGATAGAAGCTCACTGCTGAGTTCAGACTCAGAGCAATGCACTTTCAACAGGGTTTCACATTATTGTTTCCTAATAGTGCTGATAACACAGAACAAAATGACCTGCTCATATGCATTTAAATATGCAAACGTTTCTAATTTGGAAAGCCAGTGAGGTTTCAATTGAACGTTGTTAATGATGAAGTATTGAGAGTAAATGGAAAATGTAATCCGTGTATAAGTGTTTATTTTTAAATCTTTTTGAGCTTCAAGGAACGTATTGTAGAAGCTTAAAGGTGTTAAAGAGGATGTTTTGTTTTATACATTTTTGCAATATTACTTGAAACTGTCTTTACTAACTGATAAAAGACTATTAGGTGCACTGAAAGGAATAATATTAATATACATCATCTGTGCACGAGGTAGGGCCTTAAAAATCGGCCAATCGGTTACGCGATCATTGTGTAAACGATTGGCCCTCTGGCTTGTCAATCACTGCCATGACGTTCCTTGTGAGAGACGTGCGCGGCTGCGCGCTCCAGTAACTTTCCACACTTCACAGGCGCCGCATGCAATGTTTTTGTCAGGAGACAGGAGTAACAACTGCAGATTATGAGTTACCTGCGGTGAGTCCGACATAATGAATCCACTAACACGACACAGCAAATGCCGGTGGTAAACAAACGCTTGTGTTCCAATACTCATGCATGAGTTTTGGGAGGCGTTCCCTCGAAGTGAGCTGTGAAGGAGGGGGGTTGTTCTTACGCATGCTCTCATTTCAAAAACTCACTAACAAGTCTTTGGTTTCTCAGTCGACGAAAAGATCCTCTTTAGCACCTTTAATCAATGCATAATTATTCAAAGTGTACTTTTGCCCTTATAGATAGAGACATGAGAGACAGATAGATACATAGATAGAATTTTTTGCTGTTGCTCACTGACATTTTCTTCTGCTGTTATTTTGTGCAGAATATGAACTGCTGTTCAAGCTGACCTCTATTAGGACAAACAGCACCTCTATGTCTGGATTATTCAGATTATATGTAGATGCAAGAAGTCCTTGAGACTATTTATGGGATACATTGTTCTAAACATCTTGATCCTTGATGGGCCCTTTTCACAGACTGTGATGTGTTTCCATAGTAATTAAAATCATGAATATATACCGTTTTTTTTTTTTTTTTAATATATCTTTTTGTTTCTTTTCTTTTTCTTTTTTTTTTAAATAATGTACATTCATAACACTGTACTTTGTTTTCTTACCTTGGCATTAGATCACAGAAAACTGGTTAAAGCTGCTCCAAGGGTGTTTCTAATAAAGGAAGTGACGGAAAATTGAACATTTTTCCTTCATCTGACCAAAGAAATCAGTCTGTCTATATTTTTTTTCCCTCTTTTGTAAAGTCATAGAAACACCATTGTGGGTTCTTTCTTTTGCTATCGAGGCAAATGGGAACACAAAAATTGTGTCCATTCACCACTATAAAAGTTTACCCTATAATGATTTCTGCTTCTGAAACCCATAATTGTAAAAACGGTCCATTTTGACAGATCCCTTTTTCAAAAACAACTTGGATTGCATTCTAGGTATATTACTTTCTTTCTTAGAAATTAGTTCATCCATTCCCTGGGAACTGAACCAGTGACCTTGGCTAATGCCATGCTCCAATGTTTGAGCTCAGGAACACTGAAAATTAAATGAAAGAACTAAAGAATTGCAAACACCACAACTGATAAATCTGAATACACTATCTAGAAAAGTATGTTTTTTATTATAGACGTGCTGACATGTTTAAGGAAAAATATGTGTGAAACTGTGCATACCTGCCTTTGTTGTTTCAGGCAAACATATTAAATGTTTTTATCTTGACTTTTTTTTCTTTTTTTTCCTCAACAACATTGTAAAATGTCAACTGAACAAGCACATTACCGGTACATTTGTTTAAACAACTTTGTTTTCAGGCAGTATCTGTTTACACTGAGTGCAAATAGCCAACCCTGTTGGCAAAGGCTAGTTTCACTATTTCCGCCCACCATTGATCAGATATTTTAACTTTTAACACAAACAGCATATTACTTGTATTTACATTTTGTTGTTCACCTATCACTATAAAGTAGATAGCAGCCACAGGCTGGAATACAGTCATTTTACCCTCAAATGGCATTAGCCTTAAAGGATTAGTTCACTTTCAAAAAAAAATTTCCTGATAATTTACTCACCCCCATGTCATCCAAGATGTTCATGTCTTTCTTTCTTCAGTCAAAAAAAGAAATTAAGGTTTTTGATGAAAACATTCCAGGATTATTCTCCTTATAGTGGACTTCGATGGACTCCAAACGGTTGGAGGTCAAAATGACAGTTTCAGTGCAGCATCAAAGTGCTTTAAACGATCCCAGACAAGGAATAAGGGTCTTATCTAACGAAAAGATCGGTCATTTTCGAAAAAAAAAAAAGTAAATGTATATGCTTTATATAAACAAATGATCGCCTTTGCATGTGCTTCCGCCAAAACCGCACTTCCGTATTCTTCAAAAAGCTTACGTTTTATGTCCTACGCCTTCCCTAAGCTTTTTGAAGAATACGGAAGTGCGGTAATTACTCACCCTCATGTCGTTCCAAACCTGTAAGACATTCATTCATCTTCGGAACACAAATGAAGATGTTTTTTGATGAAATCAGAGAGATTTCTGTCCTTCCATTGACAGCTACTCAACTACCACTTTGACACTTTAAAAAGTTCATAAAGAGATTGTAAAAATAATCCATATGAATCGAGCGATCCAAATTTTCTGAAGAGACACGATCGCTTTATATGATGAACAGATTGAATTTAGCCTTTTATTCACATATAAACATTGTCTTCTTTAAAGATAAAAGAGGCTGTCAAATTCATGTAATTCAAAAACATGGAGTTCTTCAGATAGTAGTGAAAATTCTCTTTAAATGTCATGACAATGCTGCAGTATCATTTATTATTCCACAAAATACAACAGCATCGCACACTGAAATGAGATGATAGGAAAAGGGCCAGTTATTTATATCAGTTCAGTGTGCCATCGTCATGTTTTTTTATTCGACTAAGAAACAGAATAAAGCAGATATTAAAAAATGGGTCTGAGGAACATACATCATGTGAAATTTGATTATTTATTTAGTTTTAAGTTGAGGACAGTCCCTCTGTTATCCTGAATTAAATATGTTTTAATAAAAACATTACATTTCTGAGAAGAAAACTCTCACTCAAGACTCCACATCATAATGTACATTAGAATAAACAACCAATGATTTCTTTCGCTTATAAATGAAAACACAAAAATAGTTGTAATAAATGACTTGAACTTTATTGCATTTTGTGCAGACAAGTCTATAAAATGGTCCAGAGAAACCATTATTCATAGAACATAGAAGCTTTTGACAAGATAAAACAATAATTTAAGATATCTAGTTTAAATATATTTTCATATAACACAATTGAGACACAATGTTCTATTTATTTTTAAAATATTAAACTTGCATGGACACACAAATTAAACAGCTAGGCTAAGATAACTATAATGTGTCATATATTTACAAAAGCAACTGCCACGGTTTAACCTCTCTTTTTCCAATAGTGATATGTCACAGAGTCATATACGTAAAGAAACAGAAACACTCCACCTTTTTCCCCGTTACAGTCACGCTCACAAACACGCGCCTCTTTGACTCCTTGTGAGAACCGAAGCAGAAAACATAAAGCACATCACTAATCAAGATCACTGTCTTTGGATCTACACTGACTACCATACAAAAAAGTGTCAAACTGCCCTCCTATGGAGAAAGTAGAAATGTCAGCTGTGTAGAAACGTTCTTGCACACACTGTTGGGAAAGTTTCAGAAGCATCAGAAGATGTACGCTGCCATTAGAAAATCAGAATCAGTGCTTAAAAATTGAAGGTAAGGGCTGGAAATTTTCGGTTAAAACACCAACATGCTGAAACGTGTATCAGGAGCACTGAATGAATGATGAATAACTTCTGCCATTCTAAAGTAACTGCAAAGCCCCTTCTGTCTGGTATATACCAAATACACAGGATAAATCAACTGTGGCAACTTCTCTTCCCATTGATTAACTTCATCAAGTCTGGCTAAACAGTCAGCATTCTCAATATTGCATTTGAACACATTTTCATACACGCCGCTTCAGCAATCACTCTGAAATAATCATTAGCACATTCTGAAACACCTGCAATTTCAAATTCAGTTCGCTGGTTATTTTATAAGCCCTGTTAGTCGACTAGTAAACTGCGTTATACCAGTATAGAGCGCAACATCTGCCGCCACTTTTTCAGCGCCGTTGGTTCCTGAAGTATTTTTTCCATTCATTTTTCCCCATTGGGATTTCAAAAAAAGTTTTTGTTAAAGCATTATGAGCCAAGCCAACCAGCTACGAGGTGAATCGTAACATTACAAGCTTTGGTTGGAAGCAAAAAAGTATTTGAAAATCGGATAAAAATACAAAAGGTACAAGACTTTAGTGAGGAAAAGAACTACAATCCCAATAATCAAATTAAAAACAATGGAGAAATATTTAAATCTGTAATATATTTAATATATATTGAAATATTTGAATATTTTGAAAGTATAGGGAGACTGACTTGATTCTATCATGCGCAGTGCTTAATGGGAGTGGGTGGGGTTGTTTCGACTCTCTGATTGGTGGGATTTTCTGTACAGCATCATGGGTAATGTAGTTTTTCACCACAAATTCCACTGTTAAACATGATTATTTTAAAATGAACTAGTTCAATTAACAACCTCATAAATCACAGTACACTGTCTTTAAAGGATTACAAGTTATCGTTAAAAATCAATTTCCCTATGGAGAAAATGAATTTTACTTCTGGAACTAGATTGTTGCAATCTATACGATTGTTGCAGGATAGTTACATGCCAACGTTGCATAAAAAACATTATGATTCATCTATATGCATTCTAACGCTGCATTCATACGGGGCGACGGCGTCAACGCTTCTCTTTTACTTGAATTACTGAATTGTCGCTTCACTCGTGGCAGAATTTGAAAATTTCCCAACTTTTCAAGCACCAACGCAGGCATCAGCCAATCAGATTGCCATATGCAAATACCCTAGAGCAGTCTCTAGCCAACTGCGTTCATGCAACACCGGAAAGTAATGTGATTGGCTGTTGTCACTATGATGTCGCGTCAGCACCAAGCTTCAGACACGCCCTCCGCCAAGCGTTGATGGCGACTCCCCTTGTGAATACAGCATAAGGGCACATTCACACAGAACGCATCTCTACTTTTCCATTATTTTTCAATGTAAACACATACTAGACAAACGTCTTTAACCGTTGCGCTTGCGTCTCGCATCTTTTGCAACGTCTTGCGCATGACGCGGCATTCTAAATACGCGGCGCTCAAATTAAAATAAGTTAAAATGCGTCTTTAGACCTTACGCTTTTTTTTATTCTACTGTCCCGCGTCTTGTGTTTTTAACAGCAAAAACACATTCTGTGTAAACCGACCCTAAGGGGCCATTCACACAGAATGCATTTTTCCATTTCACCGTGCTACTTTTCCATTGTTTTTATATGTAAACATGCTCTAGATGGATGCGTTTGACGGTGTCACTCGTGTCTTTTGCAGAATCTCATGCATGTCGCAGCGTCTTAAAAAAATTTAAATAAGTTATTCTCACTAGACCTTTTTTCTGCTCAACTGACCTGCATCTCCACTGACCATGCGCGTTCTGTGTGAACCGGCCCTAAAGGTGTTTACTTCAGGTTCCCTACAACAGTGCTCCACAGCGAGGACGTGAAATAAGAGTAAAAATACCAACAAATGTGATTGAATGTAAATATGTGAGAAAGAAACTTTGAATTTTCACAGTGCTTATTTCTAGTTATGCTTTGGCCAATTTGGGGTGACTTTGAGTTTACCGCCCCTTTCACGGGAAGATAAGGAACGACATGCTATACAACACAAGGTTTATGACACTTCTTTATGTCTTCAGCCTTGGGGAGGATAAGACGAATCTGATAAAATGATATCGAAAAGCCCTTTGCATCAATGTGAATTCAATTCAGATATTCTAGACTTCATGATGAACGGGACTTCGGACATCATTGTCATCTGCAGAGTGAAACCTCTGTTATCCAACAGCCAATATGGCTTAATCGCGACATTGTCCCAAGCATGTTTTTCTTTGCATGATTTTAAATAATGTGGAAAGTTCTCCTAAAACTGCAAGTCACCCTGGCAGATACGGAAGCTCTGATTTCAATACCTATACCACTATAAACAATTCAGTAGAAAGTAATTTTAGATCCTCAAAGAACTTGCTAAACTGTAATTGCATAGGACTCCAAAGAAGCCAAACTCGTCTTTTGTGTTGTAAATTCTAACATATACGGTACAGCAATGCAAAAGTTCCTTCAGATAAGATTACCATTTTAGTACATAAGCAATAAACTTGGAAGAATTATGATAGTTAGCACTTATTACATACTTTGCAATTTTTGTTTTGGATAAAAAAGATAAGTTGAGCATAACTAGAATACTGATAGATCACTTCTATGAACTTATAGACCACAACCTTTACACACTACCTTTCTACTACAAGTGTGAACTTTGACATGACCACATATGAGGAAAGATGAGGTATGCTTGAATAGTATAAGGACAGACTGGCGGTCTGAGTCGTTTTGCCTGTCTTTGAGTTGTAGTACTCAAAACCCTGTAAAACATTTGTGAAAATTATTCACAACTCATTTGGGCGTCTGAATGTAAATACACTTTCGATTTAAATGCAAAAAACATCTATAAATATTGAATTTTTTTCTTTCGTTTTTTTTTTTTTTTTAGTCATGTTTTGGGGGAGTGCAATATATATTTACATTTTCATGAAGGTAGCAGCAACCTCAGCACAAGTCGATTTTAAAGTTTAAAACATACATTTAGTTATTTTCCTTTTTAAGTCTCACAGTTACACAAGACGATATTTTACTAGTCTATTTAGTAATCTAATATATTCCTTTTTTTTTTTCATCGTTGCAATTTTACAAAAAAATAAAATAGTTCTTTAGATAAATGTTTTTAATATCTTCTATTTCTACCACACGTGAACTAAATAATATGCTCGTGCTCGTGAATTGAACAGTCCGCATCAGTCGCTCACAGATGCTGCTTAAATGTAGCAAATTAGTGTCGTCTTTACAAATGTAAAAATAAACGAAGATGTCAGACATTCATGACAAACATTAGACAAATGCTATGCAGTTAAAATATGCTTTTGTTCACTCATTTGATTTAGGTGAAAAAGGATGATTTCATTAGAATAAAACTGCATCTGCAACTGGTAATATCAGACACATGATATGTTTTGATGCCGTGACCCAGCACTGTCCTTTTCTATATGAAAATGCAAAGATTGGTTCGGTTTTTTAAAAATGTTTTTCCTCTCATATGGCACGATTTATATTTTGTGATTTGGCAAGAGATGTACTTAAATACCATGTTTTTCCATGATTACAATCAATCGAAAATTGCTGAATGAATAAATAATCTTCTTTGTAAATAAATATTTGAAATATAAATACTAATTCTTTTCTATTTACATTCCCTTAAGATATATATATGTAATTCTACTATTAAATGAGATTATTCAGGATTATATCTTTATGGAATATTTGAACTGTATATGGGTTTTCAATTATACAGCAGTTCTGTTTAGACTCTCCACAGTATGTACACGTGTGTGACTGAGCAATATAATTCATGTCTGCTGATGATATTTTTCCATTTTATGGATCAAGTGAACATATTTGTGAAAGAAACATATCCATCAACCCTTCCAATATTATAAAACCCCTTTAAATCTACTCCAGTACAAACACACACACACACACACGCACGCACGCACGCACACAAGCGGTCCAGCCCTCTCAAATCGTACAGTATATGACTCTTAAAAGGCTGATGTAGTCAGAGGACATGCAGATGGTCAAGGGCAAAGCTGATAGTCATTGATCCAGCAGTGCTTACATTAAACACTGGCTCACATTAAACCCTGGTCAATTCTGTCCTTGGTGTAAAAACACACCTCAGACAATTACATGGTACACTGGAAGACTTGTTTTCAACAAAGAAAGATTCCGCTCTATTTACCCTATGGTGAACAGTAACACAATGGAGTGACAGTATAGGAACAAAATATAAAGCCTAAAGGGGCAGTCACGCTAGATTTTGAGTTTCATTCACTTATTGTACATTCATATGTAAGCGAACACGGAAGAACGCAAACGTGTGTGTATACTTCCTTCGACGAATTCTAATAGTTTGAGCTGCCTGTTTAAAAATAGCAATAAAATGGTTTGATTTAAATGTCATATTCATATTAAAACGGGAATTTTTCATCATCCGTATACAGTAAGTTCAAAAGTTCAAAAGTTTGGGGTCGGTAAGGCTTTTTTAAAAAGAAATGAATACTTTTATTTAGGGAGGACACATTAAATTAAACAAAAGTGACTTTTACATGTATTGCATGCATTTTTAAATGTATCACGGTTTCCACGAATACTGTTTTCAACATTGATGATAAGCAGTAAATCAGCATTTTAAAATGATTTCTGAAGGATCATGTGACACTGAAGACTGGAGTAATGGCTTCTGAAAATTCAGCTTTGCCAACACAAGAATAAATTACATTTTAAAATATATTCAAATAGAAAACAGCCATTTTAAATTGTAATAATATTTCACTGTTTTTATTGTATACACTATGCAGCATTAGAGACTCAAAAACATTAAAAAACCTTATCGACCCCAAACTTCTGAAGTTTACATACAAATTTAATGTTTGTAATGCTCACTGAAAACCTTTCAACATTTAAAATGGACTGTTTTTGAGGTTCACACAAAATAAATAAATATGAAATTGTTGCTTCGCATGCTTAAAATCTAGTGGGACTGCCCCTTAAAAGTATTTTGTTAAGATATATATAATATTAGATAAAGTTTAGATGGATCAGAGTATTTGGTCAGGTGTCACTGGAGAACATGTGGTTTTGGAAATTAGTCAGAATGTCGTAATAAAAACCAACTTGATCATTTACTGATCTGTGTGTGATGTAAGCTGTTGAGTTTTTGAGGTGAGAATGAGGCCAATAAGAGGAATATAGATTGAATGATTGAAGGATTAAACTTAATAATAATGTGGAAGAAGTGACATCTACTAAGCTGGTGTCTTTTTAGACTATGTAGTGCAAAGTCATCTGATATGTGCTGGGGCGTTATTGCTCATGGTGTAGGTAGGGGTTACTGGGACGTTCCGTTTATGCAGTGAGGGACAAGAGGTGAGGAATATTTGGTGGTTGAGCTGAGCCCCTCAAGAGTAGATGGTAATGACCTCACGTCCACCTCCACGCACGAGCAGGACCCTGTTGAGACCTTCAGTCAGGACCTCGAGGAACTCCATGTCTGTGTGTCTGAAGTTAAGAGGCAAACTTTTGTATGACATTGTGTATGAAATTTACATGAAATGTCATACACAAGCAGGATCTAACTTCACAAGTCAGATAGACAGATGATTTTATTTTAGAAGAAAAAAGGATACAGTTCTCTTCTCCAGTGCGGTTCCTAGGAGGTCCAGGCATGTTTAGCAGGACTAGTTTCGCTTCTTGTGACTTCTTCACGATGACCTCGTTGAGCTTCTGCGCATGGTGCATGCGCCTGACATTCGACTGATTCCTGTACAAAACATCATACGAAGAGCACTGCAAAGACTTTTTGTGAATGTGAGGTTTCTTTATATGACTACATTTTTAGCATATTTCCGCTTATCAGAGAGATATGAAGTGTACATTCATATGTGATAATCAAGTGTGCCATGTTTTTAAAATAATCTGAAGGAAGTAACATTAGTGTTATCTTGAAAGTGTACTCACAGGTTCTCCCATTCCCTGAGGCATGAGCAAAGGAAAATAATGGTGAACAACCCAGTGAACAGAGAAATACAGGAACAGCACAAATTCAACCGCATTTTAAAATGAACATAATTAAAAAACAACCTCAGTTACTTTTTTTAACCATAACTACAAAAGTAAGGATGTGCCATTTCATTTATCGGGTGATTATTGATAAAAAAAAAAAACATCGGCATATATGTATTTATAATAATAAAAAAAAAAAAAAAAAAAAAATTATATATATATATATATATATATATATATATATATATGTATACACACACACACACACACACACACACACACACTACTGGTCAAAAGTTTGGAAACATTACTATTTGTAATGTTTTTGAACAAACTCTCTTATGCTCATTAAGGCAGCATTTATTTCATAATAAATACAGAAAAAACAGTAATATTGTGAAATATTATTACAATTTAAAATTATGGTTTTCTATTTTAATATACTTTAAAATGTAATTTATTTCTGTGATGCAAATCTGAATTGTCAGTATCATTACTCCAGTCTTCAGTGTCACATGATCCTTCAGAAATCATTCCAATATGCTGACTTGATATTCACTTATTATCAATGTTGAAAACAGTTGTGTTGCTTATTTTTTTGGAACCTGTGATACTTTTTTCAGGATTCATTGATGAATAAAAGGTTTAAAAGAACAGCATTTATTCAAAATATAAATATTTTCTAACAATATAAATCTTTACTATTACTTTTTATCAATTTAACACATCCGTGCTGAATAAAAGTATTAATTTCTTCCAAAAAAAGAAAGAAAAAAAGACTGGAGTAATGATGCTGACAATTCAGCTTTGCATCAATAAATTACATTTTAAAGTATATTAAAATAGAAAACCATAATTTTAAATTGTAGTATTATTTCACAATATTATTGTTTTTTTCTCTATTTATTATGAAATAAATGCAGCCTTAATGAACATAAGAGACTTCGTTCAAAAACATTAAAAATAGTATTGTTTCCAAACTTTTGACCGGTAGTGTATATATATATATATATACACTACCGGTAATAATTTAAAATGTAAATATAATAATAAAATTTAAAAATTTAAATTAAAATTGATTTACATTTTTAAATTTTATTATTATATTTACATTTTAAATTATTTAAATGATTTATTATTATTTATTATTAATATTTCTTTCATTATGTCTTCATTATGTACTTCAGTATGTCATTATGTTCTATTGTAGGCTTGTTATACATCCAACTAACAAGACTGACGAACAAAATGATTCAGAAATAATTTAATATTATTGACCTTGAAAATAGCTTTTGTAATTCTATGTGAATGTGTAATTGAGTTTTGTTAATTAAAGTGTCAAAACAATGATCTGGTGCTCCATGGACAAATGTTCCATAAGAAAAAAAAAATTCTTAATACGCATTGGTCTATAGTTTTATTATGATTATTATTATTAATGAAATCAGTGTCAGTATCACAAATACCAAATCTCTATGCAAAGGTTTCACTAACATCTCACTCTCAACTAATAAAATTATTCAATGATGATGACTGAATATCTCATTTTTGATTGACTCATTATAGCTGACACAATATATATGTTTTACACAGCAAAATCCCCAGAGTTAAATCAACTCTGCTCAGATTACATATGGTCCCTCTCTATATAGTGTTAAAGTAACACTGAAGCAGAGTTAAAGTTAATGAGATAATTAAGTGATTAAGTTATGATTGAGCATTAGTGATGAACACCTGCTGTTAACAAGCATAATCACTTCCAGCCACAGCCTTAGATGAAATAAACTTAAAATAAAAGACATTAAATCTCTCAAGATCTGATTAAACAACTACACAAACAGCATATTATCTCATAAACTTTAACTCTGCTTCAGGGTTATTTTAACTCTATGTAGAGAAGGACCATATGTTTTCTGAGAAGAGTTGATTTAACTCTGGGGATTTTGCTGTGTAGAGACCGTCATTATCTTGACTCACGGTTTCATGTTGAACATATCCTTTATGTTTTCAGGGTTGGCCACAGCTGGGTTATTGGTCTTCTCTGTTTCGTCTGTCCAGGTCATCTGCACCTCCTCTCCGGGGCTCATGGCCGCTGGTGTGGGAGCAGTAGGGGAGGTGGGGCTAGTGGGGGTGGGGGTGGCATTTTTTCCCTGAATGAGTTGAACCTGTCGAGGACGGGAGAGACGGACAGACTAAGAGAAAGGTAAAAAGAGTGTGAGGGTAGAGAGGGATAAAAAAAATAAGAAGTGAGAATTGTCGATTTTCTGGTAACCTTGTTTTCAGAAGGATAAAGAAAAAACAGAGGAAGCAAGGGAGAGAGAAACACTGCCAGGGTGTTAACAGAAGAGAACGATTTTCTTGTAGATAATGATTGAGAGAAGAGAGAGAATGGCAAAAATAGAAAGTGATAAAGAGATGCTATCTTTATGGTTGATAGGTCCATGTTATCATCTAATCGGCCAGAAGGAAGGGCGTGATTAGCTCAAATGGAAAACAAGCACTAAGTCACACGCTTGATGGATAAATGCATAGAGAAAAAAAAAAGTGTGAAAGAGCAGCTACCTCCTCTTCGGGTTTCTCTTCGCCACTTCCCGTCACGGACTCTTCAGCGATACTCCTCTGGGGGTGCAGGTTTGAAGGGTTCTTTCGCCGAATAGAGCCACGGGACACATCTGTGATGCTCTGAATCTGAAGAAACAACATCAGCGCTGTTAGACTGATTCAAACGGCTAGATTTACCTACTATGTATCTAATTAAATATTGATGTCTGTTAGAATAAACCTTGTGAAAATGAAGTGTGCTTAAAGGGTTAGTTCACCCAAAAATGAAAATTCTGTCATGAATTACTCACCCACATGTCGTTCCAAAGCCGAAAGTCTTTCGTTCATCTTCGGAACACAAAGATCTTTTTGATGAAATCTGAGAGCTTTCTGTCCCTCCATAGGCAGCTACGTGACTGACACTTTGACGCTTGAAAAATTTCATAAAGAGATCATAAAACTAATCCAGCGGTTTAGTCCAAAGAATTTTATATATTTTATATATATATATAAGAGACTCGATCACTTTATATGATGAACAGATTCTTTTAGAATTTAGGCTTATATTCACATATAAACATTGATCAGCAAACATAAACAGAAGCTCAGTCAAACCTGTGTAACATGAGAATGAACCTCATTGGCTCTCACACGTGAAGCAAACATGCTTGAGCTTCTGTTTACCATAACTGATGTGTGTTGATGAATGTTTATACAGTATGTGAATAAAAGCCTAAATTCAATCTGTTCATCATATAAAGTTATCGTGTCTCCACAGAAAATTTGGACTAAACCACTCAATTCACATGATCATTTGACGATCTGTTTATGAACTTCTTGAAGCGTAATAGTGGTTGTCACGTAGCTGTCTATGGAGGGACAGAAAACTCTTGTTTTCCAAAGATGAATGAAAGTCTTACGGGTTTGGAACGACATGAAGATGAGTAATTAATGACAGAATTTTCATTTTTGGGTGAACTATCACTTTAATTGTATTGCATGTGCACTTGTAGTTTATTTCAAAGTATATTTTAATTTGCAGATATTAAATGAAATAAAGGTAACTTAAGTGCACTTAAAAAGAGTATACTTTTAGGACTATTTAACACAGTTAAGCACACTTTTAAAAAGTGCAATGCAATACATTTCAAATGTAATTATATCAAATTAAAAGTTTTACTTTAAAGTACATTTTAAATCATTATGTTTTAATAATCTTTTGTCATGCTTTACAGTACACATATTTTGATCTGTTGACTAACAAACTAAAGCACATGTAAAGTCGTAAAAAAATGTAACCATAGTCACTTTTAAAAAAGAAGAGTGCGCTTCAAATCTTAAAAGTATATACGATGAAATAAAAGGCCATTTAAGTGTACTTAAAGAGAGTACCCTTTAAAGGCTGTATATATACACTTAACTATACTTTTAAAATGTGCATTTTACTTGAAATTTAAATCATTATGTTTTAATAATATTTTGTCATGCTTTAAAGAAGTACACTTATTTTTATGTGTTGACTGACACGTTAAAGCACATGTAATGTACATGATTATAATTTGAACTGTAGTGTTTTTTGATATTACATCAATAAATTTTAAATGTACTAAATTGCAACTTCATCATTACAGATATGAAATTACAAATTTATTTAAATACATTAAATTACATTTAAGTTTCAATAGAAATTACATTAAATATATTTTACCACAAATGCTTGCCAGTACATTCGGCAGTACACTTTAACCATATTTCAAAGACAATAGAATTGTGAAATTAAAAATAAATATATACTTAAAGGGTTAGTTCACCCAAAAATGAAAATTCTGTCATTTATTACTTACCCTCATGCCGTTCCACACCCGTGAAACCTTCGTTAATCTTCGGAACACAAATTAAGATATTTTAGTTGAAATCCGATGGCTCCGTGAGGCCTCCATAGGGAGCAATGGACACTTCCTCTCTCAAGATTCATAAAGGTACTAAAAACATATATAAAGCGATGAGAATATTTTTGGTACGCCAAAAAACAAAAAAACTAAATAACGACTTATTTAGTGATGGCCGATTTCAAAACACTGCTTCAGGAAGATTCAGAGCACAAATGAATCAGTTTATTGAATCTGCTGTTCGGAGCGGCAAAGTCACGTGATTTCAGCCGTTGGCAGTTTGACATGCAATCTGAATCATGATTCGACACACTGATTCATTTATGCTCCGAATCTTCCTGAAGCAGTGTTTTGAAATCGGCCATCACTAAATAAGTCGTTATTTTGGTTTTTTTGGCGCTCCAAAAATATTCTCTTCGCTTTATAATATTAATATTGAACCACTGTACGCACATGAACCGATTTAAATATGTTTTTAGTACCTTTATGGATCTTGAGAGAGGAAACGTCATTGCTCCCTATGGAGGCCTCACGGAGCCATCGGATTTCAACTAAAATATCTTAATTTGTGTTCCGAAGATTAACGAAGGTCTTACGGGTGTGGAACGGCATGAGGGTGAGTAATAAATGACAGAATTTTCATTTTTGGTTGAACTAACCCTTTAAGTGGGTCAAAAAGCATTCTGAAGTTCAGCTAATTGCACTTAATATCAGTTTAAACTATAACGCATTTTCATTTAATTGCATTACCATGCAATTAAGTGTCAAAAAACATATAGTATATAGTATATAACACATAGCATATTCTCTTAAAATATATTATCATAATAAGTGCTCTTTTAAAAAAAAAAAAAAAGCTAAAATGTACTTCTTTTTCACAAGGGAAGACTATTCTGTGATTTGTCTGGATCTGTGGGAGCATCACTACCTCTCTCTCACGCTCATTCTTGGTAAGGTGCATCTCCTTGAGGATTTTCGATCGCTGCTCCATCACCAGGGTCTTTTCGTAAGTGTAGGCCGAGATGTCGCTGTCATGCTTGAATTAAATGAACGAACATGTTAGAACGATGGTCGCCAGTATCACCTCGTGTGTGAAGGAAGTGTGTTTGTTCCTCACCATTTCAACCACCTCAACCTCAGCATCGAAGCGCAGGTGATAGAGGAACGTCATCAGGTCTTTCTTCATCTGAATGCTGTTGTCGTCCATCTGAGCCACAGTGAAGATACGCATCTTGCACTTCCTCCACACCTACAGTTGAAGCACAGTTATTGATTGCCCAGTATATTAATGGAGTTAGTATATCATTCAAAGACATGAAATGAATGCGGTCTCTGTTTCGATCCCTAGTGTGTGGCCTTACTAGGCAGCAACTGATTTAAGGCACTGAAATGAAACCTTAATAGCAACACTTTACATAATAAATTCTGTTTGACGTTAACATGTTGCTACGCTAACAGAAACTCACAGATAACAGATAAGCACAACAACAACTACACAGCACACACAAATATTGGGTGAAATAGAGTTATGTCTTATTACTATTTTTATCTTTTTTTTTTGTTTTGTATTAAATATATAGTATAACATACTTAAATATGTAAATTGGAATGTTCCTCAATGGCCATCTCTGAACAAGAAATGTATGGTCCTTTTGGCTAACTTCAATAACTCTGCCCACCATTGCTCAGACTGTAATTGCTGTAATTGTGTATGTGTGTGTGTGTGTACCTTGTGCTGGCGCAGAAGAAAGGGAAGGAGCATGAGCATGCCTCCATCATGGACAATCCACCACACGTCAATGTAGCCTTCAGTGAAACGCTCTCCATTTGACGGATATGCAGAGATGTTCTTCGGCACCATCAAAGCCAACTGAGCTGCGGTGGTCTCCCTAACAATCTCTGTGGGGAAAAAAAAACATAACAATATTGTTATGACCCTGAGTGTTCTCCTTACCTGTTGGTGGCAGATTGTGGTCACTCCCCATGTTTATTGATAACTAGAGGAGTAGAGTATATAAGGGCTCTGGGTTTTCATTTGGGTTAGCACTCTCTGTGGGATAGTTCTCTCAGGAGCGGCTCTTAACCAGAATGTAACATCCCATTGATTTTTTATATCATGTAGCTTTTTTGTTTTTCCTTTGTTTCTTTGTTTTCCCTAGACTAATGTTCATTATTTGTGGTTATGGTTATATTTGTGACAGAGAATAAAACAATTTGTATTCATTAAACACCCGTGTATGATCCCTTTATGTTGCCACCTGTGCAATAAGTCCATTCATGAAATTTCCTCACTACTAAATATTCCACGGTCAACTGTTAGTGGTATCATAAAGTGGGGGTCACAGAGTGGGGTCAGCATTTGCTGAGGCGCACAGTGTGCAGAAGTCGCCAACTTTCTGCAGAGTCAATAACTACAGACCTCCAAACTTCGTGTGGCCTTCAGATTAGCTCAAGAACAGTGCGTAGAGAGCTTCATGGAATGGGTTTCCATGGCCGAGCAGCTGCATCCAAACCTTACATCACCAAGTGTAATGCAAAGCGTTAATTGCAGTGGTGTAAAACAGTTGCCACTGGACTCTAGAGCAGTAGAGACGTGTTCTCTGGAGTGATGAATCATTATGGTGTGGGGTTGTTTTTCAGGGGTTGAACTTGGCCCGTTAGTTCCAGTGAAAGGAACTCTTAATGCTTCAGCATACCAAGACATTTTGGACAATTTCATGCTCCCAACTTTGTGGGAACAGTTTGGGGATGGCCCTGTTCCAACATGACTGCGCACCAGTGCACAAAGCAAGGTCCATAAAGACACGGATGAGCGAGTTTGGTGTGGAGGAACTTGACTGGCCTGCACAGAGTCCTGACCTCAACCCGATAGAACACCTTTGGGATGAATTAGAGCGGAGACTGTGAGCCAGGCCTTCTCACCAACATCACTGCCTGACCTCACAAATGCGCTTCTAGAAGAATGGTCAAAAATTCCCATAAACACACTCCTAAACCTTGTGGAAAGTCTTCCCAGAAGAGTTGAAGCTGTTATAGCTGCAAAGGGTGGGCCAACTCCATATTAAACCCTACGGATTAAGAATGGGATGTCATTAAAGTTCATGTGCCCGTTAAGGCAGGCGTCCCAAAACTTTTGGCAACATAGTGTATTTACTGAGATAAATGACAGACTTTGTGATTTGATAAATCACACAAAGCCATATTGCAAATTAAATTTTATTTAAATTTTTATGACTAGGGCTGCATGATTTTAAGTAATCATGCAGCCCTAGTCATTCACATGCATGCAGTTAATATTCATCTATGAAGATATCTATGTATCCTTTATCATTGTTTATCATTGCTCGTAACAGGCAGAACCTGTGTTATCATAAGCAGTAAATCAACGCTGACACCAAAGTCATGAAAACATGGGTAAAAAGGTCATCAACCAGATATGAGAGAGCTTTGCCACACTGTCTAAATTAACCCACCATATATGAAAATCCATGTCTAGTCTTTTGTCTTACCAATGAAGTTTCTGCAACGGTGGTGCTCCTCAGCTTGTTTCCAGTTCTTGGGGAAGCTGACCAGAACCGCATTGTGGCGGAGGCCACCTAAACCTCCAGCTTGTATCAGATGTGAGGTGGCGTCCCGCAGGTTAGAAGAGATCACTACCTGACTGAATCCCTTCACCTTCTCAATCTCCATCAGCTTCCTTAGGGACTGAGAGAGATGGAGGTTATTAGTGTCTCATGGATCATTGCCTCTTTTTGGCTTGAGTTGTGTGTGTGTGCATACTTGGTCTGCTTTCTGTGCCTGTGGTTGGTTGTTTAAGTAGGTGCCCTCCACACACGCTCCCACGATGGTAAGGCCTTTGCCTGCTTTCAGCTGATTGGTCAGCGACAGCAGTCGAGGTTGCTCTACATTCTGCTCTCCATCCAAGCCCATAAGAACCAGAATCTGGGGCCTGGAATATTTTTAACATTTTGAATTATGATGAACATTTTAATTCATTCTCAATATTTTGGAAGAATGTAGTTTGACATGTGACAACCATATACTTGTTCACAGGAACAACTTGTTTGTTGTGTTCACAGGCATATTAGTGATCCATCACTAACCTCCAGTTTTTAGTGTGAGGAGGACCTTCCTCCAGCCTCATCAGAGCATAGCGGGCGGCACTCAGAGAGATGCCACGTATCCCATCGCCCCACTCTTTCTCTGCCCTAAAAAGACGGAACACACAACCATATTGGATTTTGTGATGGGGCTTAAAAATTTTATTGATCAATTCCAAATTTTTAGTTTAGTTTGTGTGGATCAGGCAGTTTCAAACTAGTGTTGTAAATTATAACTTTACAAGATTATATATTACATATTTAACATGATAATTTGGTGATATTACTGTTGTATTTAGTGTTTTAAAGAAACAAAATGTCAGAAAAGATGAGATTACAATTTTTTATTCTTTTGATATCACTAGTTTCTAAAAGAAATAAAAAATAAAGGTGTATACATTTAATATTATTAAATAGATATTGCTGTCAACCTAATCAAATTATAGTACTGTTCAAAAGTTTGGGTCTATATATATATATATATATATATATATATATATATATATATATATATATATATATATATATATATATATATATATACATACACACATTTTATAATATAGATATTTTTTAAAGTAATCAATACTTTCATTTAGCAAGGACATTAAATTTATCAAAAGTGACTGTAAAGACATGTTACAAATTTCTGTTACAAAAAAATGCTGTTTTTTAAACTTTTTATTCATCAATTGATCCTAAAATATATATTTTACAAAGATATTAAGCTGATATCAACATTGATAGTAATTAGAAATGTTTCTTGAGCAGCAAATCAGCATATTAGAATGGTTTCTGAAGGATCATGTGACACTGAAGACTGGAGTAATGCTGAAAAAAATTACATTTTAAAATATATTCAAATAGAAAACATTAATAATTGTAATAATATTTCAAAATATTACTGTTTTTACTGTTTAAAAAAAACTTTGTTGAGCATTAAAAAAAAAAAAAATCTTACCAACCCCAAACTTTCAAACATTATTGTAAATACTCTGCAGATAATATTTTAATCATTTACTTTAGCTTTAGTACATCATAAAAGAGAATATAAAATCAAATATTTGAATTCTGGAAACATGCTATCTTTATAATAGTTAATATTTATCTCAAATTGTACAAAAGAGTCTTTATACAGCATATCAACATAAAATTCTACCATTATATTTTAGGAAGAGAGTCTTTTGTAAGTGGATCATCTTATTCGGGAGGCCAAGGGTTAAAACCCTCTGGATTAGGTAAGAATCATTAATCCGTGTCTTCCACTAATAATTTTCTAAAACTATCTATATACATTTACTGTGAATAATTACTTGGCCACATTCGTCAAGTCTTTAAATAAATCCTCTAGCAAAAAAACAAAAAACTGTACAGACAAAAATGCCTTTTCTGCCAAGAGTGAGATTGATCTAGGTTGTGTGAAAATCATTAGGTTTTTTCCTTTTTTTGTTGAGTCGCTTCCCCCTGAGGCTCATTTAGGTTCGCTTACCCGCAGAATTCGATGTACTTGTAGATGCAGCCGGCGATCCCCATGGCAACAATGGCGTAGTACCAGGAGCACAGGAACATCAGGGTGAGACACAAGCTCATGCCCAAGAGTGACAAAGCCCTGGAGAAAGATCATAGTCTGTCTCATGCTCATTTGTCCAGTTAGCAATTGCTCACAGTTACATAATTTTGGTGTCAGGCAGCTGTGTTTATTCTAATTATGATAACCGCCACAGGTGAGTGTATTCTTAGTGGTGGAAGAAAGATTTAATTATGTGGTGTGATGTCTGTAGCCTTCACTTTAACATTAAAGGTTACAAAAGACTACACTTTTAACTTTCATCCACTCAAACCAAAGATACTTTCCATCACTGACGCAAACCTAAGGGAGCAGGAGTATGTGTGTGTGTGTGTTTGTGCATGTGTAATTATGTACCAGTGGTAGAACTTAAAGCGTGGCCTCCAGTTCGGGGTCCTGAGGAGAGTCTGCAGTGCACAGGCCAGGTTTACAAACATGTAGCACATGAGAAAGAACCTGTGGGAGGAAACAGAGCCAGACTTTATCAGTATATGTAATATTGAGGAAATACTTCCCCTTGGAAGTTTTTATGCTTTGTTTTGCAGCAATGAACCACTATTTATTTACTTATTTACATACAATATATTTTATGTCAAACTGAAAACAAATGAGCTTTTATTAGAGTTACTGAACACAAATGAATAATTTGCATAAGTATTAAGTATTTAGTCAGCATTAGATTTTTTACATTTTAAACAATATTTATATTATTATTTTAAAATAATAATATAATTAAAGAAAATATTATTATTATAAATAATATTTTTTACCATATTTTATTGATATTCAGAAGAGGAAAAAAAGAAAAGAAAAAGGAACAAGAACAAGAACAGAAGAGAAGAAAAAAAAATGAAAGCACAAACAGGGTACAATATAGTATGCACTGTACAGGCACCACACTAGTAACACAAAAAGCCATAAAAATGGTACAATGTTACAATGCATATGCACTGACATTAATTGACAATCACTAATTAGCCCATTTTTAACAAACATAAATAAGTTTAACCAAGCTGGAGGCCACCCAAGGGAATCCAAGAGAATGTGGAAAAACCTTGTCATAAAGGTGCAGTAAGCGATTTCTGAGAAACGCTGTGGAAATGGATCAGTCTAAAGCCCGGAACACACCAAGCTGGCGGTCGGCCGTCAAGCAGTTTTTGTTCGTCGGCCGACTAAGTTTTCTCAGTGTGTTCCGCACCATTGACTGAAGTTGGTCCTCGTCGTTTTTTTTTAGCCGATTCTACATGTTGAATCGCCGTCGGAGCTTGTCGATTAGTCTGATCAATCTGATTGGCTGTTCAGCTATTGCCACCTACTGGTACGGAAAGGCATTACTTCTTATACAGGCACAGAACCGACGTGCTACTTGGTTGTCGGGTGATGAATGTTGGTTTGGTGTGTCAGGACAACTTTGGACCCTGACGCTGCCGATGTGAGCCAACCCCGCAGTCTGCTTTAGTTGCCACTAGTTCGCCGGCTTGGTGTGTTCCGGGCTTAAAGGGTTAGTTCACCCAAAAATGAAAATTCTGTCATTTATTACTCACCCTCATGCCGTTCCACACCTGTAAGACCTTTGTTAATCTTTGGAACACAAATTAAGATATTTTAGTTGAAATCTGATGGCTCTGTGAGGCCTCCATAGGGAGCAATGACATTTCCTCTCTCAAGATCCATAAAGGTACTAAAAACATATTTAAATCGGTTCATGTGAGTACAGTGGTTCAATATTAATATTATAAAGCGACAAGAATATTTTTGGAGTGCCAAAAAAACAAAACAAAATAACGACTTATTTAGTGATGGCCGATTTCAAAACACTGCTTCAGGAAGCATCGGAGCACAAATGAATCAGTGTATCGAATCATGATTCGGATCGCGTGTCAAACTGCCAACGGCTGAAATCACGTGACTTTGGCGCTCCGAACAGCAGATTCGATACACTGATTCATTTGTGCTCTGAATCTTCCTGAAGCAGTGTTTTGAAATCGGCCATCACTAAATAAGTTGTTATTTTGTTTTTTTGGCGCTCCAAAAATATTCTCGTTGCTTTATAATATTAATATTGAACCACTATACTCACATGAACCGATATAAATATGTTTTAGTACCTTTATGGATCTTGAGAGAGGAAGTGTCATTGCTTCCTATGGAGGCCTCACGGAGCCATCGGATTTCAACTAAAATATCTTAATTTGTGTTCTGAAGATTAACTAAGGTCTTACGGGTGTGGAACGGCATGAGGGTGAGTAATAAATGACAGAATTTTCATTTTTGGGTGAACTAACCCTTTAAGCACCACAACACACTTGTAGCTAATCAGCAGTAGAGGGTCTCTCTCGATATTTATACAGGTTTGGAACTACTTGAAGGTGAGTAAATGATGACAGAATTTTCATTTTTGGGTGAACTATCCCTTTAACATTAGAAAAACTTTCCAGCACTGGAGAGACCTGAAAATGGGAAGGCCTGAAAATAGATGCTGAGGCTGGGTTGTTTCTTTTCCGTATGTGAGTAACATTGATTTTGCTGTTTCACAGAACCAAGATATGCTGTTGTTGTAATGTTAGTTATAGTAACAGGACAGTTTTAACTAAGTATCATTGTTTGTCTGGAGTTGGTGTGCTGCTGGTGACTAACAACAAATTCTTGATTGTATATACTCTTGTGTAGTGTATATTCACTTTATGTTATTCCTTTTCGTTCGTTCTTCATCTTCGCTTTTTTTGTTAAAAAAAATGTTTTTTTTAAAACATTATTTTTCTTTGCTTCAGCTATGATAAAGAGACATCCACTCCTGCATCGTGCATTGTGGGGGCGGAGCAATGAAGGGAGGGGTGTGTTTGTTTGGGATGATTTCAAATATCAACAGTGCTTCTCAGAAATCACATACTGCACCTTTAAGGAAACTGTTAGCTGGGACTGCTAGTGAGATCTCTCACTACTCATTATGAGAGAGCTCAGTCGTTCCATGGATATAATTTTAACATTTTCCCTGTACAAATGACTCACAGTAGGAGGCTTGGTCTTGATCCACTCAAGTAAAACACATCTTCTTGCAACTAAAAGAAGCTTATGTAATAGTTTTTGGTATGTATTTGTTAGTGGAGTTCCATCTGAGATATTCAATAAAACAAATCCAGCACCATTTTTATCTCCCCATTAAAAATCTTACATAACTCTTTTGTTATTTTCCCCCAAAATGTATATTAAGGGACATTGCCACACACAATGAGAGTAAGATTCCACCTTTTTACATTTGACACATCGACATTGTATAGTTTATATTATTTAGAAACTGAGGTATACATTGAAGCCTGTGAAGAATCCTGTATTGAAGTTTTGTGAGTCTTTTTTTTCCCCAGAGACTCAATTTTCCAATTTAAAAATATTTTTAAAAATATTTTAAAATAATATATATTATTTTAAAATATTATTATATAAAATATTTATTTATTATATTAAATTAAAATATATATTAACATTTATTTATATAAAATAATCTAATTACAGAAAATAATATTTTTAAATAATATATAATAAAACAAGTAAAATAAGGTCTGTGGTAAACCAACGCTATCTCACGAGGTCTACGTATTTTACAAGGTGGCTAATTCGTACAAATTCGTACGATTTGTCTAAACCCCAGTGACGGGTAGGTTTAGGGGCAGGGATAAGGGTAGGTAATTTGTACGAATTCATACGAATTTGACAACTCATAAAATATGTAGGATTTAGCTAAAAACGTATGAATTCGTAAGAGCGAGGTTGTGCGAATTTATACGAATTAGGCACCTCGTAAAATATGTACGAATTGCTGTGAGATCGGGTTGGTTAAACATAACTTGATGATACTTGAACATTTTGCTCTACAACATTAACTGCACACAACGTCAAGTTATGTTGACCACATAAAAACCCATTCGAAAATCTCGAGAGAACCACTGGAGAATTATTCTTCTGGGTTTTGGTGACTTCCCTGTAGCACTCTATTGAAGACCAAGCTTTTGGAAAATAGGCTATTCAGCATAATGAAGAAGTTTTATTATAGCAATAGTGAGTGGAAACTGGTTATAGCTGTTCTTTCTCTGGGAATCATAAAGAATAATGTGCGCTGTGTGCATTTGGGTAGTTGCTTACATAGACAGAATGGGTGCGACTGCATCCAGGGAGGCGATGAGGATGCCAATCTCACAGATGCAGGCCGTCAGGAGGAGAGCCCATGTAGGTTCACCGTTAGCTTTGCCATGACCAAACACCTGTAAAATGAAGAAATACCACTTAGTATGATCAAGTATCGAAGCATCAACAGAGAGATAATCAGAGGGCAAACATATACATGTACCCTGAGGAAGGGAATGATGCCATCACGGGAGATAGCTTGAAGGAGGCGGGGCGCTCCTGTCAAACTCTGAAGCCCCGCCCCACAGGTGGAGAAGAAGGAGCCAAACACAATGACCCAGGGCGAGGGCCATGCCAGGGTGCCAATAACCAAGTTACCGTTGACGCCTTCTCCAAATCTGTGTTTTGAACAGTGTTGAATAGTGTTAAACTGAAATAAGGCTGAAATAAAATATAACAATTTAATATAATTTTTAAATATTTATAAATATAAAATGAATAAATATAAATTTAGATATAAAAGTTAAGCTTAAAAAACTTAAAAGAAAATTAGAAATTAACAGAAATAAAATAAAGTTTGTTGAAATACTAAAATTACTAAAACTAAAGAACACATTATAGCTAAACAGAAATATTTAAAGACTAATAAACATGACAAAAGTACATAAATAACTTCAACTAAAATTAAATTTAAAATATTTTACTTTTAAAAAAAGTATTTATGTGGAAATTATTTTAATAAATTAAAATAAAAGCTTATTTAAAATATTAATAAATACTATAGCAGTATATAAATAATACTAAACACTGGTTTAAAAATAAATAAATAAAAAATATTTTTTAATGTGGAATTATTTTAATTAATTAAATTGAGCTGAATTGTAATGATTATTTTGAAATTGGAGGCTATACTGAATCCAACATAAACCAAAAGTAGAACTAGTATTATTATGGTTAAAAGTATTAACAAAAACTATAATACTACTATATCAGTCATGCTAAAATAACCCTAAGTAGAACAACAGACTCACTTGTCCCTCAAAACGACTCCATCCACACAGGCTCCGAACAGAACCACACTGGACATGTCTGCGAGAGCAAAAATTTAGGAGAATGACACAAAGCTCCTATTTCAGCTATTTTACCACAGATGAAAAACATCAAGTCTTATCATTTTATCATTGTTGTTGGATATCCAATTACACTGTATCTTGCATATTTCAAGATGTGCAGTTCTACACTGTATGAAAGTCATGGGTCATTTATTTAAGCAAAGCCGTAAAGGATACAGATAAAGGAGGTGGTTGTGATGGCCAGGATGGTACCAATAGGGATGGACTTCTGAGCATCCTGCAGGTCACCAGAGCGGTTGGAACCAGCCATGATACCTGCGACACATACACACATATTATATCTGGAAGCTCTGGTCAGTTATTGCTCAGATTGAAGGTAACAAATGTCATAAGAACAAAAAACATCAAACTTTATAGAAAATAGAAGAAAAAAATCATTTGAATTGGATTATATAACAATCTTGTTTTTAATTGTTAGTCATTTAATTTTAATTTTATTTTTTCTTTATCCAATGAAAACGATTTTTAAGTAATAATTAAAAACAAAAATATTGATTCATAAGTCCGATTCAAATTAATGTGACTATACATGTAAAATATGGCAATAATAAAGTATACACACAGACAAAAAAGTAAACTAGACATTTCTATTAATAATTTCCCTAGTAGGTAGTTATTGAACTGTTGTACTGACCTGTGACAGAAGGGAAGTAGATCCCAACCAGCAGGGTGAAGAAGCTGGTGATGTCAGCCAGGACATATCGGTTAGCGTTGGTTAGTGGGGCCTCGGGGTCGAGTGCTGCCGATATACCTCGTTTCTCTATGAAAGAATTTTTCTCCGCAAACATGCTGAAAAGGTTTTCTGTGAAGAAGAAAAAAGATTCACAATTCTCCATGTATTTTCAAAACAAAATTACATCAAATACAGAATCAGTACATTTTTTGAATATCAAAGCTAAGCAATAACATTATTGGTATACTCAAGCATTTCAAATATTGCAATGAGTTTCGAAATTTGTAAAATAGTACAGCCATTTTTTCAACATCAATCACATAACATTTCAAATAATGTGAATCTGTGTTGAAACAAGTTTGATTAAACCATCAAAATATGAGAAAAATATTTTAAATATCAGGGAAGAACAAAACACTAGACATAGTGAAGGGGTGGATTCTGGAATCCACTGCCGCTTCAATATATATCTTTTAAGTTATTAATCAACATTTATATTTCTGTTAAAATATTTGAATGACTTCTTCAATGTATGTTAAAGCGTCTATTTTCCTCTGTACCTCTCACTAAGAGAAAAGAACATGTTATCAGTATGTTTTGGGGAAAGTTTGCTGCTCAGAGCAGAGCTCAGATCAACTTCAGCCTTGAAGAAGCTGTGAATCATGTGTATCTGTGTATGTGCGCTAAGAGTTTTGTGCAGGTCCCTTTGTACTGGACAACTGGCATTCTGCTTGAGACCAGCAGACGCCACATCATGACCCCAAAAGGACATCCGGTACCTAAATCCAGGGTCCCCCTCGTCATCACCGCGACGAAGGGAGATATGCTTCTTACTATCTGTCCATGTGTGGAAAATTTCTAATCTTGTCTATTTTTCTTAGCCAATCAGAATCATTCAACCTGAAGTAATGACGTAGTTAGTTGATTCTGTTAGAGTATAATTGTTGTGGAAATGTGAATGTACGCAGAGCGGCCTACGAACTCCTTGTGAGACATGAAGCTGGCTTCTGCTGATGAAACTACAAACTATTCTTCATTAAATTTTTCTTCAATTTATTATTTTTTTTAAACTTTGACTCCGGGTCTTTATTCAACATATCTGGTAACAAGGGTCCCTAACAATAGTTAAGGTATTTATATGACAAAATTATTTGGCAAAAAAGGCACTATCCAAAAATACTATACAAAAATACACTATCGTTCAAAAGTTTGGAGTCATTACGCTTTTTTTTTTTTGTGTGTGTGTGTGTGTTTTTGAAAAAAAATTCTTATGCTAACCAAGGCTGCAATTATTTGATCAAAAATACTGTCATTAGAGTACAGCAAATAATAGATAGTTCACCCAAAAAATTAAAATTCTGTCATGAATTACTCACCTTCATGTCGTTCCAAACACATAAGACTTTTATTCATCTTTGGAACACAAATGAAGTTCTTTTTGATGAAATCTGAGAGCTTTCTGTCCGTCTATGCAACTGACACTTTGATGCTTCAAAAAGTTCATAAAGAGATTGTAAAACTAATCCATATGAATTGAGTGGTTTAGTCCAAATTGTCTGAAGAGACTTGATCACTTTATATGATGAACATATGGGGCCCTATTTTAACGATCTAAACGCAAAGTGTAAAGCACACGGCGCAGGTGCACTCAGGGCGTGTCCAAATCCACTTTTGCTATTTTAACGACGGAAAAACGGTCCGTGCGCCGGGGCGCATTTTTGAAATGGGTTGTCCCTATTCTCTTAATGAGTAATGGGCGTAACGTTCAATAAACCAATCAGAGAGTCATCTCCCATTCCCTTTAAGAGCGAGATGCGGATTGCTATTTACATGGTGTACACGCGATGAGTCAGTTAATATATATGTGTGTGTATTGGCACGATTGTTCAATTAATTAGCCAATTTCGTTCATCGTTATAAGTAGTAATAGGCTGAATTGAAAATAGGTAGCCTAATTCTAATACACGCAATGACTATTCATCATTATATTTTTATATTTATGTAGCCTACACAATAATATTCTTTTACACTGTAATCCTTTTGTTTTAATATTTGGCATGTTTGTGTGATGCGCATCCCTGTGTGTAATAAGCAAAGTCAACACGCACTGTGGACGCGCCCAGAAGCGCAGTTTCTACCAACGCGCTCTAACAACAAAATATTGCGCCATTGACTTTAGACTTTAGACTAGGTTTGAGTTGGTCTATGGCGCAGTCTATTTTCAGCTCCTTAAAATAGCAGTGCGCCAGCAATGCGCCTGAACACACCTCTTTTTTAGACCAGCACGCCCATGGGCGCACTAACTGGCGCAAATGCATTTACTAATTTAAGGACGTGGCGCTGAACGGGAAAACGCGAACGGCGCCGGACGCAAACTAGCAAACACACTTGCGCTGCGCCTTGCGTCGCATTGCGCCGGGTGTATTATAGGGCCCATTGAATTTAGGCTTATATTCACATATAAACATTCATCAACTCACACATCAGTCGTGGTAAACGGAAGCTCAAGCATGTTTGCTTGATGTGCGAGAACCAATGAGGTTCATTCTCGTGTGTTACACAGCACGTTTGAGCTTCCAGAAGAGGTTTGCTCTTGTGCCTCAAGCAGGTTCTGTTGAGCTTCTGTTTATGTTCACTGATATGTGAATAAAAGCCAAAATTTAATCTGTTTATCATATAAAGCGATCGAAAGCGCAAGAAAATTTGGACTAAACTGCTCGATTCATATGGATTCGTTTTATGATCTCTTTATGAACTTTTTGAAGCGTCAAAGTGTCAGTTGTGTAGTTTACTATGAAGGGAAAGAAAGCTCTCAGATTTCATCAAAAATATCTTCAATTGTGCTCCAAATATTAACAGTTTTACAGATTTGGAACGGCATGAGGGTGAGTAATTAATGACAGAATTTTTATTTTTGGGTGAACTAACCCTTTAAATTATTATTTATTTGAAATAATATTAAAGTATCAATGTCTGTAAGTCTTGAGGGTTTCTAACCTGCCAGGATGCCACTGGTGACTCCAGGGATTCCCTGGATCTGACTAACATTGTTGTTGTTGAAGTAATCATCGCAGGTAGCGTTCAGGAACTCAGAGTCACAGAAGGATCTCCAGAGCCTGGTGGTGACAGTGACATTTCCCTGCTCTATGGTCTTGGCACAAATGTCAAACCCCTTTGACAGAAGAGTTCGGTTCCCGAGCACACACACCCTAAACAGGATAAGGTCTGTATGAATATGGGCGCTCCTGAAATGTATTCTGTACCCTAAAGGAACATTCTGAATTCAAAAGCTTCTACTTACGGAAATTCAGGTGGATCAAAAGATGTCTTGATGACCCCAGCGTAGACGGCGAGAATGGAGAGGATGACGCAGGCGAGGAACACAAGGGCCAACTTATTGACGTACTTCACACCGACAAAAACAACTAAAGACATCAAGGAGAGCACGATGGTACCGTACACACGCATGTTATTCAACAACGCTGCCTCGGCCTCTGATCCCTCCAGACCCTCCATCTTAAATATGGCAGCTGGTGGAACAATGTAGATCTACAAAGAAGAGAAAGAAGAAAAAAAAATAGTCAAGAAAGATTCCACTGGTTTATATTGTGTAAAAATGCACGAGTTCTGAATATAATCATATTCATATTTAAAATTAATTCAAAACCTACAGTTCTGTTCATAAGTTTACATACCCCTTTCAGAATATGCAATATTAATTTTAACAAAATTAGAGGGATCACAAAAATTGGATGTTCATTTTTTTAATACTGTCCTGGATAAGCAGTTTCACGGCTGGTGTAAACTTTTGAACAGGATGATAATATGCAAATTTTTCTTATTTTGTTTAAAGATTTTTTTTCATTTAGCACTGCCCTTCAGAAGCTAAATGTGATATTTACATGTTTCACAGATGACAAAATAAGTACAATTCACTCCGATCATCCAGTTTCCAAAAGTTTACACCCCCCGGCCGTATTAATAAATGTGACTTGACCTGACGTATGAGCAAAACTGTATTCAGACTATAAATTAAAAAAGAAAAAAAAAAATGTAAAAAAGAGATGCTAAATAATGTAAATGTGTAATAAAAAATTTGGGTTTGATTGGTTAAATTAATGTCAGATTAAGCGAAAACCAATGAAAATGTACCAGCAGGATTTCGATGCAGCCCAGGATGTACATGGCCCCGGCGAAAGTGGTGCCCAGGTAGAAACATATACCAACGGCCCCGCCAAACTCCGGCCCCAGTGAACGAGAAATCATGTAGTATGAACCTCCAGCTATAAGGACACAAACAAAATTTGTCATTAATCATGTACATCTAAAAAGTTAAATAGAAAAGCATTTTACACCATCATCATACTTTTCTCCTGGTGAAATGTCAATTCGACACAAGTGACACATCTACAGGCTATTGGTATTTTAAATAAACACAGAGACAGACATGCATCCACATAAGGGAAACACACAGTTATGAGTCCGAAGCTGATCTCAGCACAGTTGGGAGCTGTACTGCGCACTGCAGCTAACTGCCCATGAAGAACAACAGGACAGCCGTCCTCTGGGCATCTGCACACATACACAAACACCGGGAATTCAGCTCACCTGGCACAACTCCATTGGTGGCAATAGCACTCATTGAGATGGCAGTCAGCATAGTCTGTAAATAGAGTAAATAAAGATCAATACAGAGGGGACAGTGAGTGACAAAGACAAGAGGCCTCCAGTGAGTCGTGAAAGAAAAATGTATTTATTAGAAAATAAACAATGAGCACTTTAAGAAGCTATGCAGTTGAGGGGGATTTTTGACTGGTTTAGTCGATTCATCAGTTGTAGGGGGGAAATAATTTAGTCCCTTGCCCCATGAATTGAAGTGACGGCCTTGCATAAAGAATTACAGAACTGCATTCTGTAATTATGTTGCACCATTAACGGTGATGTGTCATTTTTTGGATGCTAATTAAAAGCTTTACAATGAGGTTTCATTTGTTAACATTAGTTAACTTCATTATTTAACATGAACTAACAATGAACAATTCTTGTACAGCATTTAATAACCTTTGTTCTAGAGTGGTGCCAGGATGATGTCAAAATCCAGGAGACTAATTCGCCAGTGTGTAGCAAATTAGCTATAACTTATAATTATAAATATTTGAGTTAATCGAATTAACTTGATGTAGCTGAATTAATATTACATTCAATTAATCTGTTCGGCCAGTGAACACTTAGTATTGATCGTCTATCAACTCTCCAGAAAAGATATTTTCCATGGCCACAGAAAAATAACGCTTGCTTAGCATGTAGCTGTGATAGTAATTGTTATCACTGACATTGGTTTATAGGCAGAATTTATAGGCAGGCAGAAGTTTTATTTAACTAAACCAAGAACACATCCCTAGACTAAACACACACAGACATACAAATCATGCATACACAGGAAATGAGAGAGTGGAAATGAAATTAAACCGTAGCATAACAGGGGAATGAAGCTACGAAAAGAGTAATTTAACGACCTGGAAGAACCATCAGTTTCTCAATATAAAGCACCTTTGTTAACCAAGGGGTTAACAACTTCAAATATATGATACTTGCAAATGCCTTAGCTGTTGAGGAGCGTCCGGATATGTAGTCTCGGGAGAAATTCTTGATGGTTTGATCTGATGGTGTTGAAGTTATAATCAATATATTCTGCATTGAACTAAGAAATGATGATGAACTTGATCTGTTAATGTGACCCTGTTGTCGAGGAAGTTGCGTATAGCCTGAAGGTGAGTTGACCAGCAATCAGTAGAATCAGCAAGAACAATGAATTAGTGGCCAGGTTTTCCATTTCTATGGACCGAATGTATGATTATTGTGGCCTGTACATTTCTGATCAGGCACTATCTCCAAAGTGTCTTTGAAATGTATGTGGGCAGCAAATGGTGGTAGTTCTCAGTGGGGGGGCCAGACATTACGGTGTCTGCATGTTGTGAATATTGATTTTACAATCGTCTATTACACACAAAACGTAAGTATCAACAACTTAAGTTTACCACAGAATTATTTCACTCAGAAATTGAAAAAACCCATTATAAAAACCCATAGGAAAATCTTGAGGGAACCACTGGTGAATTAGTCTTCCAGGTTTTGACATCATCCCTGCTGCACTCTATTACATGGCTCTCTGAAATGCTTGATTCTGATTGGTCAGCACCATTGTCAGTAGAAATGCTATATTGATGACCGCTTATCCAGTTATTTTAGGTCAGTACTTCTTTCGTGTCTCTTGTTTCACACCGCAGACGCACTCTGTCTCGTTTCATTCAGACATTCAATAAAAACAGAAGACTATTAATAGTAGGCCTATAATAATGTTGGCAAAGTGTTTGTCTTGCTGCTAGAACAATATGTACACTTTAATAGATTATAAGATAAAAGATAAAAACAGCTAATTCTCAAATCAATATTTAATGCCCTCGTCATTATTTATGGGGTGGAAAGCTGTGTAATAAGTAATATGACTGTACATTATATCTTTAAATGCCATCTTGTTTGAACTTGTTCGTTCTTTGAAATAGAAAACTTTTGTAACAATGTAAATATAGTTCCTGTCACTTTTGATCAATTTAATGCATCCTTGCTGAATAAAAGCATTCATTTCTTTCAAACTTTTAAACGGAAGTATACTTGAGCACATTTGACACTCATGTGACTTGTATAATATTCGATGGACTCAAATTCTAAAATAGGAAGCTAGAAAATGATTAATTTGAAACTATTTACTGCCAACGTAGCCAAGACTGAAACAAACCTTGTGAATATGACTAGTGAGTGTGGGTTGACAGAATTATTCTGCGAGTGTGAGCGTATCTGCTGGGGTTTGGCAGGGTCAAAAGGGCATGATAGGGGATTTATGGTTGTAGAATCTAAAGGGACAGCTTTCAGCTTTTTTATATCAAACAATATTAAAACAGATATGACAGGAGGGGAGAGAGCTCAGAGAGGGACAGCACTGCACATTCACTTACATAATACTGCTCAAACTCTCTATGAAACAGAATAGCGCAGCAAATATTCACTAATGTGTGACACGATCACACACAAAATGCATGCAAACACGCAAGCCACCAGAATCACCAGCAGCAGAGCGGCTTGTCCTTAACTGGCAGCTCTGAAATCAAACACCTCACGTAAGCATTTACATTTACATTCTTGGCGGAAATTCCGTCTGGCATGCTCACATACCGATTTACCAAAGTGACTTACAACAAAGCGATTGTATAACTGTAAGCAATCTTCAGTTAAAGGTGCAGAGGGGTAAAAGGAAACCTTAAGCTCTCAAGAGGGAGTCTCTGGGGGTCTTGCTGCATAATGGTAATAAAACATTCTTCTTTCGAGGTCTGAAGAGATTTTTCTGTTGGTGTAGATGCTATTAAGTGCATTCAGATATGAAGGATAGAGAGGCTATCTGTGGAGTATTAACGTTTGAGCTTGGTGTAACGGAGTCTTGCAGCGTCTGTGCATGTGAAGACTGACCGTGGAGCAACACATGAATACGATGGCGAAGGTTCCCAGGACGCCTCCAACGCCCACCAGCCAGGTCATCCTGAGGAAAAGGATCACCCCCAGGATGTTCTGCATACATGGCAGGTACACGCCCATTATCGTGCCCATACGTGGAGCCTGTCAATCAAACAATCAACCAATCAATAATCAGGACACAATGTAAATCTATTGACTGGTACATGCTGCTCAATATAATTCACAGACGGCATAATTAAAAGGCCATTTTGTGTGCTTGTCAATCAACATCCACCCAATAATTAGGTACATCCATTAACATACACGTGACTGAAGTTCATGAAATTTTTATACCATGATTATTTGCCAGCACTGACTAGTTAAAGCTGTAATTGATGTTTGCAGTGCAATATTTGACCTGAAGGGTAAAAATTATGGACATTTTCATCAGTTACAGCTTGTTAAATCTAGAATTCTGCCTGTTTTAAATCAGACGCAGAGATAAAGTGTGGTAAGATTACATTTGCATGAATTATAGCACTTATAATTAATAATGATAATTATTGAGAGAGTAAGAGCAGAGTGTGTGTGTGTGAATTACCTGCTTCTGTTAAACGTCAAAATCAGCTATGTTACCCACTCGTTGCTGAGAAATATAATGTATATAAGCTATATTATTATTAAAAGATATAGGGCAGCGTTGATAAGTTTCTGTGCTCCTGAATGTTTCTGTGTGTGCAAGTGTGTGTGTGTGTGTTTCAATGAAAGCAGCGCATTAATATAGAACATTGGAACTATCTGTGCATTAAACACCTTTAATGCACACCTTCCAGCGAATCAGAATAGAGTATTCAGAAAGACTATGGTATAAAGCACAATACAGATTCAAAGCATTAAACAGGAAAATAATAGAATCATTGATGCAACTTTCATCAAATATTCACAAATTCAGCCGTAAAGCAGCTCTAAAAAGATAATAGTGTCGTTATTCAGCTCAAGTCTGTTTAGTGATGATTCAATTTAGTTTAATAACAATGTTAATGTTGCAAAATTCGTCAATTATGAAACAAATTTGATTCTGCTATAAAGCAGCTCTACAGAAGATAGAAGTGTCATCATCCAGCTCAATTCAATTTAGGTATGTACTCATCTAAAATAAGGTTCAGTAGTGATTTGGCAGTCTGTAGAGATACTGGAAGGCTTTTTATGACCTGCACAGTTTTCTTGCGCGCCTCCTCGTTGTTTTCTGCCTCCTCATGCTCTTTACTGCCTTGCGTCAGGTTGGAGTAGTTGGCGAGGCTGCTCAGCAGAGAAGATACCATAGGACTAGTGTCCATCTCCTCCTACAAAACACACACATAGAAACAAAGGTGAACCTACATTCATACTGTATTGTAACCCTTTGAAACACTCCTTAACAAAGCTGCACTACCTCAAACAGAGCCATGTTTTTCCCATCATACTGCTGGCTTTTCTCTACGTCACTGGTGCTGCTGTTAATAAAGGGGCTGCTCTCCTTGGATGTTGCATCTCCTGTGAACATACATGAATTAAACATTGGTGTTTATTATCATCTGCGATAGAGTACATTGACAGTGGTCACAAAAAGTATTTGGACACTTAAAAATATTGAAGTTTTGAGATTTTTTAAAAGAAATTAATACTTTTATTCAGCAAGGATGCATAAATTGTTACAAAAGATTTCTTTCCAATAAATGTGATTCTTTTGAACTTTCTATTCTTCAAAGATTCCTGAAAAAAAATGATCATGATTTCCACAAAAATATTAAGCAGCATAATTTTCAACATGGATAATAATAAGAAATTATTGTGTTTCATCAAAATCAACATCAAGTAAAAGCAACAATCCATTTGCAATTTGTCAGACATTGCTCCCACTGGATCTGCTTACATATAAGACAAACGTCATAACATTAGCATATAATACTAAAGAACAATGTTGTAGTGGTATCATCAGATTTACGCCATAAGCATATTTGGTTTAAAATGTTCTCTGTCCTCTGTAAGAGTGCTTTGCCTCACAGTATTTTGCAGAATGTCTTTTCACATCTCAAACTAAGTGCTGTGTACAGTAGGTTAACATGGGGGTTAGATGTTCTTTTCTTTCAGATGGACAAGAAGTTGTAACGATCACTATAATTTTATAGTAAATTGTATAGCATTTTGAAGTAAAAAGATAAAATTAGACCCTTGGGGTAAGAAGACCTAAGACCAACCCGCTAATTTGATCTTTTTTACTTTAAAATAAAAACTATAACCTTTACTCCACAAATCTAAAAACATTGATGTGTCCACAGATCCCTCATTAACAAATAGACAAAAAAAAAACTTTGATATTCAACATAATACAATGTCATAGATCACTATTTTCCAGAGACACAAAATTAGACCAATTACCCTCAAAACTGTTTTTGCTTACTAAATCTCACATACTGTATGTTGATATTCAGATGAATTGACAACATTAAAAATAGCATAGTCATTCATCAAGTGCTGAGATGCAATTTTGTGCTAACTATAGTCAAGAGAAAAAAATGAAGGTGGTGGTGGGGGGGGTCCATCTTGCCCCAGGGGGCATCTTACCCCATGTTACTATACAACTATTCCGAGTAGTTACAACTTCTTGTCCATCTGAAAGAAAAGAACAGGAAGCGGGTGGATAAATGCAACTGTAAAGAAAAACAGCAGTGCATCAACATGGAGCACTCCTTGAGTATCTGTGTGTGTGTGTGGGTGAGGAATTCCAGGATTTCTACATACTCTTCCATAGCAACAACCCGGTTCTGAGCCTATTTTTACACTACCGCTTTCAGCTGCACATTCTTTATCACAGGAACCTTTGATCGGTTAAATCTGAAGTAGCGCAACATACACCCTCACAGGTTCAGAATGCTGTTGTGTCCTATAAATACGTCATGCTTCATTAATTGTGTGTATTTCTAAATTGTAGTGCGTATTGTAATTTCTTTAGTATGCTGTCACCTTCCCTGCCTTCTCTAACATAATTATATGTGGGAGAATGCTCATTAAATGGCCAAGGGAATCCTGCCTCTTAGCTTGCCCGGTTTAATCTGATGTATTAGTTTAATTAATCAAGCTTCCTGCTTCGTACATTTTAATTTTCACAGCATTTGCCTGCTTATTGACCTGCGACCCTATGACCTTTAAACACACAATTCATCACCTTGTAATTTCATCTGTCACCACTAAATCAATACACCACCAAAGCCTTGCGCTTTCTACAGTTTAAAATACAAGGACATACACACACACACACAAACCAATTATGCAACACATTGATAGTCTTGCGTAATTTAACAGTTTTCAAACAGTTTTATACCAAGCAGAATTCATTTAAATGCTTGATCGCCTTTGAAAAAAAAAAAAAAGTAAAATTCATTTATACGGCCTTTAAAAATTGCATATTAGAAAGTGCTATTGCATATTATTAAAGAAGATAAGTTGAGTGGGTCTATGAACACATTAACCTTTAAAGGATCTCCAAAAGGACATGACAAGAAGACGCATGGTGAAATTTAACACAATGATTTCATTTCATAATTTCATATTCGTTTACAGATATATAGTCCTTGAATCCTTTAAAGCCAATATAAAAGCCAATTATTTCATTTAAGTGTCCTTGGTCTCACAACGTTTTAATCATCTTACTTTTCGGTTTATCACTTGGTTCCTACATGTAATCATATGAAACTGTAGTGTGTTTTCTCTCTAATCTTGGCTAAAACTCCTACTTCTGGCTCTCTTGACACACACCATCCCACAACCCCAGCAGACTCAAACTGTAATAAGCAATAATGAGAAAAAGATTGGGTTTACAGATTGAGATGGATCTTAATCTTGTGTGGTGTGTGGTAAAATTTATAACAGAAGCATTTGGTTCATTGTTACAATCCCCAGAAGAGACCCTGAACATAGCTATGCCTATTACAAGATATCATACAGATATCAAAGAGGGGATTGTATACTGAGGGGGACTGCCCTGCTGTCCATTTGAATGTCTCTGGTTTTGCAATGTTGCAGAGGCAAGAGCAGGACAAAAGACAGTAGCTGATGATTGTACTCCACTGCCTTTTTATACACTTCTTTATTCTTGGGCTCAGTCCGTATAAATAACACCAGCTCTCTTTTCTGAGACATGGGCTATTATTCTAAAGCAACACAATTTATTACTTATATACTAATATCATATGTGATCAAATTACATAACACACTATGGGCCCTATAATACACCCGGCGCAATGCGACGCAAGGCGCAGCGCAAGTGTGTTTGCTAGTTTGCGTCCGGCGCCGTTCGGGTTTTCCCGTTCAGCGCCACGTCCTTAAATTAGTAAATGCATTTGAGCCAGTTAGTGCGCCCATGGGCGTGCTGGTCTAAAAAAGAGGTGTGTTCAGGTGCATTGCCGGCGCATTGCTATTTTAAGGAGCTGAAAATAGACTGCACCATAGACCAACTCAAACCTGGTCTAAAGTCTAAAGTCAATGGCGCAATATTTTTTTGTTAGAGCGGGTTGGTAGAAACTGAACCTCTGGGCGCGTCCACAGTGCGCGTTGACTTTGCTTATTACACACAGGGATGCGCATCACACAAACATGCCAAATATTAAAAACAAAAGGATTACAGTGTAAAAGAATATTATTGTGTAGGCTACATAAATATAAAAATGTAATGATGAATAGTTATTGCGTGTATTAGAATTAGGCTACCTATTTTCAATTCAGCCTATTACTACTTATAATGATGAACGAAATTGGCTAATTAATTGAACAATCGTGCCAATACACACACATATATATTAACTGACTCATCGCACTGAGCTATTTGAAAGCCTGCATCCAACGCAGACGACTGAAAGATTGACTGGCCACTTAACAGGTAATTTCAGCAAAACATCTGATGCCAGAAGACGAGGACACAATCACTGCTAATTCATCCCACGCCTTCTTCACCTCGGGAAGCTTTGGTGGATTCCTGCTTGTCCCGTAGATGATCTGCTTGCGCGCTTTAACTTCGCGCACGAGCAAATCGGTTTCTTCACTTGAAAAGCGTTCAGCTTTTCCGCCAATAAATTCCGCCATGTAAATAGCAATCCGCCATGGCGCGAGCGCATCTCGCTCTTAAAGGGAATGGGAGATGACACTCTGATTGGTTTATTGAACGTTACGGCCATTACTCATTAAGAGAATAGGGACAACCCATTTCAAAAATGCACCCCGGCACACGGACCGTTTTTCCGTCGTTAAAATAGCAAAAGTGGATTTGGACACGCCCTGAGTGCACCTGCGCCATGCGCTTTACACTTTGCGTTTAGATCGTTAAAATAGGGCCCCATATGTCTATAGCCGCAGTGATGGAACCGCAACACGTCTCCGACAGTATCGTTGCTGAATGAATCAGTTTTTTGAACACAAAAGATTGAGTGAATGATTCAATGACTCCCTCATAAATTATACAAAACGCTTGAGTGAATTATTCAAACGAGTTACCCATAAAGACCGTCATTTGTCATCACCTATTGGCATAACTTGCAAAGTCACTGAAAAATCCCCTTCACCACAGAGAGTCTGTTTGGAACACGTTTAAAGATCAGGGTGTGCGATATGTATCGTCTGATATATTATCATAATTATAGTTTCTCTTCAACTGCTTTGACGTCACTACCGGGAACTTTTATTAACATTGTTATTAATAAAGTCTTGTAAATGCAGTTTATTTGCATTACCGGGTTATTGTTTTGCACATAAACTGGGACAACATGTAATTTCAATAAGATGATTTTGAGAGTTATCGGCATATTGGTGTGCATGTAAATGTGATCAATCATACTGATTTTACAAAACAGTTTTTACAATAAACAATAAGTTAACACTTTGTAACATTTTAGACACAATATTCTTTTTGCTTTATTTTGTCAACAAAAATTTCCAAATGGAACCACAGCAGAACTGTTTTTCAGAACCGTGTTTTGAACAAATGTTTAATTAATGATTCAATGTCTGAATAAATCAGCCATTTAACTGAATCATTTGAATTAATGACTCAAATGACTAAACTTATTATATATTTTTTTTTTTTTACCTTTTTATATACATTTTAGTTACATATTCAAAGTATGATTTAGTTTTTTATCATTTCATAATTAAATATTCAACAAAAAAAATCTCACAGCATTATTTATGCAGTGTAAATACATGCAGGACACCTTTGAGTGTGTCATCACTCATCAATATTGTGCCCTTGAACAAGTCCCTTAATGCCATGTTGCTCCAGGCAATCTGTTCCTAGGTGTACTATAAGTTAACTTTTTTTGGAAAAGAGCATCAATAAAATGATAAATTAGTAGTGTCAGTGATATTGCTAATAGCAAATTTAGCAAGCAAATCTAATTATTAGTGCCTCAGTCCATACTTGTAGCACTTTAAACCAAACAGTCCCACTTGCATATCAGCATGGGTGATTAGCATGATGAGTCAGTAAAAGCATACAGCAGATCAAAGAACGAAATGCATTTTAACTTTATGCATATTATATAGAGAGAGCCCATCAAAGACTAAATATGGCAAAATGTGTAGGCTGAGTAAAGCTTTACTGAATGCAACATGAGCCTGATGTTCTTATCTCATGCAGTTTAGCTTAGCATCCCTTGTGAGAAAAAAGTACTTAATATACTTACAAAATATTTTAACAAAGTACACTTAAGTGGCCTTTTATTTCATTAATATTTAAGTCTTTTAAAAAAATATATACTTTGAAGAACTGTAGTACACTACAACTGCATTCAATACTTCTTTTTTCACAAGGGACTAGTTACTGACTAGTTGTTTGCTGCCTTTTACAATGCTAGCAATTAAACCTTTTTACAAGTTTAGCAAAATGCTATGAAAGTCATAATCATAATGTCTGACTTCCATTGTTTGGCTCTTTGTTAAATGTGCTTTTGCACAATAGCTCAGAAATATTTTAAAATTAATTCTGGACTAATGGTCTGTGTTGAATGATAATTGTAATAGTAAAAGTTCATAGCTTTACATCAGCACATAATTTATTTTAAAAGCATATAAAACAAATATATAAAACAATAATAAAACCAAGCAATAAAAAGTTAAAGCCCCAGTGTACCATGAAAAAGGAAAAATACAAAAACTATAAATGAACAGCCATGTTGCTCAGATACTGCTGTTAATATGGGAATGTTCAGTAAAATTAAAACAGCACTGCACTCATTCCCTCTAAGCACCTTTGCCTTTCTATAATCCACAGTTTTAAAATCTGCTTTTTAAAGCCCATTTTAGCTCATGACATCAAAATAATCTGCTTTTTGATTTTTTATGTTTTGCCTGCCCTTTTTTCTTTTCATTTTTATTTGTGTGGTCAGGTTGTGTCACGTTTAGTATTTTCCATCTCAGAACCAGACTTCTAAATAACATTTATGGTGTGTATATAATAGATGTGCTGACCCTTGTGACAAAAATAAGTACACTTTATAGCATACTTTTTTAAGTATGGATATAATTCAATATACTTCAAAAGAACATACTTAAGTATGTACTTCTTAATGTACTGTAAAACACTTTCTACACTTAGATGGCCTTTTATTTAAGTAATATTACATTATCTGCAAGTACAGATTTTTTTTTTATTTTATATTATATATATATATATATATATATATATATATATACTTATAAGATTTGATGTAAACTTCAAGTGCACAATCAACACATTTAAGCACACTTCTTTTTCAAAAGGGGGTATTAGCCCAGTTATGGAGAACATGAAGAATTCCAGAAATTCTGATAAACCCAAAGTCCAGAAGTGGGCAAAAAGTGGGTCTATGTGGAGAATAAAGATCAGACCATCAAGCTGCAAAGAGTCTAGTTTAGCTGATCACCAGAGATAGGAGCTATTTAGGGTCCAGGCCCCTCAAAGGTCTTCAAGATCTGAGAGTCTATATTCCCTAAGGGTCCTGGTGCATGTCATCTTTGTCAGTTCCTGAATTGAAGCACCTTTATCTAACTGAAGGAGAGAGAGCAGGTGTTTGAGAACCCAGAGAATTGGTAAGCTTGTGTCCTGTGTTCCCTGAGGCTGATTATATCAGGCTCAGCCGCTGTGTGGAGCTTCCTCTATTCCCTTCACAACTGATCAGCAGAGATAGCCAGCCCTGAGACAGAGGGAGTGGGATGGAGGTTTCAGTGTCTTAAATGCATGGAAGGTTTGTAGTGGGCTGAGTAAGGTGCAACCAAGAAGCAAATTGCTGCTGGCCAGTGGGCAGTTGGTCATGTTTGTCATCCCACTCCACACCTCCTTCATTTTGTTTTAAGTTTGCAATCACACTTATGCTGCTATCATTTCTTCCCTTGCTTAAGTACCATTTTCATGCCTTCCTGCATCCCTTTGCTCTCCTTTTGTCTTCAGACATTCTTTTGCTCACCAAGTCCTTCAGATCTTAAGTGATTCATGTTTTGTTGTTAGGGAAACAGCACTATCCACAGTAAAGTACCTCAGTGTCACTGTATGACTCACAGAACACGTCTTATTCGGTTTACTTCAAGTACTCCTGTAAAGCCTCCTCTACTTCTGCTTTGGCCTGGTGGTAAAAGGAACCTGTTATATGGTCAGTTTGCATTCACCCAGAGGGCCTATATAATTGTTTAATGAGATGTATTTTATTTGCTTATCTGTTCTCTTATACATTCACATATACAGTGCAATCCCAAATCAGTGTTATTAACATTAACAACAGCTCAAATGAAGTAAATGAAAACATTTTTTGATACTTGGACTATTATAAAACTTTTGAAAACTTGCCTACAAGAAATTAAACTGAAATTAGACCTCTCTTCAGAAAACAAAACAAAACAAAAACAAACAACAACAAAAAAGAAAAACTAAATTTAAACTACTATAGTTGCTACACTGAGGAAAATTAAACTTTATAGCCCTTGGTTCCTTCTGTTGGATGTCAAGTGTTGTCTTTGTGTTACAGAGCTGTTACATATGTGTTTCTCTTTTTATTTTGTTCTCAAATGATCTTTTTCTAGGTTATTTAAATAAAAATGCTGCAGACTAGATATGTATGCTTCAGCTCTTCCTTGACTGAAACGTTACAGAACAGCCGTAGTACAGCTCATCCTCCTCACGCAGGATGAATGCTCCCTCGAGGACCACATCAGTGTGTTCATCAGCCTAAAAAACCAGGTACATTTTCCGGATGATTCCCTAATCGCTTTCTTTGTTGCTGGACTGAACGAACCACTTAAGTCTCTCCTTTTTGAATTTCCTCAAGGGATGCTATCTTCTATCTCCACCTCCACTGCCAGTCTTGTCCAGATCACTTCCGTTGCTTCTTTACAGCCTTGGCCCCACCTCAGTTGATTCCTCCTCTGCTGGTCCGGTCTGTTTTCCTGGCTCCACCTCTTCCATTGATTAGGCCCAGTTCTCTGGCTCCGTCTCCTCCACTGGTCCCGTCTGGGTCCAAGACTCCGCCTCCTTCACTGGTTCTGCCCAGTCACCCTGGCTCTGCCCCCTTGCTCGTTCCACACTGTTTGCTTCTGCTCTGCCAGCTGTCCTCTACTCAGTTTCTGGTCAGTCAGTTCAGCCGCAGTCATCTGACGGGACACTTTAAAGTCCTGACCCTCCGACTCCACGTCAGCTCTCTTAGCCCATGACATTTCCTTGTCCCTTTGACCCATTAGCTCCACTGTGGCTTGTCATTCCTCTGGGGTCCCTTGTCCTTCCGACTCCGTCTTGATCTGTCATCAAATCTGGCAACACCACAGACTTCCAGGCATACGGCTGTGCCTGGACCCTCTAATCCTTCGACTGCACTGGGGTTCTCCCTCCATCTCTGCCACCTTCCTTCATCCCTCCGGCCCAGCCTCAGTCTTACGAGCTCCCAGCTCCACATCGGTCCTCTGGTTCATTGTGACCTTCAGCTCCAACTTGGTCTCCTAAGGCTCCATCATGGGTCTCCATCTCTTCGGCTCTGTCAGGGCTTTCCACCCCACCTGTTCTACCACAGACTGTGAACTGGGTGTTCCTCCTCTTGAGGGTTCTAATCCGCCTTCCCACCCCCTGATATCCATCACCACCACCTCCCTCCACTTTGGTGTTGTTTAGTTTACGCTGTGTCTTGTTTAGTTTACTTAATTTACTTGTATTTATAGCCCTTGGTTTCCTCTGTTGGGTGTCCAGTGTTGTGTTCTTCGATTTCTGTTTCTCCTTGTTGGATTGATATTTTGTTGGATTATCTTCTTCCTGATTATTTAAATAAAACAGCTGCAGGTTCGATCCACGCTTCAACTTTTCCTTCACTACAACGTTACAAATGGAGCTACTGAACAAAGAAATTGGTATATAAAACATTAAAATATGATCCAGAATCACCAGATAAATCTTACTAGCTGAACATTAAAAAAAGTCAGCTCCTTAGAGGTTCTTTTCATTACTACCTTTCCTATACATTCTCTATTTTCCATAATGACAATCATATCCAGTCTCTTGAGAAGAAATCAATTACATTGCATCACTTTTGGGTTATGGCCAAAGAACTGATCTTTGTTTACTGAAAGAGGGATTGTATTTCAGAAACCTATTTATTTTGTTTTATAAACAGCACTCTACTCTACTCTTTCTGTATTTTATGCCAGCAGTGTTAAATGATATCCCTTTTTAATCATGATGGCAGCTTTCCCTCAGGACAAAGGCCTCTGTCTAGTACATGCAGAGAGTGAAACAGCAAGTACTCCTTGCCCTGATAACCCAGAATTTGCTGCTTTGCTCAAATTATCATCCACTTTCAATCCAAAGAGCCAATCATCACATCAGTGATCATACTGGCTGGGTGTCAGATGTATTTCTTTAAACCCCTGACAAACACTTTTGACATTTTCTATCATGATCGATAGTCATATTGTATGATTTGTATTCTCAAAGCACAAAAAACCTGTCAAACCCTTGATATAACTTATAGTTGTAAGAAAAAATATGTGAACCACTTGCAGAATCTGTGAAAATGTGAAAAATTTTAACAAAATAAGAGAGATCATACAAAATGCATGCTATTTTTTTGTTAAGTACTGTCCTGAGTAAGATATTTTACATAAAAGATGCTTACATATAGTCCACAAGAAAAAGAAAAAAAAGCTGAATTTATTCAAATGGCCCCATTCAAAAGTATGTGAACCATTGGTTCTTTATACTGTGTGTAGTTACCTGGATGATCTATGACTGTTTTTTGTTTTGTGATTGTTGTTCATGAGTCTCTTGTTTGTTCTGAGCAGTTAAACTGAGCTCTTCAGAAAAATCCTCCAGGTCCTGCTGATTCTTCATTTTTTAAGCATTTTTGCATATTTGAACCCTTTCCAGCAGTGACTGTAGGATTTTGAGATCTGTGTTTTCATACTGAGGACAACTGAGGGACTCAAACACAACTATTAACAAAGGTTCAATCATTCACTGATGCTCCAGAAGGAAACACAGTGCATTAAGAGTTGGGGGGTGAAAACTTTTGAACAGGATGAAGATGTCCAAATTTTTCTTATTTTATTGAAATATCATTGCTTTTCATTTAGTACTGCCCTCTGGAAGCAACAGAAGATACTTGCATGTTTCCTGGAAGAAAAAATAAGTACAATTTACCTTGATATTCAAATTCAAAAGTTTTCACTCCCCAACTCTTAATGCATCGTGTTTCCTTCTGGAGCATCAGTGAATGTTTGAACCTTTTATAATAGTTGTGTTGGAGTCCCTCAGTTGTCCTCAGTATGATCAAATGGATCTGAAAATCATAGTCACTGCTGGAAAGGGTTCAAATATGCAAAAATTGCTTAAAAACTGAAGAATCTGCAGGACCTGGAGGATTTTTCTGAAGAACAGAGCTGAGTTTAACTGCTCAGAACAAACAAGGGACTCATGAACAACAATCACAAAACAAAAAAACAGTCATAGATCATCCAGGTAACCACACACAGTACTAAGAACCAATGGTTCACATACTTTTGAATGGGGTCATTTGAATAAATTCAGCTTTTTTTTTTTCTTGTGGACTATTATGTAAACATCTTTTATGTAAAATATCTTACTCAGGACAGTACTAAACAAAAAATAACATGCATTTTGTATGATCTCTCTTATTTTGTTAAAATTTTTCACATTTTCACAGATTCTGCAAGTAGTTCACATACTTTTTCTTATAACTGTATATCAAGGGTTTGATCATAGTTTTTAATTTAAGAAGTCTCTTTACAGAAGCTATTTATCTTATTTTCTAAAAACTCTTCAAAGCTGGAAGACACTTTTATCAATTGCAGCCAACAATACATTAAAGACACACATTTCATTAGCCAATGCATTCCCTTTTAATTGTCCTTTTCATTATCAATATTGCGCTCTGCTAGATGTGCTACAATAACAAGCTATTCGGCCTGAGTTTTATCAGATCTAGACAAAAAGCGGGGGCAGATCATAGGGACAGCATCAGGGTCAATCCTGGAACAGGCAGAGTCAAAGAGAATAACCCAAAAAGGATTAAGCTCCAGATTTCCTGTTTGTTATGCGAATGGCCTTTTCACTACAATATTAGGTCACATCCACTGAGTCTTGCATAAAGACAGAACAAAGAGAAAAGGATAAGGAGAAAAGAAACCAAAGACTGGTACAAAAGATACTGCTGTTAATTAAATACCTGCTGATCCTCAGATTCAGAACTTCTGATGATAAAAGACAGTTAAAGACCTGAAATATTAAAAGTGGAGTCACATGATGTCTGCTCATAAGCTGCACTAAGTCCTGAAAACTTGGCTTCATTTTAGAGAAAACTGACAAGAGAAGGAATAAAGGAAGACAGAGAAATAGAGACATTATGAGAAAAAAGCTTAAGACATGTCACCTCTCCTTCACAGTTCTCGAGTGTATTTAATACATCAGAAATTTTCCTAGATTTGAAAAAGTGACATTTCTGTTTTGGTGTGCATCTTATATATGCTTTTTCTCTGAGTAGTTGGACTGAAGCATTTATCCTCATGCCAAAAGTGCTGATTCACTAAGCTGGCAATGGTGACAAAGAAAGTAACACTATGCCAACTGGCTTAATCTAAACAAACTTAATGGCAGAAGGCTTTCGTGTGGGCAAAACATAACAGTCTGAATTCACAACCACAGAATTTGACATATGGTGGAAATTTGATTGAGAAGCCCTTCTGAGTGAGTAGACCAGCAGCCATTTTTCTAATGTTATAAGATCTTCTGTGAATGTCTTGAGGTGGCTCTACATTAGTGGTTTAGAGCCAAGTGCAGACTAGTCTCACATAGCCAGACATTTGACTAGTGTGGTGGTTTTCAATAAGACAAAAATGATGGAATGTCTGGGGAAATCTGGGGCAATAATTTGCCAGACTAATTTGCCAAATATATTAAGGTTGCACAATTGGCAAAAAAAAAAAAAAAAAAACATACTGCATTTATTTTGGCAAATGTAATCTTGAGCACCAAACCAGCATGTAGAGTGGTGCAGGGATAACATATTTGTGTAGGCCAAAACCCCGAAACTAGTTAGCATTTTAGCACTTCCGGTTCCATCATCCTGAAGTTTATGGGCCTTATTTCAACAATCTAAGCGTATGGTCTGAAGCGCATACCGCAGGTGCACTTAGGGCGTGTCCGAATCAACTTTTGCTAGTTTAACGATGGAAAAATGGTCGATGCGCCAGTTCCATGGTCTGAAAGGGTTGTCCCCATTCTCTTAATGAGTCATGGTTGTGTTTTGGGCGTAACGTGCAATAAACCAATCATAGTGTCATCTCCCATTTCCTTTACTTGCACGATGGCAGATTGCTATTTACATGGCTGAACATAGACACCCTCAACCTGACGAGTCAGTTTAAATACATGTGTGTATTGCCACGATTGTTCTAATAATTAACCAATTTCATTCATCATTACTGCAAATAGTTAATTCTGATCATGCAATGACAATCCATTATGACATGTAGGCATTTTTATCTTTATGTACACAATAATAATCTTTTACATTGTAATCCTTTTATTTTTAATATTTGGCATGTTTGTGTGCTGCTATGCGTCCCTGTGTGTGTAATAAGCTAAATGTACATGCACTGTGCACCCGCCTATAGGCGCATATTACTAATGCGCCCTTGAAATAACAAAAAAATAAATAAATAAATTAGCTGAAGCAGCTGAAAACGACTGCACCATTGACCAACAAAAACCTGCCTCAAAAAAGCAACATGCCAACAATGCGCCTGAACACACCTCATTTTCAGACCAGCACACCCATGGGCGAACAAGTTGGACGTGAATGCATTTAAAAAAAAAAATGCTATTTAAACAATGTGGTGCAGGACGGGAAAATGATAACTGCGTCGGGCTGAAACTAGGGTCGGGGGTATGATTTTGCGAGTACCATGCTTTACCATGCCTCAGAGAAAAACAGTATTTTGTCAAGTAGCTAACATAGCATAATCAGATGCAGCTTTATTTTTAGTAACAGTAATACAGAATTTTCTCCATCATACAATGCGTTTTAAAATGAATTGCATGCCATTTATCAACACAAGCCATCCAATATTTAATATGATAATCTAAAATCAATCTATCTTACTGCAGTGCATCTCAAACAAGTGTCTCATACAAGCGGCAACCTCCCCCTTTCTCTCGTGAAGCCAATACGGAAGTAAATTAAACTGCGATTCATCGACTGGCCGCTAGGGACAGGCTCCAAAAGAGAGCAGAATCTCATAGAGTCCCATGTTAAATTGGCCAAGTTTATAGCAGAAAAAAACATGTTTACAAGTTGGTTCAAATTGTGGTTTTGCTCTATACTGCTATTTTTGCCCTTCATGACAACTCTGAGGGGGGTGAATTTTTTTATAACTTATCCGTTTAAATTATATTAAGCCTTAAAGTTGTGCATAATTAAGGGCGTGGTCACTTGAGTGACAGGTAGATTGCGCTGCTGTCTGTGAGCCGTCATGTTACCTCAGCTGCCGCTGAATTTGGCATCTCAGCCGTATTTGTGCTCGATTATTTTATACAATTATAAAATATGGCTTGCTGCATAATATTCGAGACTGATGTGTGTCTGTGTAGATGTGCATGCATGGGGAAGAGACACAGAACACACGTTGTTGGATTGTGGCATTGGCTGAAAGTTTTGGTTGTGAGATTTACTACAATGACAATGGCGAGAGGATATCAAAATCCGACAGCACTGCTTGGATATTATAACTAAAACTGCTGCACTATTTTGAAAAAAATATACTTTGGACATAGGCTCATTTGTTTGTTAGATACGATCGTATACAGTTTTACAACATAAACGCTGCTCAGATTGCATCCTTTCTTGAAGAACGATGACAGAGAGCAGATCATTCAGAAGAAATTTTTTTTTTTTGTTTTGCAATGGACACTCATATTTTACCCAAGTGCCACGTATTGGATTCATCTCGCGATCTCTATTTCATTATAAAGGTATGAAGTCCCATTTGATTTTCCATGTTGTTATTTGCACAACCAACACTACTGGTGTTGGAGGATCTATATCTTAAAAAACACAGTAGATTGACAGTAAACCTTTAGAATGTTCTGATGATTAAACTTATCTTCATTAATATTTTAGATCGTATCTAAGATAGATAGATAGCTCCTTTGCTGCTAACACGGTCACGTCGAGCTAGGCGGGCGTGGTTTCAGCAACCAGTCATATCAGCTCAAACCACCTCCCCGCCTCTTTGCCCATTTTCAGTTATCCGGGAGTGACGTGCGGTGACGTGCAGCTAAGATGGCCGCGGCCTCATTTACGCGTCAAAACTGCTGTTCAGAACTCTATGGGTGACGTCACGGACGCTACGTCCATATTTTTTTACAGTCTATGGTCTCATAGCAGCCGCCGAGCGAACGCACAGAGTAACGTTATAACATCATTTTCAACACTCTCAAATGTATCTAATATGATAAACAGAGCTGCGTTACCTCATACTCATGACCAGAAAAGTGGAAGCGGCCCCGGTGACTGTGGCATAATAAAAGTTCTGCTGCTCGTGAGGCGTGTGTTGCGCAATCGCTCCAGTGGCCTCATTCAGCTCCCACAACACTCGGTCCTGCTCTGCTTCATACTACAGTAAAGTTAATCGCATCCATGAACATGATTTCTTCCCGAGTCCTATCCCTATTCTTTTGCACCGTCCGTTGAGGTGGAGACCACATGTCCCAAGATTCCGCTCTCAAACTTGACGTCATCAAGCTTCGCCAATGTTTTGAATAGGCCTCTAGCGACCTCTAGCAGACAAAATTATTACATACTGCACCTTTAAGCTAATTCAGATGCTGTGGCATAACCTAAAGAGGGCTGTGTTATCAAGATAACCCAAAAATACTGATAAACTAAAACAGGTTTCTGTGGAGGGATGTCCATATTTGCAAGTCTTATAAGCAGCTATAGGAAATATTTGGTGGAGATATTCTTGCTAAAGGAGGATCTGCAATTTAAGGGTTCACTTGCTTTCTTCACCCTACACTGTAAATGATTACTCAATGTGAAAATTTTGATTATTTGTGTGTTAGTTTAGTTAGACTGCGCGTGTCTATAACTGTAATAAAAATAAAAAAAAACTGAAATTAAAAAAAATTCACATACAAAAAATATAGGTTCTTTCATAATACTTGTCTGTGTGCTATTAAACTCAGGGTTAAAGGGTTCTGTGCAACAAAGGCAAGCATTGTTCTATGTCAAAATCTCTAGTCATTCACAATCTTTGACCTCAAATCCTTTGTGTGGTAAGTGTGAACATTATTGACATAAACCTTCATGTTCCCCAGGAGAGCACACCACCAATTCAGTGACTCAGGGCTGACATAATGACTGTCCAGACCACAAGTCAGAAGCGCAGAGAGGACCACAGCTGTGTGTCTGCAGACCACAGCCAAAGGCAGTGCTGCAGCTGCGGCGCATGTGACGTTCTGCAGAGATCCTTCAGCAGTGCCATCACGGTGAATGTGATTGTGGATCAGTTTTTGTCTTTTGTGTGTTCACATAGCGAAACAGACAATATAGAGTATGCATATGCATATGTGTGTATATTTATTTGTATATTCAGCGACTGCTGTTAGAGCATGGAAGTAGTAATTTGACTCATGGGGAAAAATGTATATCTTTAAAGCATTATAAGTTGTTGTGGTGGGTAAAAGTGAGTGCTAAATGTAATATGTACATATATACACTTACACATATATGCATTAAATTATGATGCTTAAATATAGTGCAGTATAGTAAGACTGTATTTAAGCTAGGGACATGCTTACTATGCCTAAAAATGCTTTCTATTATGCAGTTCAGAAAGACTGAAACAATTATTTTGGAGTTCATTGGAGGACATGGTTGATATTGCTTACTCAACTACTACTGACCTACAGAATCACTACAGGTCTATAATGCTCAATACAGATCAATAAATTTGTCTACTTACCTGAGTGACTTATTAGAGGCCTATAAGACTCACTAAAAATCTATATGGTTCTCTACTGAACTGTACACTTGTGAAAAAGAAGTACACTTTAGCATACTTAAAAAAAAAAGAGTACTTATGTAAATAATGATTAAAATAAAAGAATAAACTTAAGTGCGGACTGAATTGAATATTTTTGGACAATTGCATGTTAATTGCAAATAAATTAAATGTATTATAGTTTAAATTAATAAGAACTGCAATTAGCTGAATTTTAGATTGCTTGACCTACTTGACCCAAGTAGGACGCAAGTACATTTTTAAATGTAATTTCATAATTACTTCTATTGTATTTGAAATATGGTTAAAAGGTACAGCAGGATGTACTGACAAGCATGTATGGTAACTAAAACAATTTGTATTGAAACTTTTATGTCATGTATTTAAATAAATTTGTAATTACAGATTTATAATGATGAAGTTGCAATTTAGTACTTTTTAAATATATTTACTTTGAAAAGTAAATATACTTTGGGTGTGTTATTTGATAGAAGTCTTTCATTTGAAAGCCACATTTCTAGCATTTGTAAAATCACATTTTTCCATCTTAATATATCTAATATATTATACATATGCTTTCAATGACAACTGCAGAAAAATTGCATTCATGCATCCATCACCTCAAGGCTAGATTATTGTAATGCTCCACTGGGTAGTTGCCCTGTATGCTTAATAAACAAACTCCAGCTGGTCCAAATTGCAGCAGCTAGAGTTACTAGAACTAGGAAGTATGACCATATTAGCTCAGTTCTGCCAACACTGCATTGCCTCCCTATTAAACATTGCATACATTTTAAAATCTTGCTGATAACTAATAAAGACCTGAATGGTTTAGCTCATCAGTACTTGAACAAGCTCTTTTCCTTTTCCTATTTAGCACCCAAAATCTGAAACAGTCTTCCTTGCATTGTTAAGGAGGCAGACACACTATGTCAGTTTAAATCTAGATTAAAAACATCTTTAACCTAGCATACACATAACACACTTCTTTAAATTCAAATCCATTAAAGGAATGTTAGGCTGCATAAAGTAGGTCAACCAGAAGTGAGAACACTTCCCACAACATCTGATGTACTTGTTACATCGCAAGAATGGAATCTACACTAATATTAGTCTGTCTGTCTCATCCTTATCCTGAGGTTACCGTAGTCAGCCGGATCTGGGCCGTATCCAGATCAGATGGTGGACCTGCACCTAGACACGACCACAACACAGCTCTGAATGTCAGCAGAGACCATGTCAATTAGACAATCACCTGTGAAGACCTCGTTAAAACGACAGCCATCGGCACAGATCCTCAAGAACCAGATTAGTCCCCCGCACAGGCCCTGATAGGCAGCTTCGTCTCCATACAGGCATAATGAATCCAATTTTCAAGCAAAAGGAACTGAATGAGTCAGCGCCGATAGCCTTGTGGGCAGCACGCCGACATATAGCGCCATTGTGCCCGGCTCGTGGACCTTTCCCAATCCCGTCCCGCTCTCTCGCTTCCTGTCTGCTCTATGCTATCCTTTCACAATAAAGGCAAAAATAGCTAAAAGTAAATCTTAAAAAAAAAAAAAAAAAAGGAACTGAATGAAATATTTGGAATGATACTAATCCACAAACTGTTTTGTGACTTGTGATGCAGCCTTGAATTACACCATGTTCGTTTCATTGGCCAAAGGAGAATTGGCCCCGCGACTGAGTCTGGTTTCTCACAAGGTTTTTTTTCTTTCTTTCTTTTTTTTCTCCATTTTGTCACCTGATGGAGTTTGGTTCCTTGCCACTGCCGCCTCTGGGGAAACTTAATATTTAATAATATTATTGATCTGACTGGACTTACAATATAGGATAAAAACTGAACTGAGCTGGATGATCAAATCTTTATAACAGAACTGAATCAACACTGAACTAACTTCTGCTGAACAATAACACTTTTTTTTCTTTTTAAAGCTGCTTTACAGTCGAATTGAACTCTGTTTGCATCATTGAATCATTTTCCTGTTGATCACTGTTAAGTTGCTTGGAAACAATCTGTATTGTATAAAGCGCTATAAAAATAAAAAAGTGCACTTCTTTTTCACAAGGGTATGGCTTACTGCAGATCTACAGTATAATATTTAGCACAGACCCATATGACTACAGTTTTATAAGGATCACTACAAATCAAATGGAGCTTCAGATAGGGTACAGTGCACAATTCAATGTTATAATTAAATGACACTAAATAAGTAGCAGATTGTTTAAAACACCAGGATAGATAAGCACAGGTTGTGTCTCTCACGTGGTAGATTTATCACAAAATGGACAGTTTACACTAGCGTTCAAAGGCTTTACTAGAAGTGTGGCTCACTAGGATTATCCCACATGCAGCCACATACAGAGTGGGTGACTGTAGCATGCCAGATATTGCATTAATTTCAGGAAATAGGCCACCTGAACGTAAGCACACATGCACAAAGGCACACTCAGACACAGCCACAGCTGTCAGATTAATTTCTGCAGATATTTTCCACCCAGGATACTGACACATGAAGTGGCGCATAGCTGCAAAGGTGCTGCTGTTGGCCTGAGCAACATCTCCCTCCCTCCTTTTCTCTGTCTTCATCTTCCTCCCACTCTTGCTCCCTGTCGCATGCTCTTTGATGAAATCCCCCAGCTGTCTCACTCTCCTCACACTGCAGTCTGCCAGCCACGTATCCTCTTCAACAGTCAAAACGCACCTTTCATAGACACTCCTTATCTGAACAGATTCATAGCCATATAAAAAGTCCCTTCTGTCCTGAAGTGATGTGAATACTGTAAGACATTGGTGCTCTGACGCAGCAATTTTTTAACACTTACAGCAGAGAACGGTTCAGTGTCAAATCTGGATGCTGAACATTCTTTAATGTCTAGGTTCATCGGTCCCAAGACTTGCATGGACTTAGAGATGACACAGCATGGGAGTAAAGGGGGAACAGTCATTCTGAATTAAATCAATGGTTGCCAAAGGACAAGTAAAGCGTTGCCAGGGAACAGGTTGCTTAGTAACAACAAAGAGTTGACTGGTATTCAACGGCTTAATCACAACATACCTTCACTATGTCAAACCGCGTCCTTCACAGGAAGGTTAAACATTCACCCTGAGAACATTTATGTGCAATAAATTACAGCTTAAAGGGGCCATATGGTACACTTTTTCTCATTTGATTTTGCATAGCATTTTATTGGCATGGTTGAAGAAAGTAGAAAGAGAGCCTACACTCTACACTAAAAAATGCTGGGTTAAGAACAACCCAAGTTGGGTTGAAAATGAACAAACCCAGCGGTTGGATTAAATGTTTGTCCAATGTGCTGGGGCAGTTTTATTTAACCCAACTATTGTTTTAAAAATTACTTTTTTAGCTGGCTTAAAATGAATCCAAAAAATCTGACAAATAATTACTAGAGGCAACAATAATAATCAAAAGGTGAACAATTATTACGAATAATCATTTTAATAAATGTTTATTGTTTAATTATTATTTATTAAACGTATGAATAAATGTTAATTTATTAAACATATTAATAATTATTAATTTCCATCATACTTTGGGTTTATTTTAAGCAAGCAATACAAACTACTAAGCAAGTTGGGCAAACATTTAACCCAACCGCTGGGTTAAAACAATTCAATTGCTGGGTCAAAACAGCCCAGTTGCTGGGTTTGTCCATTTTCAACCCAACTTGGGTTGTTTTTAACCCAGCATTTTTTAATAGTGTAAAGATAAAATATATAATATTATCGTTTAAGACTTCTATATATACACTACTTTTCAAACATTTCTGAAAGGCAAGATTTTTAAATTTTAGAGTCTCTTTTGCTCACCAAGGCTGCATTTATTTGATCTAAAATACATTAAAAACAGTATTATTGTGAAATATTATATCAATTTAAAATATAATTTTCCTATTTTAATACATTTTAAAATGCATTTAATGTTTGTCATGGAAAAGCTGATTTTTCAGCAAACTTTCTAATATGCTGATTTACTGCTCAAGAAACATTTCTTATTATTGTTAATGTTGAAAACAGTTGTGTGGCTTAATAATTTTTTGGAAACCGTGATACATTTCTTCAGGATAAATCTCTTTGATTGATCCTCCCCCACTGCGATGGCCGAACCTCCCATATATATCTAAAAATGAACTGGTAGTTTATTCTTCTGGTGTCTCTGAATAATCTATCCTACATTTTATTACTTCATCGTGACTGGATGGGCCAAGTAGCTGAATACTGAATGGAATTGATATGCAGATGTGGGCAGTCAAATGTTAAAGAAAAACCCTGTGCTCCACAGCTCTATTTAAACTATATTTAAAATGCTATATGATTGTGCATTTGGATATACTTAAGAAAAGCCGTCCTAGTGCTGTAACTCAAGGGCAGGGATTGATACTGTACAGGCAAACTTTAAATCAAATCAAAGTCTCTCCAGATCTGATATACAGCTATTGACACCCACGGACAGCTATTAATACAATAAGCCAGGCTGAGAATCTCTCTCTCCCTCTCTCTCCCACAGGGTCACTCTTAGTGTGGATCAGATTTAATCTCCCATAATGGCTCGTCTGGCACTGACTTCTCATTCTCTTGCAGTCCATTCCACCACCTCTCATCTCCTATACACTATTCTATTCTATTCTATTCTATTCTATTAAATGACAAATAACACCACAGAAATAGCATAAAAGATAGTTCTTACAACATAAATGCTATAAATTGTCATCATTTACTCAATAGCTTTGTGATGAACAGACCAAATTTCAAATTTTCAAATTTTAAGATCTATAGTTCATGAGGTAGCATAAGATCTATGGTTCATTGAAGCAGCAATGTCCAATTTGTGAACAAAAAAAAAAATCTTTTGAGTCCGATCTTTTTAATTAATCATTTGATCCATTTGAATGATTTGAACCAAACTGAATGATTCATTGATGAATCAAACTGAATCTGAGTTGGTTTCAGATCACTGACTCAGTGGTCTGACTGAAAACGTTCTTTTGAGCCATATATTTTCAATTAATCATTTGATCCAGTTTGTAAAACCAAGCTGAATGATTCATTGATGAATCAAATTGATTCTGAGTTGGGTTCAGCTCATTGATTCAATGATCTGACTCAAAACATCATTTTGAGTCATATCTTTTCAATTAATCATTTGATCCAGTTCATAAAACCGAGCTGAATGATTCATTTAAGAATTTAATTGTTTCTGTGTTGGGTTCATCTCATTATCTCAATGATCTGATTGAAAAACGTTCTTTTGAGTCATATCTTTTCAATTAATCATTTGATCCAGTTTGTAAAACCGAGCAGAATGATTAATTGATTAATCGAATTGATTCGAACTTGGGTTCAGCTCATTGACTCAATCATCTCAAAACATTCGTTTGAATCAGACCTTTTCAATTAATCATTTGATCCAGTTCATAAAACCGAGCTGAATGATTCATTGATTAATCAAACTGATTCTGAGATAGGTTCAGCTCATTGATTCAATGATCTGACTCAGAACATTCTTTTGAGTCAGATCTTTTCAATTAATGATTTGGTCCAGTTCGTAAAACCGATCTGAATGATTTATTGATGAATCTAACTGATTCTGAGTTGAGTTCAGCTCATTGACTCAATGATCCAGTCACAATGGTTAGCAGCCCAGCGGAGGAGAACATTAGCAGTAACTTCACATCAAAAAGAAATTAATCTGTTGTAAATTGTTTGGGCCTTTGCACATACTTGCTCCCATATTTTCTTATCTATCTCCAATCCCAGGTTTTGTTTCCACATGGGTAATCTGGATGTAGAGGACTCCTGAGAACCTAATAATAGCATGCATGTAGATACATGCATGTATGCAAGATATGTGACCTTCACCTTGTCTTGATTTAGACATTTCTCCAGATTAGTTGGTTCTGGGTCTTTAAGTCCTTGTCCCCAGGCAGTACATATAAAACTCAAATTTTGCAAGCATTTATTTAAAATTTAGCATCTAACAGCATCTTTATCATCTTCTCTCTAGTGATGCATGCTGGAATCTCCAATTATTTTGATTGCATAAACCCTACCCCATTCTTATAATCGACAAGCTTGCATTCAAATCTGTCTCCATCCAGTCAACAACTGTTGAAATGAACCAAGTCCCCATCCTTCTTTTCGCTAATCCGCTAATCTCTTGGATGTATGTCAAAATATGAAAGAAAGGATCTGACACTACTTCCATTATACCGCAAATTAAAATATAACTTATAAATTTAAATTTGCAATGCAAGTGTGCAAAATTCATATGCACAGCCTATGATATTTTTATGATACATTATGCTGTTTTTGTGTCCATGTTGAACTATCCCTTTATATAAGCTTACAAGTTACTCTTTTATTAAAATTGCAGATTTATTCTGCATTATGTTAAAATTAAAATGCAAAATGCATCTGTAATATCACGCCTTAGGTAAAACTGTGATGTTTTTGATGATTAACTGATATGCAGCAAGTCTAACAGAGAGATAGAGTACCTATCCCTACGGTCATATTGTTGAAGGATTCTTACAGGAAGGCATCGCTGACCCACACAATCCATACACCAGCACACACACACACACACAAACACACACACACACACACACACACACACACACACACACACACACACACACACACACACACACACACACACACACACACACACACACACCTATCTCTCTAGAGAGTTCCCTAAAGTTTAGGCTCCCTGTATAAACCCCCAGGAGAGTCGCTCTTACTGTAGGACAGTTTTTATGACAAGATCCTTAATTGCGCATACAAGCACACAAGCAAACTACATACACATATGTACACACTCAAAACTTGCTTTTTGTTGTTGTTGTTAAATTGGACACATGAATGTATGAAAATGTTGGAAAGAAATTAACTTTTGGTTCCAATTCAATAAATAAATAAGCAAACAGAGTCAGTGTTGATGCCATTCAGCTCTGCAAAAACAGATCTCTATCTTTCTCTCTACATGCAGTCTGACCTACATAGTGGAGAACTACTGCCTGATGGTGCATGCAGCTGCCACAAGAATCCACACACACACACAAAATCAGATACGCATGCAATGCACCAGACGTGTATTCATGCTTAAAATCCACATGATTCATTCAACTTTTTCATCACTGTTGTGATTCCTTCAAACATAAAACATTCTGCATGGAGTCACCTACATACAGTATTTTATATATATATATATATATATAAACAAACATAAAACATTCTGCATGGAGTCACCTATATATATATATATATATATATTTCTTAAGGATCATGTGACACTGAAGACTGGAGTAATTGCTGCTGAAAATTCAGATTTTCCACCACAGGAATAAATTGCATTTTAAAATATATTACAACAGGAAACAGTGATTGTAATTAGTAATAATATTTCACAATATTACAGTCTTTACTGTATTTTTTATCAAATAAATGCAGCCATGGTAAGCATAAAAGATTTGCATAAAAATCTTACCAACAAACAGGCCTATAAATGGCCAGGCCTAAGGATCTCTGAACTTCTTCCCTTTAAATCTTTGTATAATTACTTGGTGTATTAATCTTTTTTTTTTTTTTCAACAAGAGGCCCGCTAGGAAAAGTCCCTGTGTTCCCCAATGGCCAGTTCATCCCTGAATACTACACAAATGACCTTTTTTAGAGCACCAGGTTGTACTGACATTAAAGTGTTCTTAGGTCAGACTGGTCTAAGATAGACCCGCATACTGCTACTTAAAAGGCCAGCTTACAGAGATCAGCGCCCGTACACGAAATTCCAGCCAGCAGAGCGGCTATTAAAAGTTCGTCCCACAGAGTGGGAGAGTAGGACAAAGTGTTAAGAGCCAATACTGGCAGACTTCACCAGACTTCAAAGGCACATGGTGTGAAGACAGTCCTGTAGAAAGAGGACATGTTTTGGGACAAAACACACACAGCTTCTTTTCACACATGGGATGGGAATTCATATGTCACTGTCGTGCGGATGACCATGTCAACTGCCTTGAAACCCCAGGCAAAGCTCCGCTTAGAAATCTGTTGTGTCTGTGAACACGTGCCATGTCATAAATCATCTTGCCATTGGAGATCATGTTGTCTTTATCAATACAATCATTTGTATGCCACACACAAAGCTGTGGAAAAGGTCAATTAAGATGACTGAAGATCAAACTTTCATACAAAGTTAATGCTGACTGCAAAAAGTAATTACTAATTACATTATTATTGTGTGAAATCTAGCATGATTTATGCTGATTAGAGCAATATGAATGTCAAGGTCAAAAAATGCAAAGACAGTACAATGATTTTACTTTTAGTTAAATGGGGGGAAAAACTGAATGTTTTAATAAAAATCATTCCCTAAGCATGTCCATATACAAACACCCATATGAGACAATATTGAGAAATAATTGGCAAAAATGTGGAATACTGCTGTTGCTTTGCATTGCATGGATAAGCCAAGAGCAAAAAATGACTGACGTGTGTAAGTTGACAGACCATCATTTTCTCATAAATAAAATATATGGAATTCTTGGCATTGTTTGACAGAGGAATGAAACGTGGAAATCCATCAATTCTACAGCAACAACAGACCTGCTTAGCCATATTTAAAGAGGATATGAGAGTACAGGGGATTGTGGACCAATGCAAATGGAGAACAGAACTGAGAGAGACATCCATGAAAACCGGATGAGGGATTTAGTACAGTTCCAGATGAGAAACGGGGATCCTCACCCTACTCAGAAAGGAGAGAGAGGGGGAGGAAAAGAATAGGCGATTAAGAGAGAGAAATGGAGAAAGCACACAGTGCGCTCGGGGTGAAACTGACTCATCCAGCACTCACAGGGACAGCATGTACCATTTCTTCACTTCCATGTCTACTCTGAAGGTGATCTCTTGTTCTCACCAGTGCATGGACAAATGTGTTGCTTCCATTGCTGTATAGTCCTGACTTAAGGTGCGGTCACAATAGTGTAGTGATTTATGAATCAATGCACACAGAAATCACTTTCAAACCTAGCAGCTTTCTCTTGGTCAGTGCAGCCAATTCATCTAACCAACTTGAACCTGGTGCGATTCATTCACACTTACACGTCATTCACATTCACAGATATTCCTATTGAAATTACTAGATTTTGCCTTCAACAATTAACCGAACAACGGTAAATATGACCACACCTTTAGGTGGCTAATTAGGAATGCTCTGAACGATAATCACATTCTATGACTCGATCGGTAGTCACTTAATTTGGCCGATCTCACAAACCGATCACAATTTGATGATGTAAAACCATAACAAATTGCTGCCGATGGGCATGTTAACAGTAGACAGATGAGGCTTTTACACCACATTCTGCTTTGTAACTTCGCGAAACATTAGTAAACTAAATCGCACATCTTTGTTTAGAGTAGGCTGTCTCGATTCAAATGAACCCACACACAACATAAGATGATACGTAGATCTTGAGAAAATCCTCATAGAGTGACACGACATGCTGCTTGGCTAAAGCTATACCACTTCCGGGATTTAATTTTGTCATTATCATGATTTCCAACATCATTTAAAAGTTCAACCAATGGAAACTGGGGCTGTGCCCAAAATTGCCCCCTATACCCTTAAATAGGGCACTATTTGAAGGGATAGCCATTTGTTGTGGTATTCGAAACCATAGTGAACGTTATCGAGTGCAATCATTCAATCCAAAAATGCACCACAATAACGAGTGTACAAGTGATGTACACTCAACGCCTCGAGAATACCCATAAATGCACTGTGAGGGTGTGGCAAATGAATTCCTGTGTCTCACCAGAAGATAGCGCCGGCAGCCGTTCCGGTGCACTCAGTGTCTGAATTCGCTCTCTTGTTTTCATTCACTCCTTCAAGTGGACTATATTAGTAATCTAGGGAATATCATACTTGGAGCTTGGATCTCGGGTATGGTGGGTAGGAACTTTGTGTAGAGAACAATCAGACACTGCTTTATAGCTGGAGCAAAATAGCTCCAAACAAAGCTACTGTTGAACCTTCAGTTCAGCTGAACCTTCAGTTTAATTAATGATTCAATGACTCAGTCATTAAGACTTGTTTAATTCCTGAATGAACCAGCATTTTTAAAGAATCACTGATTCATTGATTCACTCATTTCATTCATGAACGCATAAGCGTTTTTGAACAAATCAGTTGAGTGAATTAGCTGAAATAATGACTCACTTATAAAGGCAATCACTTGTCGCCACCTACTGACATAACAATGTAACCTGCAGAAAGTGTCACTGAAATATCTATCCATGCATTTTCCCACTATCCCAGTGTCTCAGGCAGGGAAACACAGTGGATGGATGGCCAGTCCATCACAGGGGTCACAGAAAAATCTGCATCACTAATGCACAAACTGAAAGTCTGTCTGAAATGAGCAAAAACAGACAAACAGATGATACAAACAGAGAAAGTCCCAGTGCTATTGGGCTGTTACATCAGCACTCTTGGAACGCTGCTCAATCAGATTCAAGGACCAGAACTGCAGACCTATCTATCTAACCAGAAAACAGAAAAGACGGGGGAACAGAACTAAGAATTTGAACTGGCATCATCTGCTTGAGCAAGACAATGTGTACCACAATGTTGTACACCTCTCTCTCTCTTTAATATTCACTGCGGTTATGCAAGACTAATTTCATTATTTTTTCAACGCCACTGCGTTCTCTGATTTGGCACTTCAGACTGAAACTTAATCAATTCTTAACTCACAGCAGGAAGGTGACAATAAACAGAGCAAACACACAGACCTCACTGGAGCCGAGACATTTCCTCCAACCATCAGAATTCCCAGACAGACTTCATTCTTCTCAATTCAGTGGACACAATTAAAGAGACACTGAGGGTATACTTGTGTGTGTTGCTTGTTTAAAATGGTGCAGATTAGCAGCACTACATTCCGTAATCTGCAGTCATACAAGGAAGAGATGTGCATGGAAGTATCACACTCACTCTTCTGTGGACATCACTGTGAGTGTTCATGCATAACCAGCAAGTCAAATACAGAGAGTATGTGCTGCCAACTCTCTATGCTATGTTCACAACTTCACACAGTCAGTGTTTGGGAATGACAAACATATTTAGAAATAGGTGTGACTCTTCAGTATGCAAAGTATGCTGCTGCTGCATGAATTGGCAAACAAAAATCCCGCAGCAAATCTAGAAGTGTGGAGCTGGTGGAGGTGGAGGGTTTCTGAGGAACTACAGGAGCAGCTTACAGCAAACATCGATCCTAGCGGTGGGCGAGATGACCAAAATCTTGTATCACTATATGAGTAAATTTATTTAACGATAACGATATATATCACAATATAGTTATTTTTTGCTTTAAATAAGGTTATGAAATCAAAATTGTTAATACCAATTTCATTATCACAAAAAAATAATACTAGCCTAAATAACAACAAGTTAAACAAACAAACAAAAAAAAATCTCAAGCTTACTGAAGACAAATAAACAGTCAGTGATAAAATATTTATAAGCAATTGGACAAAAAACTACAACAGACCAATGACAAATTAAATTGACCTACCTGTAAAATTTCAAGCAAGAAATAAGAAATACTACATAAATTGTATCAAGTATTCAAACGCACCAAAAACAATGCATAGTCTTCACTGTGTAAATTAAATATAGATTTATTCTTACTAAAGTTACAAAAGTGAGAGATTTTCTCTCTTTCATTGTTTGATTAACATTAATGGCACAGACTGCAGGTATATAGGTTGCTGTCACTTTTAAGACCGAATGCACGGATCCGATATACTGATACACATGCATTTTCTTTCTTAACTATTTATGCTCCCTTAAGACATAACCCTCTGGAGTCTGAGGCTGATTTGGGGCTTGGAGAAGTTTTGACATGCCCTGACATTTGTGCTTTTTTCAGTTGTTCATAAACATATAAATGACAAAAGTGTCATTACACTGTATTCAGCACAAACTAGGCTACAATAATATGTGAGGAACATGTATGTATATGTTTGTATTTTTGAAGGAATAATGTTTATGCGTGGTTATTGAAAAAAAAAAAAAAAAACTTAAGTCACTGAAATAAGGCCAAAAAAAGTATATTAAATCTGTGTTCACAAGACTTCTGGGTATTGGAGGTTGTAGACTAGAGTTTTTGCTTCAGAATGATGTAAAAATTATGCTGCCTACTCCTTCATATAAAACAATATATTGATTTAGTTTTTGTAAGACACTTTTTGTCAAGAAACACAGTATGCGTGGAGGCGTGAATCATCATGAATAATGGGCCATTTACACCTGAGAATACAAAAGAATCACATAATAATGACCTGAAATGACTTGCATATTAATGAGGCCTTTCAGTCAGGTAGGCTGTGAAAAAAACCCTCTGTAATAATGTCTCAGCTCATCATAAACAGCAATACTGTGAAATATTATTACAATTTAAAATAATGGTATTCTATTATATTCTTTAAAATATAATATATATTTCTATATATTACACAGAAATATATTTCTGTGATGCAAATTGTCTGAACAATTATGTTACCTCTATGGCATTTCATATAGGCTTTTAGCTTAAAAGCATGTACATTTGGAGAAATATTGATGGATTCTTATATATTTATGTCAATTTTCTATACTGAGAAGTAATATTTATTGTCATCACTATGAGTGCTGGATAGTGTGTTTTCAATTCATACTTGCAGCCGGAGGGCGCTCTGTACACCTTTAGGCCACAAATTCATCTAAAGAAGAAAAGGAACTAGGAACTAACGGCATGTCTTCTAGAGATCACTAACCATGGCTTTAACATCCAGATAAACACTTTTCAAGACAATAAATACAAGATTGAGACGATGTATGCATGTATTGCCTCTGAATAGTGCTGGCTCCGTGGGCGTGGCCGCATTAGTGGGTAATGAGCTGAATCTCGGACTTCTGACATGGCTCTCTTTTCATACAGATTACATAAACACAGAATGTTTGCTTTCAATTTGACTTGCACGATTTAAAACCTGACATTTCAACGTTTCTTTAGACATAAGTGTAATTTTTTTTGTCATTAGTATTCATAAGTTACAGTTCATTTTCTGAGAACTATCAGATTGGACTTCGTTCAGAGGGAGAGGAGAGATCACGCATCATGTTAGTTTTCTTTATTTTACAAAAAGCACAACATTGTGTTTTTACTCTGAGTGTACACAAATAAAAGAAGACATTCTATAGTTTCAATTGATATATTACTTATGTCTCTATGACAAGAAATGACGGAGTATTTTAGTTTTGCTGCAATGTGAAAAAAATCCTGCAAAACGCGCCGGCACGTTTTCAGACCTCAGGGAGTTAAGAGGATACTTGCAAAGATAGGCATTTTGAAACATAAGTGTGGATATTTGACTGTTCACACACAATAAGGCGCCAAAAAGAACTCAGTTCAGTATCCAAGCGCTGTATGAGCAGTGGCTTTGTGTGTGCACTAAGAAATAGTCTCTCAGACAGAGTACATATACTAAAATGAGTTCTCTTTCGCTACTTATTGCACTAACAGTTTAAAATCACTTGTTTTTAAACCGCAAGGCTTAAAAACACAATCAAATGATAAGCTTTTGTGACGGCACAGCATGGCAATGTCGCATGACCGTAACCGTGATAGAGTCGATAATCCTAAATCTACCAGTTGACAAATATCGCCCACCCCTAACTGTACCAGACTATTTAAATGTTAAGCAAGCAATCTCATTGGCTGCACAATCAGCAGAGGCCAATCAATGCATGTCATGTAGGAAATTATGTGACTTTAGTATATAGTATATTAAAAATCATAATTTAAGCCTAGATCCCTTTGCATACTAATTGAAAGTTACACCACTGAACTATAATTTCTTGCAGTCATTGGAAGAAGACCCAGGACTATCACTGGTGCCCCTCTTTATAACCAAACTGTGTGAACACTGTTTAACCAACATGTGATTAACCTTCTGACAACTTGTATATTGGATGAAGTCTCACTGGTCTCTCATCCCCTTTTCTCTTCAGATTGTTGTTCCTGTTCTTTTCTTATGTCTCACCTAACACTAACAGCCTCTGCCCTCCCCTCTGTTCTCACCCTAAAATGGCTTCCCAGGCACCTGCCAGAGACAGCTGGCCACGACAACTTAACAAAACCATCCATCAAGGGCAAATACATCAGCAGGATTACAGGAGGGCATATAAAAATCCTTTATGTGGCATTAGGGAAATATTCTTATATAATGCATGGTCTTTTGCAGTGACATAATACTCACTACACTGCAACAATTACATAAGAACTACATCCCCCTGACCCTAAAACACATGAAACACACCTACCCCTGAAATTATATTCGCAACAGAATACTAGCTGACTACCTACGCTGCCTACTATTTAAAAATGAAATGTGAAGTTTATTCCACAAATTATATATGAACTCACTATGTCACATGTGAATGTATCATCTTATGAAATAGTTAGGTTGCATTTATTTTGTTTTGTCTAATAATGTGTCTCAACCTTTGACAGTCCAATAAATACTTAGCCAAGTTTTGAATTTTAAATGCAATGACAGGAAAAGGAAATTACTCACATAAAATTAATTCTCACACATTTCTGAATGGTACATAAGCCTACAAAACACAAATGCATTACAATAAGCTGCTATAAAAGACAGTAGTCACTATAAAAACAACTGAAATTTTCAAATGACACATTCATAACCTAATGTTCTTAAAAGATAATCTGCAACCAATTATCACAATAGTCTACTTGTCGATGAGCGCAATAGCTCAGAGCTAAGCCAGATATTTTTGTTAATAAACATCCGACACAGTCTCTGCATGGATCCTGTCTAAACAATGAGCTGACAAGAAATACATTTTTGTTGCTTGTCTTTTTGTTTCTTGTCATGATTGTGGCAGCTTGTGAATCAGGCACACTCACACTACAAGCTTTAGACGCTGTGATTTGATTGGCTGAGAGGTGTAGCTGTAGTTGACACATGTTGTTTAAAGCAATACATCAAGCAGATCCACTAACCGTACTATATCTTTATCCAGGAAATGCTGCAGTTATAATTAACCAGCAGTAAAGTGTAATAGTATTTATTAGCCTCTGTGTCTTATGAAGGAGTGTTATAAATATATCTGAGATTTTACATGCCTATTGACAATCCTGAATATACTTTGAGGTAACACTGAATGGTGCACTTAAACAGCAGAATGTATGACTAAATTTATAGTCTTGGCTTATTTAAAAGTAGAGTATTATGACCTTATGAATACTCTATGTTTTGAAATAACTTACAGCTTCTGGCAGCTCCTTTTTTTTTCAACGAGCGAGTGTGTCATGGTATTATGTTGATGGCTCTGTCTGCCTTCATAGAAATATTTTGTAAGGTAACCTAAAAAGACAAAATATTTTCTACTTGACTGAATTAACTTGAATGCATTACTGTAGGTTACACCAAAGAACATATTTTTTAAGGGTCATGTCAGCTAAAAAATAGTTGGTTTGTGACATAAATATGAACACACGATAGAACAATGCTTATAGCAAAGCCTGAGCAATTAAGCTTGCTTAAAGAGGCCATCTTATGCCCTTTTACAAAATCTTGATATTGTTTTTGGGGTATACTAGAATAGATCTTCATGATTGAATATTCAAAAAATATTATTTTACATTGTTGCACCTCTTTTCCCAATATGTCAGTAACGCTATGTTTAGTTCCTGTCTCTATGAAGCCCCTGCTTCTGAAAAGCACAATGTGGACAGCTGGACTAATGTATCGAGATTGGTCAACCGATTTGATATTGTTTCGGAAATCTCACGCCCCTTACCATAAAAATGAGCAACGCACTACTAACGCAACTCAACCAAGTCTTAGCCCCTTTTTCATGTATGCCTTGGGTTGGAATTATTTAAGTGGGGGACTTTGTGACGTGTACATTCCCAGAAGAAAACTCAAGACTACAATGAAGGCATTTTAGGGAGTTCAAAAACAGTGCTTAATGATATAGTGAATAACTCCCTTATTTCATGCTCAAACAGCAACATTACACAATAAAGAAAGTTGAAAATGTAAAAAAGCATAATAGGTCCTCTTTAAGAACAAATAGTTCTCTCTTGTTCTGTTAGTGTGTGTGATTGGTTTTTGAGGACAGCTAGTGCTCTAGATGTTACTAATTTAGGGTGGTCCTGTTATGTTTTAATGTCTTCATGTGTCTGCGGCTTTTAAAACAGGTCTATGCCATCTGGCCTGATGTTCATTTGACCTGAGACTTCACCACAAGGACAAGCAGCCATCTCTGTACACTCTCTCATCTTTTCTGCATATTCAGAGGATATATTTTTCTATCTTTCTGTGCTCTTCTTTTTACATTTCTCATGGTAAACAAAATGCAGTATATAAAATGAATCCACTCATCTCTTATTAATAACAGCAATATTTTTTGTATAATAAAACCTCTTGGACCAATGATATCTTTGACACATTTCATAACCGTCTATAGTTTGGAGCTGTGATGTGATAGGCTCCTCATTTAGTGCCTCTAAAGTCAATAAACAATCAATTTTCTTCTGCCTTGAATCCAATTTCTCAACTAATCTAGTCCAGCCTTCTTCCTTGCTAACAAATGCCAAAGATCACCAGTGTCATAATGCAATCAGAAATCCCAAACCTCATTATCCACTGAAAGAAAACACCTAGGGTCTGGTGTGTTACATCACTATGACAGTGATGTAACTGCACTGTCATAGTGGCTGTCATTATAATGAACATTATCAGTGAAACTGCTGAAGTTTGATACTGGTAACAACATGATGACACTCTGTTTATCAAACCTAGCTATCCATAAGAGAAGTCAGCATTTCACACAGTGCAGCTTGGGTGTTAACTGACAAATCATTACACAAAAGAATGATATTCTCTCCACTGAAAGTACAGCTGATAATCTTTGAATTTTAAGATTTGAAATGCTGTCATATAGTGTTCCTGCTATAAAAGACAGTAGTCTTTTAGAATAGGAACTGTGAAGCAGCCGACAGTGGTGTCTTTAAGAGTGGCAAACGCTAAAAAGCGGTGGATGGAAGATGCTGTGATCGGAGCTGTGTTTGTTGTGTGTTGTGGGTTTCGTGATAACGGAGATGGAATGTAAATGTATAATATATGCGACTGAAAGAGCAAAAAGTGGGGCTAAGAGACTAAATCTCCTATGACAACTTTCAGTATTACATATCATCGAGGCGGAGAAAACATAACCCTGCAGACAACAGGAAAATGCCATTATCACTGTTTTTGTTATCACTGTGAAGTAAATATGTTCACACAGCTTTTTAAATATGCTGGGTGCCAGTGTCTGACACGCGTTTGACCAATCAATGTACACTCATGTCAGTTCCTATTGTGGTGGTTTAGACCCTACTAGGAGCTAATTTAGTTTCGCCAAAAAGAGTTCCTAGAACTAAAATCGTTCCTAGTTCCTGCGGTGCGAACACGGCAAAACTATCGGATAGTACCCAATAGTTCTATTGGATACTATTGGGTATCCAATAGAATAGTTCTACCCAATACCCAGTAGTTCTAGGAACTATGAAAAGGTTCCTCCAGTGTGAAAGCCCCTATTTACAACCAACCATGTTTTCTATGTCAATATGATTGCAAGAAAATTATGCTTTTTGATGCATAGCTTTTCAAAGAATGCAAAACTGTAATATTTTAAATGGGTTAAAGATATGATCCACTCATAAAAAAAAAAAAAAAAAAAAAAAAAAAATCTGGATTAGACGAGATAATTATAAGTAACATGATTAAGAAAATTGTAAACAGTATAACACAGACTATTTTGTGCATATTATTGGAAATATTGTGATTTTGTTTTATTAAACTTATAAAACAAAACGTTAAAATAAAAACATTTAGGCTGTAAAAGGTTGAAATAATTGTTCTTTCTTTCTTTCATGTTAACATAGTGAGTTCCATTTTAAACAATCAACCATGGTGTCAATGAAGTGGTACTTGGTATTTATTCTATATAAAGTTATTTAAATGTAACTACATGCATTTAATAATTTAACAATATTGAATGTATTTGAGTTTTAAGAGAGAACTGTGTCTGCTTTGTATTCCTCTGAAAATGAGAATGACAGAACAAGACTGTTTTGGGACAGTTTTATCTGGTGAGCTACCAAGCATGAATTTTATGACCAAATAGGCATTAGCACCACTGCAGTACTGTCCCTACCCCCTGATGGGAGGAAGAGAGAGAGAAAATTCAGGGCAGCATTGGACTTTGAAGGAAGCGAGGCAGAGAGAGAGAAAGAGAGAGAGAGAGAAACCCTTTGAAAAGAAGCAAAAGCTATAATGCAGCAGTCTGCAGCCAGCTCCACTCATGTCTACACAAAACAGATCAGTCCGTCAGTGTCAGAGGGCCCAGAATGGGTGTACATTCATAATGCATGCAATCACAGACTGTTTCAGAACCACGGAGAGCTCCGCTGATACTAGCAGCTCAATCAGCATCAATTTCAGCACCACGGACAGAGTCTCTGCTAGAACCACTGCAATCCGATCATGACACTTGTACTACGGTGCATTTAATAAGGGAGCTGCTCGTTTAATTGCCTCAACAGATGCCATTTGTAACATATGAGTGCATAACACACACGCATGCACAAAACGTTTCGCCACTCATAATGAGTGCAGGTTCTGCTGTACTGCAGGGGGTTGATAAGAATGCATGTGAGAGGAGGTCAGGTACAAGCTAATTTAATTCCTCCTCACAGGCTGCAGCTGTACCTGTAGGCACGAAGCTCTTTTAGAAACTGAGATCTTGCATCTGAGACCCCCTTTCCCTTTTTAAGAGGTTACGACATGAAATGCGCCGAAGGTCTGCTTTTGTTAAGACGCTCCAATTATTCCAATTATTCTCGAGGATCTAAGACACAGGGAGCCAAATCCACTGCCTGTGGAAACAAAATAAGATTAAGCAACAAACAGATAGACAGAAAAAGAGCTTGATTGAGGCAGGTTGTGTCGACCCCTAGATTGCAAAAAAAAAAAAAAAAGAAAAGAAAAAGAGCTGTGGATAAAATGGAAGTAAGAAGGTACTGGTAAATTTCAGCCAGGACCATTTGTTAATTTTAACCCTACAACACAACAAAATGCACTGCAACATTCAAAATAAACACCTGTGAAAAAATTCCTTCATATTAACACTGTACATTAGGCCTATCTTTACAGACTTTTCTTAGAGTGCAAGGAGGTGACAACACTGGACCATCCACACACACACACACACACTGATGTCTGTACTTCCTCAGACAGAAACAGAAAGCATTATCATTCTCCTCACAGCAACCTTGCAGCACGAGCCTTTGCCAAAGCTGCATACACACCAACACACACACACACACACACACTCAAGAATTCCCAATCATATCATTCCTTCAAAGCTTTCCTCTTTTCCTTTTCTTCACATACACACACAATCATTGATTATGATAGTACAAGATTATTTGCACTCCTATACTGACGTTTTGTATCTCCTCCACACACACTCACAAGCAGTTATTAGTCATTGGTGCATGTTTGGTCTCTATTACACACACACTACAGCTTGAACTGGTATCATAACCAGTGACCGGTAAAAAGGCACATTTGCTCATCATCTGCGCACACACGCACACACACTCCCAATTGCGGGATCAGACCACTCACCCTGACTGTTGGGTCCCCCATCTCCCTCTTCGCATTCAGTGAGGTTGTTGAGCATTTTGGAAGATCGAGCACAGATCCCCTGCTAATGCTAACACTGCTGCTGTGTCCACCAGCCTCACGCAAGCACACACACGGATGGAGGAGGAGAAGGCTAGTGGTTCTCTGCCTCTCTCCTCTCAAGAAAGCGAGCAGTGCTGTGCTTCAGCAGACTGGAGTCCTCTCTTGCCGTTTGCTGCCTTGCGTATTGACTCTCTCTCTCTCTAGGAGGAGGGGTTGGGGGGACAGAGAGGCTGCGGGGACGTAAATGATGGAATGCTTAAGAGCACTTTTTTTTTTTCTCTCAAACACTCACACTGCATGTCGTCTCTCTCTGCTTCTCTCTCCACTGTGTATCCACAGGCTGCATGTGCCTCATCATTATATTCACAATGCAGTGATCAGGATTCGCCTTTGCTTACCTTTACCATGCTTTCTGTTGCAATTTCTATGACATCACCATGTCAAACTGTGTTCATATCAGAAATAAGTGTTAATAAGTGTAATAAGAGTTTCATTCTCAGGTGGATGTTTTCCTTGAGAATTCACTACCCAAAAGAGCTGTAATGCAGTTTTTTTTTTTTTTTTTTTTAGGAAAATGCGAATAGTGTTTGTCTGGGGTGTATGGGTGTAATGTCTGGTTGCTAGGTCATTGCTAAGGTTGCAGAGTGGTTTTAAAATGTGTTGATATGTGGTTGCTAGGGTGTTCTGAATGGTTGTAAAGGTGTTGCTATGCTGTTGTTCTGGCTGGTTGCTAATTCCTATTTTTGCCCTTCCTTGCTGAAAAAAGCAGCACAGCTTGTTGCTAGTATTTGTTTTAGATGGTGATTTAAGCCCTCATTTTGGTTCTTCTCAATGTCCTGTATTGTCTTTACATGTGTGAAGCTGTTATGATGATTTTGCCTTCTGGATTGCCTTATTTGACCTTTGTCTTTGAAACTGCTGCAATTTAGATCCTTAGCTCCTCTTCCCTTGCCTGCACCGTGATAAAATACAGGATCACACATGGATCTAGAAGCAGCCTTCATACCCCTTGCCCAAGAATGCCAACCATGCCATGCCCAGATAGGACCCAGAGCCACAGTCCGCTGCAGACCCAAAGCCAGATGAATCTGACCAGGTGTGTGAGCCAGTATCTATGTTCATCCCTGAGGGAGTCCCTGTATAAGCTCCTGAATTCCCTGATCTCATCCTACTTTCAAGCCCCATCTCCACTGCTGGAGCTGCCTAAGTCTCCTTTGTTGCTACTGGTCCTGCCCAGCCCCAAGTCTCCATCATTGCCATTGGTCGCACCCAGCCTCAAGTTTCCTTCATTGTCGTTGGTCCTGCCCAGCCTCCCATTCAATCCTTCTCTGCTGATTCCATACAGTTCTTTGGTACTACCCCTGCTGGCTCCCTTTGGCCACTCGGCTTCTCATTTGGTGGCCCCATCCAACTCGGATCTGCCTTGGGCTTACCAGTATCCAGCTCCACCTTGATGTGAGAATCCCCTAGCTCCACCTTAGGCCTCTGAGCCCTGGACTTCACCTTGGCCTGTCGACCCATTGTCTCCACGCTCTCTCGGCTCCACCATGGTTCGTCATCCTTCAGGCTTCACCGGGATCCTTTGTCCCTCAGGCTACGCCTTGGTCAGTCATCACCCTGGTTGCGCCACAGACTTCTGGGCCTCTGGATATGTCTCGTCGCTCCACCCGGCTCCTCCTTCCTTCTGGCTCCACCATTGTCTTCACTCATACCGGCTCCGCCCTGGTTGTCCCGTGAGTTCCTCCTTGGCCCTACTGTCTATCGGTTTCACCCTAGGTCTTTGTCTCCTCTGCTCTGTCTGGGTCTCCACCTCCATCCGAAGTCCCCTTGGTTCCAGCAGGATTCACAGCTGAAGCTTCACCCTGGCTCCTTCCTCCATTGGTTCCACCGTGGGCCTTCATTTGAACACTGCCCTGGGTCGCTCAACTGGCTCCTCCCTCCATCGTCTCCTCCTTGGTCTCTCCCTTAACCAGCTCCTCCAGGTCCCTGTCCACCACCAAAACCACATCCCTCCCTTCACTGTTAGACTGTCTGTTACAGTGTGAGGATGCACCTTCTGAGAGGGTGAGTATACTGTAATGTTTAAGTTCTATGTGTAGACTCTTATTTTGTTTTTCCTTTGGTTCCCATGTTCCCTTCCTGTGTTTAGTTCCTGTTCTCTTTGTTACAGTTTCTAGTTGGTTTCTATAGTTACTCATTGGTTAATTGTTTGGTTATTCATTTAGCCATGTATTTAAGCCCATGTATTTAAATTTTTGTTCTTCTATTTGTCCCGTATAGCCTTTTACATGTTTGAAGCTGTCACACTGATTTTTGTATTCTGGATGTCCTTCTTTGTCTTTGTAAATAAACTACAACTGCTGCAATTTAGATCCTCTGCTCCACTTCCCTTGCCCGCAATGTGACAGCTATGAACAATAGTGTATTTTTAAATTATTAACATATATCAATAAATATTGATAAAAATGGTTTAGGATTTTATTTTCTGGTAAAACTTTACAAAAATGTCAACAGCTTATATGAAATAATTAAATTATTTTAAAAATATTTTAAAATGTACTTTAAAAATGATTAATATAATATATAATTAGAATATTATATGATAAAATCATGGTTCGATACAAGTTTGGTACAAAAGGAAAAAGCAACAAATCCCCAGTGCTAGGTTATTTTCATTTATTTTGACAGACAGCAGTGCTAATTAGTTTGTCCCACCTAGTGGCATTTAGTTTCCCCTGAAGTAGTTGGTACAGTACAGCCTCCTTTTGTGTATTAAGGACTAAGCAATAAACAGAATGCATTCTTGCATAGGTCATATTTTTTGTAGGGCTGATAAAAAAACTAAAGGTATTTGATCACAATAAGCTACAAAACTGAAAAGCATCTCCTGTGTTACAAAAGTACAAAATAAATAAAATAATGAAAATTAAAATATCTGTAGTGTTTTTCTGCCTAGCTCCAGTGATTGGCACATCTGGATGATAGCCATCTGATTTGTGTTAGCAAGTTGGTCTGCACAATGCCAAATGATTTTGCCTCATTATAACACTCATTTATGGTCATACAGATAAGAGTAAGACATAATTTGAAACACTCACAATAAAAACAAAACATTGTGCTTTTGTAAAATAAAGAAAACAAAAACAATGCCACTTTCTACTGTCCCGGTTTCCTTTCCATGAAGTTTGTGAAATGTCTCACAAAAATCAATCGAAACTCAACGTATAGGCTACTAGCAAGCTCTTTAGTTGTCATTCTCATTTTGGGTTGGTGCATAGATAATCTCTTCTTCTTCTGCTCTTTCTCCTGTTGTGGCAGTTAGCAAACAGTGTTGCATTACTTCTGGATTGGAGTGTGGCTCGCCTCTGACTGACTGTATTCATCGTCTGACTGTATGCACCGAACCGTGATGTACCGTGGCGGTTTGAGACAAATACATGCACCATTACACCCCTACACTGTATACATATCATTTGTTTATTTAAATTTGTTTTTTGTTCATTCAGGATACCTAATGAATTAACTAATGTTAACTGAACCATGTGAACCAAGTTTTACCTTTCTTTTCTAGAAAACTGGGTTTGATATTAAATCACATAGGGATATCGATATTTCAACTCTGTCATTTCATGAACAACATCAATCAAACACCTCAATGTTCTACCTTAATGTTTCTATATGTGATGAAATACTTATAAGGCAAAAGCCATGTAAGGAATAATTGCCAAAGGCTTTTACAGGCTCTATGTCATGCTACAGGTTCTAGAATGCTTGTGAGATTAAGTGATGTAGAAATCTTGCTTTCTGCTGTCTTTTATACACACTTTCCTTCTGACCTCAGAGGTAAACTCCACTGAGTCTTCCTTTCTGAGAGCTTTCTATAAATACAGAGAATAAATTAAGGTATGGGAGATTTTAAGGTTTTTTTCCCAAAGTGCAGGATGGTGCGAAAGCGCACAGAGGAACAAGGAACACACAAATGGTTAGACACATAAATGATAGAATGCACTTACGGATCTGCTCAGAGTCAGAGAGGGGAAAAAGAGAAACATGGATGGATAAAAGCTACTGTGTGAAGCTGGGGAGTACAAAGTATGTATAGAAATATGGGGCTTTGGAACAGGCATTAAATGTTAATATAAACATGTACAATATCTCATATGTGCAAAAAGTATACCACACTGAATACAAAACCTAGAAATAAAAAGAAAATTTTGAACAATTTTAAAGAAAGAAACCTCACTTGAATAATAATGAATATAAAGAATAATAAATATATCTATATGAATAACATGATTATCAGATCAAGCGGAGTTCATGCAGCTCAAGTCATTAAAGCATAAGGGGGAATGTGTACTGAAATGTTAATTTTTAATTAAATGTATTAAAAATTGACAAATGTTCTACCAAATAAATATGTGATGTAAACTGAATAAGAGAGACAGAGAGAATCAGAGAAAAAAAAATGAACCAATGAACCTTCTGCAGATATGTGGTACCAAGGTCCAGAGTGAAGAAGAGGAGATAAGGTTTTTAGAAGTAACATGCTGGCCTGGCTGTATTCATGCAGGGAATCTCCACTGAGACTGGCACTTTTTCTCCTAAAAGCATTTAAGTGCAGCATTTCTGCTATTTTTAGCATCAGTAGCCCCAGAAAACAGAAAATGTTTCTGAACTCCGAAGATTTCTCTGTGATCAAAGAATCTGTTCTCATATCTGTCTATATTTTTGAAGTGTAAAGTCATATTTCTGGATATGGCTCTAATAGCATGGCTGGAAAAAAAAAAAAACAAACAAACAAAAAAAAACTTTTGACTTCACCATAAATTGTATGTTTGCCTAAATCCTTGTCAAAAAAGTATAATGCTGTTTGTTTGCATGTTCATGGTCTTAGTTTTTAGAAAAAGCTCAAATTAAAAATTAAAAAAGAAAAAAGTTAAATATCTCTCTTTAGGAAGAGCCCAAAATATCTGCATTAAAACTGCATTATATTTCACAGTCCTGCACCATTTCACCCAACTAGGCATCAAATACCTCAAAATAATGAGTTCTCTAATGATATAACACAATTTAGGGGTCATTAATAATATTTAGCAAATGCTCTGGTAATTATGTGAAGATGTTTAGTGTTAGAAAATTAAGAATGTTATTATGTTTGACAATGCTAATATTTCCTCATATTGATCAATTGCACCCTTGTAAAAAAGAAGTACACTTAAAGGGTTAGTTCACCCAAAAATGAAAATTCTGTCATTTATTACTTACCCTCATGCCGTTCCACACCCGTAAGACCTTCGTTAATCTTCGGAACACAAATTAAGATATTTTAGTTGAAATCCGATGGCTCCGTGAGGCCTTCATAGGGAGCAATGACATTTCCTCTCTCAAGATACACATACACTGATTCATTTATGCTCCGATGCTTCATGAAGCAGTGTTTTGAAATCGGCCATCACTAAATAAGTCGTTATTTTGGTTTTTTTGGCACACCAAAAATATTCTTGTTGCTTTATAATATTAATATTGAACCACTGTACTCACATGAACCGATTTAAATATGTTTTTAGTACCTTTATGGATCTTGAGAGAGGAAATGTCATTGCTCCCTATGCAGGTCTCACTGAGCCATCGGATTTCATCTAAAATATCTTAATTTGTGTTCCGAAGATTAACGAAGGTCTTACGGGTGTGGAACGGCATGAGGGTAAGTAATATATGACAGAATTTTCATTTTTTGGGTGAACTAACCCTTTAAGAAGTCTTTTAAAAAGAGTAGGCTACTTCTTACAGAAATAATATACTTTAAAAGAATATACTTGAGTATGAACTGAATGTAATGTTTTTAGATACTTAATTGCATATTAAATGAAAATGTACTGTATTATATTTTACATTTATATTTAATACAATTAGTTGAACTTGAGTACTTTTTTTGATATTTTGACCAACGCACTTAAGTACATCTATATATTATTTCATAACTACTTCTAGTGTCATTGAAATATGAAGTATACTGCTGAATGCAGTGACAAGCATTTATGGTAATCTCAAATATAGTTCTATTGAAACTTGTAGACAATAAGATCTGACAAAAGATGATTAAAACATAATTATTTAAAATGTACTTTAAAGTAAAACTTTTAATTTGACATTAATGCAAAGTGCATTTTTTAAAAGTATACATGTACTTAAATGTGTTAAGAAACAAGAAGTGTACTCTCATTTAGTATACTTAAGTGGCTATTTCATTAATAAAATACTGCAATATACTTTAAGATTTGAAGTACACTACAAGTGCACATTCAATACAATTAAGCACACTTCTTTTTTCACAAGGCTAATAAACGTTATTTATGGACAGGCTATTCTCGTTTATCAGAAACTTTTAAATAATACCAGAAGCTGAAGTCTTCTATAGTCACAGAAGCAAGGCTGACAAAATATTTGCTGCTTCCCGGATCAGCAAAGATCTTCTGTGCAAACTGAAAGGTGTGGTCCAGATGTGGACCGACCTCCTCATGTTTGCTGGAATCTGAAATTCCTGCCATGATTGGCATCAGAATACCATTTTCATCTGAGCCAAGCGGCTTTAGCGCTTAACCCAGAGGGCACCTCCCATCTTTACGCATACACATATACACACAACCCTCACAGACTGCAAAAGCTGACCTAATCCACAGATTAAGGCCATAGAGAAATGTTGCAATTTGCTTTTTCATTTCAGCTAAAAATGAAACAAGAATGTAAGAGTCATCTCGCTGGATTTCACAGCATAAGACATGGATATGAGTTCCTAATAAGCTATGACTATCCTTCATTGTACATTTGCTTTGTGCTTACCAGTTTGGGGTTCTCATTTTTTATCAAGGCTAGCCAGAGTTTTAATGGAATTGAACTGAACTGTCCATTTAGCCTCAGGACAACCAAGGACATTTCCTGTGTACTGGGATTATAGAAAGCACTAGGTTCACCAGCAGCTGTACTGGGGTGAAGATTAAAATCGGGGGCAGAAAATGACCTTTCTGGTGATGATCATTCACAAAGTGGTCTATGGTTATCATTAACTGATATTGCATAAAGTAAAATGCCAAAGGACAAGATGGAATTCCAAGAACTGCCTGAATCTCATGACGTCATGATTTGGCTTCAAAGAGTTTTAGAGGTTTACATGGATGGTAACTGTATTAAGCTTATAAATATTTTAAGTAAATAAGTAAATGTTTAAGTAAAGGACTCATAATCAGACGTAGATACATTTGACATATTTACCATTATACACTGATAAAAATGAATCATTGAGGCTGTAAGTGTAACATAAAAAATATATATATATTTTTTACAAATAAATCCTACTTGGATAATTTGAGTAGCTCACTTAATTTGGATTTGTAGCAAAAACATATTTTTTATAATTATATATCACACTTCTTATCCTGAGTTATCTAGACAAGGCTTTGTAGACATGCATTTCCAACATACGATTTAAGTTACACTTATTAAAATATTTACTGCTGGATTTGGCTGATCCAATGAAACCTATTCACACGCTGACGACATATTTTTCCATATTGCAACAAATGTATCAATTTTTCGCATATTTCATATATTAGGGTAATTTTATAACAGCGTTATCTACAAAAGACGTGAATGTTGTTGTTTCTGTAAGGAAGCGGGACACGAGGTGAGATCCATGTGCAAGCTTTTATTGAACATTGTTCGTGGTCAAACAGGCAAGGGTCAAAAAGTGGCAAACAGGTACAGCAGGGACAAAGCAGGATCGTGGTCGTGGAACAGGCAGTAGAATCAGGGCAGGCAGATATCAATCACAAGTCCAGTAAACAATAAACAGTCCAAAGGCAGGCAGCAGAGAATCATAGACGGGGAACAGACTAGATCAAAACAGGCAGGCAGACAGATAGACAGACAGAATTATAAAGCTCAGAAATGCAACCGGAGTAAACAAGACCTCGCAAAGTGTGTGAGGATGAGAATGATTTAAATAGTCCAGATAATGTGCTCCAGCTGGGTGTGGTAAGTAGTGATTGGTGGAGTGAGTGCAGGTGATGGCCGGGGAGGATTATGGGAAATGAAGTCCGGGAATGACTGGGAACGTGACAGTTTCGCACCACACCACAACAGCTTGTGGTGGTCTACACCGAAAGCATCACAGCGAACTTTCCAAATCCATTAGTTCTGCTGTTGGAAGCTTCGCAACTGCGTGGATTACCTCAGGCATGCAAGGCATACTACAAGGCATGCATTAATTTACTTGCTTATCGTGCTGCACCGCATCCATCCGCATATCTTGCTTTTGACGCATCGTAATGTGCTAATCGCATCTTGCTGTAATCTTGTCTTTATTTATTTCCTTGTTTGGAAAAAAAGTCATGGATTATTTTAGTTTTGCTAAATGGAAGCACTCACTCAAAATGAGGATGTTTGCTGCTTGTTCAATATTATACTTAAAAAACAAACATTTTGTCACAACTTAAAGGATTAGTTCACTTTCAAATTAAAATTTCCTGATAATTTACTCACCTTTATGTCATCCAAGATGTTCATGTCTTTCTTTTTTCAGTCGAAAAGAAATGAAGGTTTTTGATGAAAACATTCTAGGATTTTTCTCCATATATTGGACTTCAATGGACCCCAAACGGTTGAAGGTCAAAATTACAGTTTCAGTGCAGCTTCAAAGCATTCTACGCAATCCCAGATGAGAAATAAGGGTCTTATCTAGAGAAACCATCACTCATTTTCTAAAAAAAAATAATAATAATAATTTTTTATACATTTTAACCATAAATGCTCATCTTGAACTAGCTCTCTTCTTCTTCTTCTTCTCTATTAGAATTCCAGCAGTGTAGACACTGCTAAGTGTATTACTGCCCTCCACAGGTCAAAGTTTGAACTAAATTGTCATATACAATATGCTAGTGCAAGTATATAACAATTAGTTCAAACTTTGACCAAGAAGAGAGCTAGTTCAAGATGAGCATTTATGGTTAAAACGTATATATATATTTTTTTTTAGAAAATGAGTGATGGTTTCTCTAGATAAGACCATTATTTCTCGTCTAGGATCATGTAGAACGCTTTGAAGCTGCACTGAAACTATAATTTTGACCTTCCACTATATGGAGAAAAATCCTGGAATATTTTCATCAAAAATCTTAATTTGTTTTCGACTGAAGAAAGAAGGACATGGACATCTTGGATGACATGGGGGGGGGGGGGGGTGAGTAAATTATCAGGAAATTTTAATTTGAAAGTGAACTAATCCTTTAATTTTATTGTGTACAATCTACTTACTGGGGGTAAGGAGATTTCTAGTTCCCAGAATGCTTTGCATTGGATTTAATTGGAAGAGAAAATGTTGAATTTCATATGTTTTTAAGCAATATAAAGTAGAAGGCTTGTTATTATTGACTCAAAAAAAAAATTGTTGGATTTACTTAAAAAAAAAAAAAAGTCAAGTGTTTCCATGCAACTATATTGAGTAATTTGTACAAATAGTTGTATGAACAAAAGAAATTCAAGTAAAGCTGACAAAATTTCTTTGAGTAAATACAAATCATTTGAATGTCACCGTTACATAATATTTATATGTGCAGTTTACTTAATAATGTTATGTTTATTACGTAAGGTGAACACATTTATTGACTTAATTTACCTTATTAAATAAACTATTTTCTCTACAAAATGCACTGAAAAAATAACTCATTGAAGACACTCAATTGAATCGAGGGCAGGAATTCCATCCAAAACATGCGTATATGAATGCGCACAGCCTAAACACAGGCGCCACTCTTCTGCATAATGGTAACCACAAAATTCAAAAACATTACAAAAACTACTCTAAATGTCCAACATAACTGAACATTAAACACTAACTAAACTAACAACATATTTACATATACTGAAAAACATAAAATAACACTATAATCCCTAAATTTACTCTCCTAATGCAGTCCCTTGCAAAGCATGCTGGGAACTATGGATCCACTGCCCAGTTAGTTGTCAACATTAACTCAATCGGGTCGGCGGTCAACGCCGGCGATACCACCTCGGTTTTTTTCTTACCAGCGTGAAATAGACTCAAAATACTCTGTCAATGTTGCACATACAATTAAGAGTTATACACCATTTTAATCTGTGGAATATCTTCTTTTATTTGTGTACACTCAGAGTAAAAACAAAATGTTGTGCTTTTTGCAAAATAAAGAAAACTAACATGAACTATTTTCTCTACAAAATGCACTGAAAAAATAACTCATTGAAGAAACTCAATTGAATCGAGGGTCTCTCGTCTCCCCCTGAACGAAGTCCAATCTGATAGTTCTCAGAAAATGAACTGTAACTTAGTGAATACTAATCACAAAAAAATTAGACTTATGTCTAAAGAAACGTTGAAATGTCAGGTTTTAAATCGTGCAAGTCAAATCGAAAACAAATATTCTAAATATTTAGAAATCTGATGCAAATAGTTGCTTCAATTTTTTTAGTAAAACCAAGGCTATATTTTTTAGTGTAGAATCATTGATATTATATACGCTATCATTAAAGCATTTTGGGTCAGTATGTTTTTTTTTGTTTTTGTTTTTTTAAAGACATTATATAAATTATGAATACTTTTATTCAGGAAAAATGAATTAAATTGATCAAAAGTTTCAGTAAAGACGTTTACATTGTTACACAATATTTATATTTGAAATAGATGCTTTCTATTTCGATTCAACATTGATAATAATTACAAATGTCCACAAAGCGGAAGACTACATAAAGTCGGGGTCACAGAGTGCTGAGGCGCATGGTGCATAAAAGTCCACTGGTATTAATACCAGCACAAAAACTGTGCGGCTGGAGCTTCATGGAATGGGTTTCCATGGCCGAGCAGCTGCATGCAAGCCTCAAATCACCAAGTACAATGCAAAACATCAGATGGAGTGGTGTAAAGCGTGCCACCACTGGACTCTGGAGCAGTGGAAACATGTTAAGTGACAATTCACGCTTCCTTGTTTAGCATTCTGATGGGCGAGTCTGGGTTTGCAGGTGCCAGGAGAACATTACCAACCTGACTGCATTATGCCAAATGTAAAGTTTGGTGAAGGGGGGATAAAGATATGGGGCTGTTTTTCAGGGGTTTGGCTAGGCCCCTTACTTCCAGTGAAGGGAAATCATAATGTTTCAGCATATAAAGACATTTTGGACAATGCTATGCTTCCAACTTTGGGGGAAAAGTTTGGGGAAAGCCCTTTTCTATTCCAGCATAACTGTGCCCCACAAAGCAAAGTCCATAAATACATGGTTGGATGAGTTTGGTGTGGAAGAACTTGACTGGCCTACACAGAGCCTTGACCTAGTTTTACTTATGTTAATGCTAAATTCCAAATATATTTAAGCACATTGTGTGAGTTTGGGTTTGCATATGCGTTTTTGGTGCTAAGTTTATATGTTACTATATGTTACTGACTGTACAGGTCTTTACAATACAGGTATGATCGTAGCTGCAGAACATATTAATTTTATTGTGTACAATCTACTTACTGGGGGTAAAAAACAGCTCAGAACATATTGACTTCACCTTTTGCTATAACCTCAGTCTGCAACCGTTATTGGCACTGCAGTGAGAACTGCTGAGATTTATGAGCAGCTAGAGAGAGAGAGGAGCAACGATTTAAAAGAAAAGACAGAAAGAGAAATTGAGCCTGTCCTGAATGCACCCCTGGAGGATGTCAAGGGCATATTGAATCTTTCATTCCACTCTTGCAGGTACACTGACCTTAAATTATGTGCTATCTGTTGCAAAGAAAAAAACTGCTAAGTGTGCTGCTTATTTATTGGCAAGGATTTGTGCATGTGTATTTGGGAGATCAGTCTGAAATGTGATTTTCACACACTGATGCCTGAATCAACATGGCAGCATGTATCCATGTCTTACCCTGACACTTAATTCAATACGATCCATCAATCATTGAACTCATCATGTGAGCTCATACAATTTTCCTGTTTTATTATTTCAGTAGGCAAGCAACAGCAAGGTCATGGGTTCAGTTTCCAAGGAACATATGCTGATATAAAAATGTATACCTTAAATTTGCTTTAAACATCTTCCAAATTAATTTGGTATATTTATCCATTGAAGTTTGATCAATCTAATGAATATTAAATGCCTCTAAACAAGATAAAAAGCTTTGGAATAAGATCGTAAATACTACACTCTTAAAGAACCTCTATTTTTAAGAATGTATGTGTTCTGTTTGGGTCTAAAGAAATATTTGACCTCTGTAAATGACCTTGTGACTCAAACTATTTACATCATATTCAAAATTAATGATGCTCTTGTGAATCACACAAACCACCTATCTTATTATGAAATTTTATAATCTGATATAATTTGTTAGCATTTGCATTTTGATAATACAGACATTTATTGTAATGCATATTATGTATATTGTGTATCTTGTTTCTAACATACTTTTTCTAAATCTAGAAGGCTGATGGTCACAAAATAAACAGGTTCTTTGTGCATTTTCTCAGCCATTTGAGTCACACTTAGTTTGTAGAGGTGCTTCATCTTACAATTCTGAACTTTTTTCTCAGGATTTTTAGTTTACATCTAACAGTTCTGTTTTTATTGTTTGTTTGTTTCTGTTTCTTGATGACTTTTTCTGTAATTGCAAATTTATATCCCACAATTCTGACTTTTTTTCAGAATTGTGAGATATAAATTCGCAAAAGAAAGGTAAGTCTCAATTATAATTTTTATTCCATGGCGGAAATAAGCTTCCATAGGATTTGTTCCACAGCAGCAGTATGGAGAGTTTTCTCAAAGGCTTTTGGTTTCCCTGAGAGTTATATCACCCCTCAACAAAAGACTTTAACTGAGTGGAGGAGATTTTAACTGTAGTTGAGGATAGACATAGTGCAGGCTTGAAGCATTAGCAATGCATGTATAAATCTTGAACAAAGAAATGAATAGGGAACCGTGTTCACACTAAACCTACAGAGAAAAAATATATAAAACAAAGAGGCAGATTGAAAGTTATAGTAAGAAAAAAGCATATATACATATAATCTAGCAGTAATGAACAGGCATACATGAACCAAAACATTACACAGCATGTCACTAACTCATAGTGGGGCTTTTAAAAAGCTGTTTTGGGAAATGCGTCTCTAACTGTATACTTCACAGGACTGATGTGATGCCAGTTCAGATTATCTACGATGCTTATATAAAGAAAACATTTTTGTGTCTTTTATTAGTGTGATCTGAACAATATATCAATTTGTCTATAGTTGAGTTTGCCGTATAATTTATGGTGTATTCAAGGATGTAACCAAAAATTAAAAAGGTGGCCAAACGTAAACATTTAAAAATCTGTAGTTTAATAACCTTTATAATAATATACAGTAATTCCTGGTGAAAAACTTTACACATGATTCAGCAAAGAAATCTCCACCAATCACAGAATCACTATATGCAAATCGCACCGAAAGAGCTCTGTAGCACCCGTCCACTCCAATGAAGCACTGCGGATGATGCTCTGAGACTACTTAAATATGCTGATATGCTTTGAATGCTACATATTCACAATCTGATTCTGACTTGTGATGCAGCCTGAATCATAATCACACCATGTTTGTTTGTTGGCCAGGGGAGAACTGGCCCCTGAACTGAACCTGATTTCTCCAAAGGTTTTTTTTTTTTTCTCCATTTCTGTCACCTGATGGAGTTTGGGTTCCTTGCCTAATAATAACCTAGAGTAATAACCTAGAATACTGTCTAACACTTGATGGCTGCTCTGTTAAGTCTTCGTCGTCAGTTAGGAACCTGGGTGTGCTCTTTGAAAACAATCTTTCATTTGAAAGCCATGTTTCCAGCATCTGTAAAACCGCATTCTTCCATCTTAAAAATATATCTAAACTATGACATATGCTCTCATTAACAAATGCGGAACAGTTTGTTCATACGTTCACAACCTCAACGTTAATGACTGCAACGCTCTACTGGGTGGTTGTTCTGTTCGCCTGTTAACAAACGCAGCAGCTAGAGTTCTTACTAGCACCAGGAAGTATGACCATATTAGCCCGGATCTGTCAACACTGCATTGGCTCCCTATTAAACATCGTATAGATTTTAAAATCTTGCTACTTACTTACAAAGCACTAAATGGTTTAGCTCCCCAGTACCTGAGCAAGCTCTTAATGGGTTAGTTCACCCAAAAATGAACATTGTGTCATTTATTACTTACCCTCATGCCGGTCCACACCCATAAGACCTTCGTTAATCTTCAGAACACAAATTAAGATATTTTAGTTGAATTCCGATAGCTCCGTGAGGCCTCCATAGGGAGCAATGGACACTTCCTCTCTCAAGATCCATAAAGGTACTAAAAACATATTTAAATCAGTTCACGTAAGTACAGTGGCTCAATATTAATATTATAAAGTGACGAGAATATTTTTGGAGCACCAAAAAAAAACTAAAAAACTTATTTAGTGATGGCCGATTTCAAAACACTGCTTCAGGAAGCATCGGAGCACAGATGAATCAGTGTGTCGAATCTGCTGTTCGGAGCGCCAAAGTCACGTGATTTCAGCCGTTGGCAGTTTGACACACGATCTGAATCATGATTCGACACACTGATTCATTTATTCTCTGATGCTTCATGAAGCAGTGTTTTGAAATCGGCCATCACTAATTAAGTTGTTATCTTGTTTTTTTGGTGCTCCAAAAATATTCTCGTCGCTTTATAATATTAATATTGAACCACTGTACTCACATGAACCGATTTAAATATGTTTTTAATACCTTTATGGATCTTGAGAGAGGAAGTGTCCATTGCTCCCTATGGAGGCCTCACGGAGCTATCGGAATTCAACTAAAAACGCCACATTATATGCAACTATATTGTTTCAGATTATTTGGCATGATTTGGCTCTTTTGTAGATTAGATTTATATTTTGCCCTTGGATGCATGCATGCATGTTTTGTTTTGGGAAGGTATTTCGATCAAGTTAACTCAGGTTAACTTGAAAGATGGCACCAGATAGTGTGTTGGCTTGCCGTCACTCTGCGTTTAGGATGCCTGCACTTTATTTGTTTGTTTTACTTTTATGTTTGATAAATCGTTTGGATTGCTCACAGTTGGTCTATGACCGTCTAACGTTGTTAAGCCTTCGATCTGCGGCCTTTGAGATGTGTAACCGGGATCTAAATATGAAAGTGTTTAATAGACAGTCATGTGCGTTCCAGCCGCCAATGATAGCCTGTCAAGAAACTGGCTGTGTGTACTGGAAGAAGAGACGCCGCAGGAAACGAGGCACGCGAGCTGGAGTCTTGGTAAAGCTTAAAAAACTGAGGATCCTAAACAGCGGAGTTAGACGAGCGGAGGAGTTGCGGCCTTCCTATCTGATACATGTTTTCCCCGATACATCAACACTACTGCCTTGGACTACATGGAGGGGAATAAGACATGGAGGTGTGGTGCACTCAAATTTGCGCCCTGTGAGACGAGCCGGGTCAACAAAGCTAAGTGCTGGTTCTACTTCTATTCGGTTTACTGATTTGACCACTGTGCATATGGCTTTGATTAATGCACGCTCAGTTGTCAACAAAACATTTATCCTGAATGATTTTTATGTAACACATGGGCTGGACTGTCTTTTTATTACTGAAACTTGGTTAAATGATGCTGATATGAGCCCTTTTGCTGAGCTTCTACCAACGGGATGTTGCTACTTAAGTACTTTGAGGAGTAATCGTCGGGGTGGAGGCTTGGCTGCTATTTTTAATAACATGACACAGTGCAGGTTACAACCTGTTGACAGTTTCAAGAGCTTTGAAGTTCAATTAATGAAGATTGACTTGCCCTCGCCAGTGATTTGTGCCTTGATATATAGGCCTCCTGGCTATAATAAGAACTTTCTTAATGAATTTTATGAGTTTTTAACTGTGATCGTTCCATCTGCAGACAGAATCTTGATTATGGGTGATTTTAATATACATGTCTGTTGTCCTGGTTCACCCATGACCAAAGAATTTTTGAATCTAGCTGATTCTTTTAATTTACTTCAATGTGTCTCTGGTCCCACACATGATCGTGGGCATACACTTGATTTGGTTTTTTCATCTGGGATAACGATAGAAAATATTTGTGTAGAGGAAACTGCCATCTCGGATCATATGCCTATTAGGTTTAATCTTACTTCTGCAACAAATGTACTCCTCTATCAGCCCCCTTCATGCTTGTCCCGGGTTATTACTACTTCTACACCTAGTGCTTTTTCAACTGCTTTTATTGAATCATCCTTGTCTACTGAGTCTACTCTATGTTGCACCCTAGAGGACCTGATGAATTGTTAAACTCTTTTAATCATGTCTGCTTTAAGATCTTGGATAATGTTGCAAAAATTTTAGGCCTATCTCTAAACTGCCTTTTATAAACAAAATTTTAGAGAAAGTTGTTCACAATCAACTTGTTGACTTCTTGTTGACTCGATCGAGTCAACTAGATCATCCATTGTGAAGACATCATCAACACGACAGCCAGTGCCACAGTTCCTCAACAGACCACCCATACCGGCGTGATGAATACGATCCTCAACTGGACACGACCACAACGCAGCCCTGAAGTATCAGCAGAGATCGAGTCAACTGGATCATCCACTGTGAATTCAATTCAATTCAATTCAAATTTATTTGTATAACGCTTTTCACGATACATATCATTTCAAAGCAGCTTTACAGAAAATGGATGTCAACATTATAATTTAAAGAATGTAGTTAGCAAATAATATACTTTAGGTAATTAATTACAATCACTGTTAGCAGTTTAACTGAAGGTAGAAGCAAAGAGCTCCTGGAAAATGAATTACATTAACAATAAATTAGGATATAGAGATTGTGCAATGTGAATGTTGATCCAGATGATTGCGTCTTCTGAAGTCCTCGCAGGAGCTGGCGCCGTCTCTTCACAGGTGATGGTCGTCTGAGGTCTTCTTAAGAGGCTGGATCCAAACTGAAGCTGAAGTCCTCTCTAGTCACCTCAGGGCGGGTGTCCCGAGGTAAAACAGAAAAGCAAAAGGAGAATAATTAGCGTAGCTGCTGTTCATAACTTTAAGCAAAGATAGTCATGTGCAGTTGATCTGGTATGAGATGCATTATGTGAATGCTTGGCTAAAGAGATGCGTCTTTAATCTAGATTTAAACTGGGTGAGCGAGTCTGAGCTCCTAACATTATCAGGAAGGCTATTCCAGAGTTTCGGAGCCAAATGTGAAAACGCTCTCCCTCCTTTAGTGGACTTAGCTATCCTAGGTACAACCAGAAGTCCAGAGTTTTGTGACCTTAGAGAGCGTGAAGGATTGTAGGGCGATAGAAGATCGGTTAAGTACACAGGAGCTAAACCATTTAGAGCCTTATAGGTCATTAGCAATACTTTATAATCGATACGGAACTTAATAGGTAACCAGTGTAGAGATGATAAGATTGGTGTTATATGATCATATTTTCTTGACCTGGTAAGAACTCTAGCAGCTGCATTTTGTACTAATTGTAGCTTGTTTATTGAGGAAGCAGGACAACCAGCTAATAATGCATTACAGTAATCTAGTCGAGATGTCATGAAAGCATGAACTAACTTTTCTGCATCAGAAATAGATAACATATTCCGTATTTTAGCAATGTTTCTGAGGTGGAAGAAGGCTGTTTTTGTAACATATGAAATATGATTTTCAAAGGACAAGTTGCTGTCTAATATAACACCCAGGTTTTTAATAGTCGAGGATGGAGAACAGTACATCCTTCTAAATGCAGATTGTAGTCTGAGAGATTCTGTGTACAGGTTTTTGGTCCAATAAGTAATACTTCAGTCTTATCTGAATTTAATAGAAGAAAATTACTAGTCATCCAATGTTTTACTTCTTTAACACACTCTGTCAGTTTGGATAATTTAGAGATTTCATCTGGTCGTGATGAGATATATAACTGAATATCATCGGCATAGCAGTGGAAACTAATTCCATGTTTTCTTATAATATTGCCGAGTGGCAGCATGTATATTGAAAATAGCAGAGGGCCTAACACTGATCCTTGCGGCACTCCATAGTTTACTATCGTGATCTTAGATTTTTCCCCGTTTATATAAACAAAATTGTGACGGTCTGATAGGTACGACTTAAACCACCGTAATGCCTGTCCCTGAATACCAGTGTAATATTGTAGTCAATCTAAGAGTATTATATGATCTATAGTGTCAAACGCAGCACTGAGATCAAGTAACACTAGTATTGAGACACAGCCTTGGTCAGAAGCTAGAAGCAAGTCGTTTGTAATTTTAACGAGCGCAGTTTCTGTGCTATGATGAGACCTGAATCCTGACTGGAATTTTTCATAGATAGAGTTTTTTTGCAAGAAGGAGCACAATTGGACCGACACCACTTTTTCTAGTATTTTAGACATAAATGGAAGATTTGAAATGGGTCTGTAATTTGCTAATACGTTTGGATCTAATTGTGGTTTCTTAATGAGAGGCTTAATAACTGCTAGCTTGAACGGTCTTGAAAGACGAGTTGATAATATTGAGAAGAGGTTCTTCTGCTACAGGTAACAGCTCTTTCAGTAGTTTAGTGGGTATTGGATCTAATAAACATGTTGATTTAGACGCAGTGATAAGTTTATGTAGCTCTTCCTGTCCTATAGTTGTAAAGCACTGCAACTGTTCTTGAGGGGCGATAATTAAAGCTGAATCATAAAACTCTGTCAAAGGTTGTACATTTACAATTTTATTTCTGATACTTTCGATTTTTTCATTAAAGAAATTCATAAAGTCATCACTACTAAACTGTAATGAAACATTTTGTTCTGGTGATGTCTGTTTATTTGTTAATCTAGCTACTGTACTAAATAAGAACCGTGGATTGTTTTGGTTATTCTCTATACGTTTGCGAAGATGCTCAGCCCTGGCTGCTTTTAGAGTCTTTCTATAGCGGGACGAACTGTCTTTCCATGCGATTCTGAAGACCTCTAAACGAGTTTGTCTCCATTTGCGTTCTAGATTACAAGTTTCTCTTTTCATAGCGCGAGTAATACTGTTGTACCATGGAACAGAATTTTTCTCTCTAACCTTTTTTAATCTCATCGGTGCAACAGTATCTAATGTACTAGTAAAAATGGTGTACATACTGCTAGTCATTTCCTCAAGATCATTTGCGTGTTTGGGTACGATGAGCAACTGAGACAGATCAGGCAGATTATTTGTGAATTTATCTATAGTTGTCGGGAGAATTGTTCTGCCTAGTCGATATCGTGGCGCAATTTGACAAATATCATCAATATGCAGTACGCATGTTACAAGGTAGTGATCAGAGACGTCATCACTTTGCGGTAGAATTTCTATATCAGTAGGATTTATTCCATGTGATATAATTAAATCTAGAGTATGATTAAGACGGTGAGTGGGTCCAGTGACGTTTTGTTCGACTCCAAATGAGTTTAGTAAATCTGTAAACGCAGCCCCTAACGTATCATTTGTATTGTCTACATGAATGTTAAAATCTCCAACAATCAGCGCTTTATCAACGTTGACCAATAGGTCTGAGAGAAAGTCTGCAAACTCTTTTAGGAAATCAGCATAAGGCCCTGGAGGTCTATAAACGGTAGCCAAAGCAAGAGATAGTAGCGACTTTTTACTTATATCTGAGAGTGTAACATTTAGCATAAGAATTTCAAATGAATTAAACCTGTAGTTTGTTCTCTGAGTAACATTAAGTATCTCTCTATAGATTGTTGCTACACCACCGCCACGGCCAATCAGGCAGCATTTATTTTTATAACGGTAGCCAGGTGGACAAGACTCATTAAGACCAAAATAATCATTTGCTTTAAGCCATGTTTCAGTAAGGCAAATTACATCAAGACTATTATCCGTGATAATTTCATTTATGATAACTGCCTTAGGTGTCAGCGATCTAATGTTTAGTAGCCCTAGTTTTAGAGATTGTTTTTGTTCAGTAATTTTACAAAAATCTGGTTTGATCACGATTAGGATTTTTCTAGATCCTTTATTTTTATTGTTAAACCTCACTATTCGGGGAATAGACACAGTTTCTATAGACTGTACTACACTCACATTTCTATCAGTTAAGTGGGCAGAACACAGGCTGTGATTTGAGGTTTGACTTACTAGTCATATGGTGCGAAGCGTCTTGGAGATGTTCTCTGACAGAAGATCAGCTCCGATGCTGCTGGGGTGCAGGCCTCATCGACACGACAGCCAGTAGCACAGTTCCTCAACAGACCGTCCATACCGGCATGATGAATACGATCCTCAAGTGGATGGAACTGAAATAAATACTTTGATTGTTGCGATCCTATCAGACTTATGATAGCAACCTGATTGTAACAAAGCACTGTTCGCCAGAGGAGAACTGGCCCCCCGACTAAGCCTGGTTTCTCCCAAGGTTTTTTTTTTCTCCATTTTAACACCTATTTGCCACTTGTTTGCCACCTGATGTCACCTGATGGAGTTTGGGTTCCTTGCCGCTGTCGCCTTTGGCTTGCTTAGTTGGGGACACTTGACATTTGATATTCAATAGTATTCTTGACATTTATTCAACAGTGCTTCTGATCTGCCTGCATTGACACTATTATTTAAAAGCTGCTGTGCAGCCAAATTATGTACCAGTTATCAATGTAAAGCTGCTTTGACACAATCTGCATTGTAAAAAGCGCTATATAAATAAAGGTGACTTGACTTGACTTCACTGTAAACAATATAATGGATATTTTTCAGTCGGGTTTTAGAACCAAACATAGTACAGAATCTGCTTTATTAAAGGTCACAAATGATATTTTGTTGGGTCTTGACTCTGGGAAAAGTGTTGTTTTAATGATGTTAGATTTAAGTGCAGCCTTCGATACCTTGGATCATGCGATTTTGATAGAACGCCTCAGAGATTATGTTGGGATTAAAGGTATAGCTCTTAAGTGGTTTTCTTCTTATCTCCATGACAGAACATGTTCTGTTAAAATTGGAAATTATGTTTCTGCATCTGCAACTATCTCTTGGGTTGTTCTTCAGGGATCAATTCTTGGCCCGACTTTGTTTTCATTATATATGTTGCCCTTGGGTTCAATTTTTAGGAAATACAACATTAATTATCATTTGTATGCGGATGATCTACAACTGTATTTTCCTTTGGACTGTGATGGCTGTACATCTTCTGAAAATTTTTATGAGTGTTTGACTGAGATAAAGGGATGGTTAGCAAATAACTGAATGAGGATAAGACTGAGTTTATTATGTTTGGGAAAAAACAGCTTGGTAATGACCTGGTTGAACGATATGGATCTTTTTTCAATAATACATGCGGTTATGTGAAAAATCTTGGGAGTAATTTTCGATTCTGAATTTCACTTTGATCGTCAAATTAATAGCGTTGTGAAAACATTGTTCTTTCAGTTGAGAAAAATGTCCAAACTGAAACGTATCATTTCAAATAAGGACTTGGAGACTGTTATGCATGCCTTTATTTCCACGCGGTTAGATTATTGCAATGCTCTTTATTTGGGCATAAGTGAATCCCTGGTTGCTCGTCTCCAATTTGTTCAAAATGCTGCAGCGAGAATTTTATCAAACACTAAAAAACGGGATCATATAACACCTGTACTGATATCCCTTCACTGGCTACCTGTAAAATATAGAATACAATACAAGGTGTTAATGTTTGTCTATAAGGCATTGCATGATCAGGCACCTGAGTATGTAAAAGACTTGATAATTCCCTACCAGTCTCAACGTCATCTGCGCTCCTCTGAGAGTATGCTTTTAACCGTCCCTCGGGCTCGATTGAGGCGTAGTGGAGACCGCGCCTTTTCTGTTGCGGCTCCTGCACTTTGGAATGTGCTCCCGTTTTCTATTAAATCCTCATCAAGCATAGACATTTTTAAAAAGAACTTGAAGACTTTTTTATTTCATCAAGCTTTTGGAGTTTGATTAGGCCAACTGTGAGTAATTGATTGCATGTTTTTCTTGGTGCTCTTTTTATGCTTGTATTAATTTTATAAATTATCCACTATTTATGGACAGCACTTTGGCCCATTTTTATGGTTTTGTAAGTGCTTTACAAATAAAAATTGAGTTGAGTTGAGTTGAGTTGAGGTATTCATTATCAAAACAGTAAATTCTTCTTTTGTGTCCCTGACCAGGACTCAGACTGAGCATACCTTTGCCATATGACTATAACATAGTTATTACTACTAACTAGTTTCTAACCCCTAACCCTAAACAAGTGAGAGAGCAGTTATGTTAGGATGGAATTAATAACTATAGTGATATGTCAATTAAATTTAATTTGTGTCACAACCTGGTACATTAATGAAGTCAAATAGCACCATAGACCACCATCTACAGTTCTACATTTCCGCCTTGACATTAAAGTATTATAACTTGTGCAGCATAGCACTGTCTCTACCTACAAGCTTTAAACTTGGCTTGACTCATTCCCATAGATAGGGGTACTGATTGATAGAGGTTTTGGGATACTATGTTATGTTTCCAAGCTGATATTCACTTTGAAATCTGGTTCTCTTTAGGCAGAGATTGCCTAAAAGACACTTCAGCAGACATCCCATGAGTATTGGCTTTCATTTGATACCCTTGTTATGTATATGGTCCTTGTGGTTGTGGAGATATTCAGCATTTATTGTTGGCATGTCGTGTTGAGCAGGAAACCAAAAAGTTGGCCTGAAATTGCTTGTACAAAAAAAAAAATCAGTTTGACAACCACCCTAATATCTTACCTATGGGTGTCTTCTAACTAAAAAATAGGGTGACAGCTTGTACCAAAACATGTCCGCAAAAGTCTTAACGGAAGCCCTTTTCAGAATTGGCCCCCTGACTAATTTATACATTTGTCACTTTATCAACAAGGATGAATGATTAAGAACGACAACAAAGATGGTGCATTCATTCATGATTTTAAATAAAACACCACAAGCTGTTAATCATAGCCTGTGGTAATTTAGTACGAACTTTGTTTGCCAAGACTAGGACTTTTAAAGCATGTGTAATAAAATGCATAAATGTTTCACAGTGTTGGCAGATGTTTTAACTATGTAACAAGATATTTTTCAAAACAATTCCAAAGGCAGGAAGTGGAACATTTTAACATTTTAATTGGCACGCCCCTCCAGATTAGCTGTTTTCACAGAGAGTCTAAAATGGGATAGAAAATAGCTTATTACTTCTAAATTAGGATTTTTTTTTTTTTTTTATGTAAAACCTTGATAACATTATAAGTATACCTCAGAGAACATTATAAAATGTAAAAAAAAAAAAAAAAGCACTTGAATGACCCCTTTAAAGCCTTGAAGTACACAGTCCTGTACCAGAAAGAAAGAAAGAAAGAAAGAAAGAAAGAAAGAAAGAAAGAAAGAAAGAAAGAAAGAAAGAAAGAAAGAAAGAAAGAAAGAAAGAAAGAAAGAAAGAAAGAAAGAAAGAAAGAAAGAAAGAAAGAAAGAAAGAAAGAAAGAAAGGAAAGGTCGGATGTTTTCGAGAAAGACATACTGTACTGTGTGTGCGTGTGTGCGCACAAGAGAGTTGAGTAATGAACAAAGACTGGTGTTTATAAATAGATCAAGGAAGGAAGGAGTCCTGGCAAATAAATTATGCAGTAGGGAGCTGAGGCATATTCAGGATGACAATTATGTCCACATCCAACAAACACCCTAAATGTGTTTCTATGAGTTTTTTTGTAGCAACCGAAAAAAAAGTCCTGAAGTCAAAGGCCATTCCTTAAAACAGCAACCAGATATATTGAAAATTAAGGGACCAATTAAGAACAGCTCCTGTGCAGAAATGCATCCAGGTTCTTCCTCAGTCATAATATGCAAGTATATACAGTATAACATACAGCAGTTCAGAATAGGCATGAAATACTAAATCATGTCAGCCAGAAACCTGGTTACTTATTAAGTCCTTGTTTGGTGAAGTGGTGAAGTGAATAACACTGATTATCTCTTTAATCACAGCACCTGTTGGTGGGTGGGATATATTAAGCAGCAAGTGAACAATTTGTCTTCAAAGTTGATGGGTTAAAAGCAGGAAAAATGGGCAAGCGTAAGGATTTGAGCGAGTTTGACAAGGGCCAAATTGTTATGGCTAGATGACTGGGGTCAGAGCATTTCCAAACCTGCAGTGCTCAGTATATATCAAAAGTGGTCCAAGGAAGGAACAATGGTGAACTGGCAAAAGGGTCATAGGCGGCCAAGGCTCATTGATGCATGTGGGGAGCGAAGGCTGGCCCGTGTGGTCCAATCCAACAGACGAGCTACTGTAGCTCAAATTGCTCAAGAAGTTAATGCTGGTTCTGATAGAAAGGTGTCAGAATACACAGAATAGCCAGTTAGCCCATGTTGACCCATGTCCACCACCGAAAGTGGCAAAAGAACAGTGAGCATCAGAACTGGACCACGGAGCAATGAAAGAAGGTGGCCTGGTCTGACGGATCACGTTTTCTTTTAAATCACATGGATGGCCGAGTGTGTGTGTGTCGCTTACCTGGGGAACACATGTCACCAGGATGCACTATGGGAAGAAGGCAAGCTGACAGAGGCAGTGTGATGCTTTGGGCAATGTTCTGCTGGGAAACCTTGGGTCCTGACATCCATGTGGATGTTACTTTGACACGTACCACCTACCTAAGCGTTGTTGCAGACCATGTACACCCTTTCATGGAAACAGTATTTCCTGGTGGCTGTGGCCTCTTTCAGCAGGATAATGTGCCATACCACAAAGCAAAAATGGTTCAGGAATGGTTTGAAGAGCACAACAACAAGTTTGAGGTGTTGACTTGGCCTTTAAATTCCACAGATCTCAATCCTATTGAGCATCTGTGGGACGTGCTGAACAAACATGTCCGATCCATGGAGGCTCCACCTCACAACTTACAGGACTTAAAGGATCTGCTGCTAACATCTTGGTGCCAGATACCACAGCACATCTTCAGGGGTGTAGTGGAGTCCATGCTTCGATGGGGCAGGGCTGTTTTGGCAGCAAAAGGGGGACCGACACAATATTAGGAAGGTGGTCATAATGTAGGACTCCCCTCTCTCATCTCTGTTTCTCCTCATCCTTCCGTCACCTTTTCTCTTGCCTCATCTGCCCTTACCCCCAGGTGCTCTGGACACCAGGAAGGCCACCCCCGGAGGGGTGGGTGCCCCCGCCTGCGAACAGCGATGGGAGTATGTGGCAAGCAGGGCTGGGCCGAGAGCCATGGAAACGGAGCGAGGCCGGTGGCACGAATGCTAATGAGCATCACCTGCACACAATACTGGTCTTGAGTCTCATGGAAGATCTCAGGAAGGATAAAAGGAGGAGTGACAACAGTTCAAGACAAGAGAGGACCAGGTCTGGACTTTATGTTGTGTTTTATTATGTTTATATGCAGCAGATGTCCATGAGGGGCTGCCACTTTATTTCCATTTTGTTATTTGTTTAATTGATGATTAAAGGTGCAGTATGTAAGAATTCTGTCCGCTAGAGGTTGCTAGAGGCCTATTCAAAACAAAGGCGTAGCTTGATGACGCCAAGTCTCCACCTTAACGGACGGTGCAAAAAGAATAGGGATAGGACTCGGGAAGAAATCATGTTCATGGATGCAATTATTAACGTTACTGTAGTATGAAGCAGAGTGTTGTTGGAGCTGAATGAGGCCGCTGAAGCGATTGCGCAACACACAACTCACGAGCAGCAAAACTTTTATTATGCCGCAGTTGCCGGCGCTGCTTCCGCTTTCCGGTCATGAGTATGAGGTAACGCAGCTTTGTTTATCATATTAGATACATTTGAGAGTGTTGAAAATGATGTCATAACGTTACTCTGTGCATTCGCTCGGTGGCTGCTGTGAGACACTGTTGCACACTGCAGTAAGATAGATCGATTTTAGAATATTAAATACTGGATGGCTTGTGTTGATAAATGGCATGCAATTCATTTTAAAACGTATTGTATGATGGAGAAAATGCTGTTTTACTGTTACTAAAAATAAAGCTGCATCTGATTATGCTCTGTTAGCTACTTGACAAAATAGTGTTTTTCTCTGAGGCATGGTAAAGCATGGTACTCGCAAAAAATCAAAAAAATTAGATTTAAACATTAAGACTAAACGTGTTGGGCTATATAACAACAATTCGTTTTCTGTCTATAAATATATCAAAACAGTTGTTCCTATTAAAACGTGTAATATATTAAAGCATCTTTGGTGTTTCCATGGTCTCTACAAAATAAAAACGGAAACCGAGGCAGACCGAGGGTTAACGCGGGTATGACGCAATTGACAGGCGACTGCTCACACGTCCCAGAGCCTTGGTTAAAACTGCAACAGCCACTTTAATTTCTTGAACAACTATATGTGGATATCAAAACATTTTTATTTAACAGTTGTTCGCATATTTAGAAACATATTGATGTATTCTCCTGTGTTGCCATAGGTTTATAAATGATTTACATTACAAATCTTGTTCCCAGATGAACATTATAAGCAACCCAAACTCACAGTATATTCAGAGATGGAGTTTGAGACACATACCATGCATGTAAATGATAACAGTTTGTGTGGGTGGAGCAGCATTTACAGTGAATGGAACCGCTATAAGACGCAAGTAACCTACAAGCATGTAAATAATTAAAGTGAATATACAAACTCGATTCCAAACTTATATTTTATTCACAATAGAATATAGATAACATATCAAATGTTGAAAATGAGACATTTTGAAATGTCATGCCAAATATTGGCTCATTTTGGATTTCATGAGAGCTACACATTCCAAAAAAGCTGGGACAGGTAGCAATAAGAGGCCGGAAAAGTTAAATGTACAATGTAAATGTAAAGGAACAGCTGGAGGACCAATTTGCAACTTATTAGGTCAACTGGCAACATGATTGGGTATAAAAAGAGCCTCTCAGAGTGGCAGTGTCTCTCAGAAGTCAAGATGGGCAGAGGATCACTAATTCCCCCAATGCTGTGGATGAAAATAGTGGAGCAATATCAGAAAGGAGTTTCTCAGATAAAAATTGCAAAGAGTTTGAAGTTATCATCATCTACAGTGCATAATATAATCCAAAGATTCATAGAATCTGGAACAATCTCTGTGCGTAAAGGTCAAGGCCGGAAAACCATACTGGATGCCCGTGATCTTCGGGCCCTTAGACGGCACTGCATCACATACAGGAATGCTACTGTAATGGAAATCACAACATGGGCTCAGGAATACTTCCAGAAAACAGTGTCGGTGAACACAATCCACCGTGCCATTCGCCGTTGCCGGCTAAAACTCTATAGGTCAAAAAAGAAGCCATATCTAAACATGATCCAGAAGCGCAGGCATTTTCTCTGGACCGAGGCTAATTTAAAATGGACTGTGGCAAAGTGGAAAACTGTTCTGTGGTCAGACGAATCAAAATTTAAAGTTCTTTTTGGAAAACTGGGACGCCATGTCACCCGGACTAAAGAGGACAAGGACAACCCAAGTTGTTATCAGCGCTCAGTTCAGAAGCCTGCATCTCTGATGGTATGGGGTTGCATGAATGCGTGTGGCATGGGCAGCTTACACATCTGGAAAGGCACCATCAATGCTGAAAGGTATATCCAAGTTCTAGAACAACATATGCTCCCATCCAGACGTCGTCTCTTTCAGGGAAGACCTTGCATTTTCCAACATGACAATGCCAGACCACATACTGCATCAATTACAACATCATGGCTGCATAGAAGAAGGATCCGGATACTGAAATGGCCAGCCTGCAGTCCAGATCTTTCACCCACAGAAAACATTTGTCGTATCATAAAGAGGAAGATCTAAAACCTAAGACAAATAGAAGCAACTAGAAGCCTGTATTAGACAAGAATGGGACAACATTCCTATTCCTAAACTTGAGCAACCTCAGTCCCCAGACGTTTGCAGACTGTTATAAAAAGAAGAGGGGATGCCACACAGTGGTAAACATGGCCTTGTCCCAACTTTTTTGAGATGTGTTGATGCCATGAAATTTAAAATCAACTTATTTTTCCCTTAAAATGATACATTTTCTCAGTTTAAACATTTGATATGTCATCTATGTTGTATTCTGAATAAAATATTGAAATTTGAAACTTCCACATAATTGCATTCTGTTTTTATTCACAATTTGTACAGTGTCCCAACTTTTTTGGAATCGGGTTTGTATATATATATATATATATATATATATATATATATATATATATATATATTTAACCCGTAGCGCAACTGAATAGCAGCCTTTGTGAATTCACAATAGTACTATGCTGTGGAGTATGGTTTTTAATTGGTTTAGTACATTGTGCAGCCATTGTGCAGCCTTAGAAAACGGTCTAATAATGTGGCTCATGGATTCTCATCTGTGGAATGCACCACTTCCAGTATTTTGCCGGTTACTCTACACGGTTAAACTGCAATTTGAGGATTTTTTTTTAAATCAAGTACTCAAATTTAATCAAGGAATTGTGACAGACATAGATGACATCCTTGACCAGATGCTGATAGTGAAGGAGGGTTTGATTGACTGATTGAGTTCATTGATTACACCTTGTGGGTATGCTCCTTCACCATTTTAAGGGTCAGATCATGAAGAATTAGAATGAGGACCCCTTTTATCAGTATTTGAGCTGTGAGTGTAGACCCAGTCTTCCTCTCTACTGCAGTCACGTTGAGCATGAATATTGCATGTGAACGTTGAATGCCCCATTTGTGAATTTTTATGTCATTACCACGAATGCTGGTAGTTATTGCAGATCCTGTAATTCATATGAACTGCACATAATGTCTACGTATATCATGCAACCTTATAATGACCTTGTAAAGATTATAACCATTGCATCACTGCAGTAAATCCCACTGATTGTGTGTGCGTGTGTGAGAATAGTGTCGGCACTCTCACCAGCACAAACAGCTCCTAGCAAATGCTCATTATGCAGTAACAACCTTTTAAATTATTATTTATAAAACAAAACATCACCAGCACTAAAGCTATTTAATGTATGTTGTTGTGATTCAGCTGTGTGCAGACTGGCATAATCACATAGCTAAATTAACATCCTCAATCACAATGGGTGGAAAGTCCACATAAATAAAGCAAGTAAAATCTATATGAACGCTCTTTAATTAATGGCCGTAAATATTCACTTTACCAGCTGCAAAACATGAGGGCTAAAGACAGATTCACTAAAGAGGCGTTCACACTGACCATGATTTGCAGCTGAACGGACATCATTCTTGTTAAAATCTGGTTAAAAAAACTATTTGGTCCGCCCTTTGAATCGAGTGCATCCATTAGCTCAAATAACTTTGGGTACCATTCAGTGTCTGATTAAATCAAAATTGCTTTATGATGTACGTGGTCTGAACCATGTTAAAAAACCATTAATTTGAAATGATGTTAAATATAATATAATAGTATTTCTATACAGACCAGGAAATTAAACATATCTCATTGTTTATGGCTGCGTCCGAAATCGCGTACTGTTGAGTACGTACTACATTTGAATTTAAATTTACTTCACGACCGTTGAAAAAGTATGTTCTATATATAGTACGAATGCGTGTAGTATGAATGAATTCGGACGTACTACATCTGCTATGTATTTACTGTCACATGACCTACCAGTGTCAGTTACGTCCCTTCAACTACATTCACAAATTCTCTCCCATGGCCTCATGGGAAGGTAAAGTGTCCATCGTATGCGCACTTCAGAATCTCGCCGGAAGTAAGTCATCTGGGTACTTTTCGCCTACTGTTTTTCGAATACTATGAATTCGGACATACTACTCTGTTCGCATACTGTTTTTCGCGTACTATATAGTAGAGTAGTATTTGATTTTGGATGCAGCGTATGTATTTTTGTTTAGCTTGTGTTTTGCAAGCTAGCTATTAAGCATACTTATAGCATAGTATGCTAGCTTAACCTTTTGAAAAAGAACTTCACATCACCAATCAGCATACTTCTAAATGTATTACGTAATATCAAATAACTCTGAAGTTATAATAAAGTACTTTACTTCTATATGAATAAAGAGAAAGGTGTGTATGTGTGTATGCACTGAAAAGAAATGACAAAGACTTTAATTAAATAACGTGCTGTGCTAATTTAGTGCATATAGCAGGATTTTGAGCTTAACTACGTGTTGCAAAAGTGATGCAACTGTTTACTGAATTCACCTCATAGTAGTGGGAAGACTGTTGATGCAGCATTCATCTAAAAGCCCTCCATCTCTGTCAGATTCCCCTCAGTGAGAATGAGCGAGCAGGTCCAGGCACATGTGTATAAAGGTGAACTGCATCCATCATCTGGAACTGCTGCAGTGCAAGAAGACACATTAGTTACAGTGGCAGTGACCAGTTCAGGCCTATCACAGGCACTAATGCCTGCAAAATTATACCATGTTCCGCATCACCGATGAACACATGGCAGAGCGGTTACTAGAAAGCATTCGGCAGTAGAGCATAGGCTTCACTTTGAATGGGTGGGAGTGGTGGTGGGGCATTTCAAAAGCTAGCTACCGCAGCCTCAGGGCCAACATGGGCGAGCTGAGGAGGACTGACTTCCCCTCAAGCCATGCAGATCCTTAATGGAGGACACCGCCAGGGGTCTTTTACATGAATCATTCATGACCCATGAACACTGCACCACGACTTCACACGTCTCCACATGCACAAACATACACATCTGCATTTAAGGCTACAACACTTCTTACACAGTAAACTGCCTGTTAATTCTCTGTATTTGTGCTTATTGTGTTTATTTGCAGTTGTAAGGTAGAAACTTTCACTGGCACCCTAAACAAAGAGTATAGATGTAGAAAGACGGTGCACTCCAATTAGTTATGAATGGAAGAAACGCAACGCACAATAAGGTGGGATACGTCCCGCCTTCTAAGTAAAAGAGCCAATCGCTGATTGGTAAAGTCATTGCATCACTACAGCTGCCGTTAGAAGCTCCGGTTCCCATAGAAACCTGAGACTTGCGCTTAGGACTGCATGCGCATTGGATCGTCTAGCCTAAAAAATAAGCTTTTTTAACGCTATTTGAGCATAAGAAATAACATTTATAGCACAGTTCATGTCAGATTTTGTTGCTGATTTGAAATATGTTATTTAATTGTGAGTTCACTAAGCTGTTTTTGAGATTTCAGGATTCCCCCATTCAAATAGATAGGACTTGGTCTTGGAAATAGCTGCCCGGAGGCACTGCAAACATGGCCGCCGAGTTAACAGACTTTCCTTGAAAGGGATTTTGCCTTAGATTAGCTTGTGACACATGAACTTAACTTTAAAAACTCCAAAACAAGAATGTACAGGATGTTTTGGAGAATTGCATCTATGAATTAAAAAAAAAAATAATAATAATAATAATAATAATAAAAATAATAAAAAAAAATAATAATAATAAAACAATTCATATGCATATGCATATGGAAAGTATACTCTACCATTCAAAAGTCTGTGAGAGTGTTTTTAAAATCTCATGTGCTCACTGAATCAAATTGTTTATTTGGTTAAAAATACAGTAAAACAATATAATACTGTAAAATATTATTACAATTTCAGTTAACTGTTCTATATTTTAATGTATATTCAAAAATGTAATTTATTCCTGCAATGGCAAAGCTGAATTTTCAGTCAGGGTCACATGACCCTTCAGAAAGCAATCTAATATGATGATTTGCTGTTCAAGAAACTTGAAAACAGTTGTGCTGCTTAATAGTTTTGTAGAAACAGACATAGTTCACTGAAAGTTCAAAATAACAGCATTTATTTGAAATAGAAATCATTTGTTACATTATAAATGTCTTTACTGTGACTTTTGACAATTCAGCATTGCAAGGACCAGATCAGTTTTGCAATTTAAGACCCTTAAAAAAAACATTTAATTAAAAATGAGAAAATGAATAAAAGACAAAAAGTTATATATATATATAAGTAAGGTATATATATGTAAGGACAATCTGACTTAATACAGTGCAGCAGGTTTACAGTAAACTGAGCTTCTTTTGAAATTTTGAAGTCATGCATGTACTCATACCTATGGAGGTATGTATGTATGAATTTTTTCAAGACACTTAGTCATGACAGTTAGTCAGGCTTTGGGAGTTCAGCACGAGATTTCTGTCAGGCAAAATGAGGAAAATTAAAAGCTGATATGATTGAAAGCTCAAAGCAACTATTTTAAATATCACTGATGTTTATATCTGGAGTAAAAAAAAAAAAAAACATCTGCACATCTGGTCTGGATGGCTGTCCAGCCGTCAGGAATTATCTTTGACTCAAGAGCACCAACCCAAACAGCACAGGGGCCCAAAACCTGATCTCTTTGCTTTAGGCCATTTGATTTGACTCTCTCTCTCTCTCTCTCTCTCTCTCTCCATTTTTTTTTTACAATCATTTAAGCAGTTTTGGGAAACAGACGAAAAAAAAAAAAACATAAATGTTGTAATCCATTTTGTCCAGCAATCCTCTCGGCACCACAATCATAATCTGCTGGATGGATGAGAGGGTGCATATCTCTTCACCTCACTGTACCTCTCTTATTCCTGTTGAAAACGTCAGCACTGCTAGTCACCAACATTTGTTTTTGATACTTTCTGTGCTGGTGCTCCTACTAAAATCATAAAAGTATATTTAAAAAAAAAAAAAAAAAAACTGTACTTGCAGAGACTATTAAAGGAATAAAAGGCCACTTACACTTACGTACTTAAAGAGAGCACACTTTCATGACTATTCTGAACACACTTCAGTACACGGTTAAAAGAACACTTGGCATTTATGTCAAATTAAAGGTTTCACTTTAAAGAGCATTTTATATCAATGTTTTAAAATCTTTTGTCATGCTTTAATAAGTACACTTAAGTTTGACTAACAAAGCACATAAAGTGCTTGATTATAACTTCAACAGTAATGTGTAGATATTACAATTAATATATTTTAATTGTACTAAATTGCAGCTTCACCATAATTGTGCAATTACAAATATGTTTAATTATATCATATGACATAGCTACATGATTAAAGGTGCCCAATAATGCTTTTTCACAAGATGTAATATAAGTCTAAGGTGTCTCCTGAATGTGTCTGAAGTTTCAGCTCAAAATACCCCATAGATTTTTTTTAATTCATTTTTTTAACTGCCTATTTTGGGGCAATTAACAATGCACTGATTTACACTCGGCGCCGCCCCTTTAAATCACGTGCTCCCTGCCACACGAGCCCTCGACTATATTACAGCGCATTTACAAAGTTCACACAGCTAATATAACCCTCAAATGGATCTTTACAAGATGTTCGTCATGCATGCTGCATGCATGCTTCGAATTATGCGAGTAAAGTATTTATTTGGATGTTAACGTTTGATTCTGAATGAGTTTGAGGATATGCTCTGTGGCTAACGGGCTAATGCTACACTGTTGGAGAGATTTATAAAGAATGAAGATGTGTTTATGAATTATACAGACTGCAAGTGTTTAAAAATGAAAATAGCACCGGCTTTGGCCCGGTGAATACAGTAAGACCACATTTAACAGTACATTAGCAACATGCTAAGGAAACATTTAGAAAGACAATTTACAAATATCACTAAAAATATCATGTAATCATGGATCATGTCAGTTATTATTGCTCCATCTGCCATTTTTCGCTGTTGTTCTTGCTTGCTTACCTAGTCTGATGATTCGGCTGTGCAGATCCAGACATTAATACTGGCTTGTGTAATGCATTGAACATGGGCTGGCATTATGCAAATATTGGGGGCGTACACCCCGACTGTTACGTAACAGTCGGTGTTATGTTGAGATTCGCCTGTTCTTCAGAGGTCGTTTAAACAAATGAGATTTATATAAGAAGGAGGAAACAATGGAGTTTGAGACTCACTGTATGTCTTTTCCATGTACTGAACTCTTGTTATTTAACTATGCCAAGGTAAATTCAATTTTTGAATCTAGGGCACCTTTAAATGGAAATTACACAAAGTATTTAGTTTAGCCTACCATAAATGCTCATCAGTCAGTGGCAGGTCCAGAAAATTATTTATTGTACTATACATATTTTTTTCTGCCCTGACTGACAAGCATTTGCACCCTATAAATTTTATAGAGTGCAAGACAGTATTCTGCATAGCAAGTAGCAACATCCTAACAACCATCCAGAATACCCTAGCAACCACCTAGCAACACTTTAGCAACCACCCAGAGCATCATATCAGCCGCTTAGTATCTATCTATCTATCTATCTATCTATCTATCTATCTATCTATCTAAAACATTGTAAGATTAGACTCTGACAAGCAAACATAAATTTGTCTGTCATGTATTAATGTAGTTAATGAAAGATTCTTACCCAACTCTGCAATTAGTTTCCGTTATCGGGATCTTCTTATAATGTATTTCGTTTTATTTATTTATTTTTCAAAAAAGTCCATGAAAAAAAGTGGAGCAAAAGTCTCGCGCGCCACGAGAACATACTTACGGTACACAACAAAGGTCAAATTAAACGAGGAAAAGCGTTGTGGAAAAAATGTCGCAATCCGAATGGGGTTAAATTTCTCAGAGAAGACTTCTGAATTAGAATAATTCCGAAAATCTGTAATTTTACGATTCATGAACAAACGTTAAAACAATCAATTTGTTCGTGAATTTGGCTGTGTACTGTTTTTGACCAAAAATAATAAGAATCATAAAGTTGACAACATTAGGCTCAAATTCAATTGTGAAAAAGAAGTAAACTAAGCATACCTTTTTAAAGGCTAACGTACTTTATTCTGGGTTGGCACTTGGCAGATGTTGTGGCAATAATGCTTATGTAAAGGTGCAGCTGCCACTCTGGTAGATCCGCCAGTAGCTGTGTGGGATTCTGGGAGACTGTTGTGTCCCTCAGTCTGAACTCAGCCCAATCTCTCCAACAATTCTCTGTCTATAATTTAGACTCAGTGGTGTAGTCTATGTGATACGCAGGTATACGCCGTATATCCACTAGGAAAGGTCAAGGAATTCTGTATCAAGGCGCGAGGATACGTAACCATCTAATAAATCACAATAAGATTTGTGGTTTGTTGTTTTGGACATAAAACAAAGTCTCATATTTCAAATTCTGCCCATTTTTCTTCGGAATAAAAAAAATAAACAAATACCGTTTTGGCGCTGTGACAGATTGCTGTTAGTTCAAGAGAAGCGGCAGCTTGACGCGCACGTGAACTGATCCTCTCCTCCGCTTTAATACCAGTTGCAGCGCGAAATAAACATGAATGAACATCTCAATGTATGTTAAAAGGTACATTACAACTTAAGGAAATCCGTATCATGTCTCGTGTAATCGCTTAATCGGTGTTTCAACCGCGGAAAAACGTAAACAATGTCAAACGTTCTAGGGTGACCAGACGTCCCCGTTTTCCGGGGACAGTCCCGTTTTTTTGGTGTTCTGTCCCCGACTGGAGCTGTCCCCGGAAATGTTCCCGTTTAGCTCGTTCAAAACAACCCGCATATACATTGCAAAAAGACCGACGAGCATGTAGCAGCCTGCTGGAGAAATTGTGTAATGTAGTGATCATGTTCTCCAACAGAGGGAGCTGTGCAGCCACCCTTGGTCGCGCGCGCGCCGCCCGCTACATGAGGAACGTAATCTGGATCTGGACCTTACAGTCTATGATCTGGACCGATCTGGACCATAGATCTGGACCAGAACAGAGCGCCATTATCATCAAATATCAAAATAAACATCGTTATCGATTCCAAGGTAGTAACACACTAACTATTCATGTTAAATTAAAGAAATTCTGTTCGTATATAACAGGGCCTCAACAGAGTGCGAGATTGTTTTTCACAATTTTAAACGTCCACAAAAGTTCCGCAGTCACAACAATTTCCACACACACGGCTTAACTACGTGGTGAAGGTACACTCAGATATGGATAAATATAAAATAAAATCAAATATCTATCTTTGTGTTTAAAATGAGTCTAAAATGCAAAATAACTTTTAAAAAAAGTTAAAAGTTTAAACAGTTGTAATTTCTGTATACAGTAGCTAAAAACAGATTGTGAAAATTAAAATATTAAATTCAATATTGTTAAAAAAATTGTTAAATGCCGTTTTATATTTATCTTCTTGTATTTATGTTGTTTTATTTTTGTAATGTAATGTGCTTTTGTAAAGTCATAGCCTACTTCTGTTATAACATATTTTTTTGAACTGCTTTACAATGGTTATTAATAGTGTAAAAGTTTTTTTTTTTTTTTTTTTTGGTGAATTGTATTAAAACCAGAGCAAAATCCTAATAATAAAACTAAATAATAATTATTAATGTAATAATAGCCTATAAGGAACCCACAACAATTAAAAGCAAAAACATTCAAAAATGTATTGTCCCTGTTTTTTTAATAAATAGATCATAACAAATGAGATTTTGGTGGTATTTTGACTACTCAAATAGGAAATATCCCCAGTTTCCATTTCAGAAATCTGGTGCAATCGTGCAAAACAGAAAACAAAGTCCAATAAATGTTTATTGTTTAATTATTATATTTAATATTAATAATGTTAATTTCCAACATATGTTGGGTTCATTTTAAGCAAGCAATACGGCAATTTTTACACAATAGTTGAGTTAAATAAAACTACCCGACAGGTTGGACAAACATTTAACCCAACAGCTGGGTTAAAACAACCCAATTGCTGGGTTTGTCCATTTTCAACCCAACTTGGGTTGTTTTTAACCCAGCATTTTTTAGTGTAGTAATAGTTGCAACTTGCACTCCTAAATGTGTATTGAAACTGGCCAGCTGATAAAACGTATGCTCCAGGGACCATATTCATAACATCTAAGGCCATTTTAACTGGCTGAGTTAGATGGTGATTGACACTAAACAGAAAATCAGTCCAGAGTCTCTACTGCTGTAAATGTCACTGGCTGTTAAAGTCTTGTGTTGCTTATAATAAATTGACATGCTGATAAAGCACACATAAGCAGTCTTTCAGAATGCTCACAATTACGTGTAGCCTATAGATCAGTTGCCTACTATATGCATTAATGAGTGTAGTGGTGATTATGGGGTGTCGCTCTGGGACGGGTGAGTATGAGGCTGGGAGGGAAAAATCACAGTATACTCACTACAAAAATCTAGACTACACCACTGTTTAGACTCAACACATACAGTATGTGACACAGTTGACCAGAAATTACATCATTCAGGTCTCTTTAACATTGGTACAGAAGATGTATCATACTTTTTATTCATATTTATGAAGCATATTATAGTCAGGGAGTATACTGACAAGCTTAACAACTCAAACGCATCACATAAAATTAAGATGGAAAATTATTATTTTTCAAAATTGTATTAATCCATAAGTATAATGTACTTATTTCATTGCTGCCATATATGGTCTACACTACATGAGGAGCAGTGGCCATTTTGAGCAAAAACCTCAACTCCATCACACTCAATCCAGTCACATATATTTCTCATTGTTTCAGTGCTGAAAACTTTTTACAGGGTTGAGTTTTTCACTTCATTAAAAACAATTGTCATGGTTTCAATAAAGATATACTCACCAAAATCATGACAACTCATATTTTTGTTATAAATAGAATAGTTGATGTAATGTGACAAGCATCGTATGTCAGAAATGGCACCCACAACAGCAGCAGAAAGTGTTGTGCGTGCAGATATGTTGTTCCAGAAAGAAGGGCACAATATGAGAGAGAGACAAATATTAATAAAATGTGAAAATGAAATGTTACATTTGTAGTTATTACATTGATATGAGGGACACATGAGCAGTAAGTTTGTTTTATAGCAAGTTTTGTGTTATATATATTGGAGTTGAGAATAAAAGGTGTTTAAATCTGATAACACAACTGAAAATAATAAAAGGTCTTTAATTACTGAGGTGGGAAAATATGATTTGCTGTAGGTTTGATATATGATATGGGGTATTTAAAAAATTAATTATATGTGCTTCAAAAAAAAAAAAAAAAAAAAAAAATCCAAGTTGAAATACTACCGAATTCCAGGAATGACCCAGCTATTTGGCAGTAGCCTACACTTTAATCATATTTCAAAGACAGAAGTAAATAATGAAATTATATATATCCTAAAGATGTAGGCCTAGCCTACTACATATAGGCCTATAATACATTTTCATTAGGCTGGCTAACTGTGAAGAACATGCAGTTAAAGGGTTAGTTCACCCAAAAATGAAAATTATGTCATTAATGACTCACCCTCATGTCGTTCCAAACCCGTAAGACCTCCGTTCATCTTCGGAACACAGTTTAAGATATTTTAGATTTAGTCCGAGAGCTTTCTGTCCCTCCATTGAAAATGTATGTACGGTGCACTGTCCATGTCCAGAAAGGTAATAAAAACATCATCAAAGTAGTCCATGTGACATCAGTGAGTTAGTTAGAAGTTTTTGAAGCATCTAAAATACATTTTGGTCCAAAAATAACAAAAACTACGACTTTATTCAGCATTGTCTTCTCTTCCGGGTCTGTTGTATATATCCGCTTTTACTCCACAGTGACGCTGCTTCTTCTTCTTCTTTCCTGTTTTACGGCAGTTGGCATCCAGCTTATTGGTGCATTACCGCCCCCTTCTGTTCCGGACAGTGACGCGATTAGGACATCTGCGACATGCACACCTACGCACCATTTTAAAAAAATATAGCAATACCAAAATACAAACAATGTAGAATAGCTTGAATACAGCGTGCGTCTCCCTCAGACTGTAAACGAAGCTCGGGCGCACCAGATAACATGTCATCAGCGTCACTGTCCGGAGCAGAAGGGGGCGATAATGTTGGTGCAAGCTGGATGCCAACCGCCGTAAAACAGGAAAGAAGAAGAAGCAGCGTCACTGTGGAGTGAAAGCGGATATATACAACAGACCCGGAAGTGAAGACAATGCTGAATAAAGACGTAGTTTTTATTATTTTTGGACCAAAATGTATTTTAGATGCTTCAAAAACTTCTAACTAACCCACTGATGTCACATGGACTACTTTGATGATGTTTTTATTACCTTTCTGGACATGGACAGTGTACCGTACAAACATTTTCAATGGAGGGACAGAAAGCTCTCGGACTAAATCTAAAATATCTTAAACTGTGTTCCGAAGATGAACGGAGGTCTTACGGGTTTGGAACGACATGAGGGTGAGTCATTAATGACATCATTTTCATTTTTGGGTGAACTAACCCTTTAAGTGTCCAAAAACATGCATTCTATTTGCTCTAAAATAAATTCTATTAAAGTATGCTATAGCCTATATCCTTATAGCCTACTCTTTTGAAAGTATGCTAAAGTATAGTTCTTTTTCACAAAGGTGTGATTGGTCAGCCTTCACTGTCTCACAGATTTATTTTAAGATTCAAGCAGCATAATTTTACACATTTGAAATCTATAGAGCTAATATGGATATGTATAGAGCTAAAATACTGCATTAGCTCTTATGGACAATTGTGGGTAGCTGGATGTAATGACCATGATAGATATTTTTGTAGTAAGTGTATTTGGGTATTGTAAGTGCATGGCTATGCAGCAGCAGCATCCATGAGGAAAGCGAGTGTCCCAGAGGAACTATCACTGAATGGAATTCCCTCGCGCACAACCCCATATTATTGTGCGCATGGGGTCATTTAGCGCATCAGCTGACCGGCGGAGTGCTGCTCGAGCTGAGGAAAGCTGCAGCGCATCCGCACATGCACAGAATACCAATCAGCTCTAGTCACCCTCCTCTCTCCCTCTCTGTAGCTATTGGCGAAAGTGACTCCATAGAATCTCCTGGAAACCTATTCAATGTTGTCACAGTATGAAACTACCGTTACAATAAATTGCATAAATATATGGCTATTATTACATAGCCTATATAGTAATTCTTTCATATTATAACATTGGAATCCTTGGCTCAAGATGAAAAAATGTACAGTATATAATGACAGGTGACAACCTACCTCATATAATTTACTATTGGTCAGTGAAATGGATCTTTTTCTTGGGAAATAACGTTGGCAAAAAAGTATGCCTATATCTATATAATATAGGTATGTCTCCTACAAGTCTTATACAGAATGCATTATAGCCTTGAACTCAGGTATGAGATCAACTTACAGCTTTCAAGTTGATATCTGATCCCTTTACTTGTTGACATATAGTGTGTACTGGGCCTCAATGTTTGAGAACATTCAAATCCTCCACTGCCTGTCTGTTCCATTATCCTCTTTGTGTGCTGAGTCCTTTGATCACCCTTTAGCCATAATCATATAATACTTTCAAAGGATGCCACCTGCTGGTTAATGTTCTGAATGATGATCCATTGCAATTCATATAATTCAGAAAATCTCAACTCATTAATTGATCAAAATCATGTGGATTCAATTAAATCAAATTCTGTGAGAGATATGCAAATACGCAAAGAGCTTTTGCTAATGCATTCAACTGTCTGTTTTACAGTGCTAGTATGCAGTTTTCAGATTTAAAGAAATAGCATGACTGGATTTAATTTCACCTGCTGGCTTTATTTTGGACAAGCATGGGTTTATATCCCACAGGCAACACAAAACCTTGATCTTTTTTCATGGTCAGGAATATCTGATGACGCGGATTACAAGCAAAACCATTCCAAGAGTCAATGTTTCAGGCTAAGCTTCTTAGGGAGACACAGAGGGGCCAGTGCCAGAAATGATCTTTTCTGATAGATTAGTGCCTGTGGCAAAACTGGACTTGATAGATTTGATAACAGATGCACACATGTGGCTGTTGCAGGAAGGGTGTCTTTTCCATGAACCCAGAATAAAGCACTGCATTTAGATGTAGAAAGTCTTGATAAGAGATCTTGCAAATTTTTTCATAGTCCCAATCCAAACATTTCTGAAATGCAGCAATGGTCAAAAATGCAGCGAGGTTTTGAGAATGCCTATAAATAGCTTACTTGTCTCTGCATAATAAGTGGGATGGTACTTCTGTATTTACAAAACAATGTTGGGATTTCATGTTTTGTGGGGACACTCCATAGACATAATGATATTTATATTCTACAAACTGTATATTCTATCCCCTACCCCATCACAGAAAACCTTCTGCATTTTTATATTATCAAAACAGAAAAAAAAAAAAGAAAAAAAAAACATCACTTAGTATGAATTGTAAGCTGTTTTCCTCATTGGGACCAAAAAAATGTCCCCACAAGGTCAAGGATTTTAGATATTGCCATCTTTGTGGGGGCATTTTGTCCCCATAATGTAGGGTTTACCAGGACCACACACACACACACACACACACACACACACACACACACACACACACACACACACACACACACACATTATCATATATAATATCTTTAAAATATTATAACATTTTGGAAAGAAAGATGAAATGAGACAATAATTTACAGTAAAGTCAAATTTTGGGTAAAGTCAAAAGGTAATTTTTTAAATTGAAATTTACAATTATGATATGGAAAAAGTCAGCATTAAATTTAAGCAGATATTGGAATATAAACATTCATTGTTCAATCTATTCCAACATTCTGGAAAATTAGCCTATATGTCGACTATTTTTGATCTTCTTCAATACCCCAAAAAGGGATTTTCATCATTATTTTTTATTGTAAATCAGAGCTGTCAGTTGTGGTGTCAGTGGTTTCCTTTAATGAGGAAAAATGTTCCAGCAGTGACTCCCAGCAGCCTCAAAGTCAGACACACTTCACAGAACACTGCTGGTCCAACACTGGGCACGGCAACATCCACTTCAACACACACAAGCACAGGTTAATGACATTTACCTTTGATGTCATGCATATGTCATAGAACCATAGAATCTGCACAAAAACAGTGCCTAATGCATGCCATATTTTAGTTTCAGAATTGTTCGAGAGCTTTGTGGTACACAGTGGAGTTGTAAATGTCTCCCTCTGCTGGCGTGAATGTCCTAGGAAACTAACTAAAACTACCTAAAACTACCTATAGATAATATGAAACAAAAGGTCACTAAGTAAACTTTCATGACTGTTTCTTAACCCACTTTGGGAAACTTTTAAAAAGTGCACTTGTCAACTGAAAAGTTTTACCTTAAAATACATTTAAAAATCATTTTTAAATGATATATTTAAAAATACCAAGCTTTATAATGGTAGTGAACGGGGGGCCTGTTTTGAAGCACCCAAAAATGCATCCATCCATCATTAATATAACCCATATAATATATAATCCAATAAAGTTTTAAATATAGATATTTTTCTTCAAAAAAACAAAAAAACAAACATTGCTTCACTTCATTGCTTCACCATTTTTGGGTGAACTACCCCTTTAAGTGGGTCAAAAACACTATTAAGTTTAGCTAATTGCATCTAATATAAATTTAAAATATGTTTTTGGACACATAAGTAAAAATTAACTATAACATTAAAGGTGCCGTAGAATGAAAAATTTAATTTACCTTGGCATAGTTGAATAACAAGAGTTCAGTACATGGAAATTACATACAGTGAGTCTCAAACACCATTGTTTCCTCCTTCTTATGTAAATTTGATTTGTTTAAAAGACCTCTGAAGAATAGGCGAATCTCAACATAACACCGACTGTTACGTAACAGTCGGGATCATTAATATGTACGCCCCCAATATTTGCATATGCCAGCTCATGTTCAAGGCATTACACAAGGGCAGGCAATATTAACGTCTGGATCTGTGCACAGCTGAATCATCAGACTAGGTAAGCAAGCAAGAACAATAGCGAAAAATGGCAGATGAAGCAATAATAACTGACATGATCCATGATAACATGATATTTTTAGTGATATTTGTAATTATAGTTAAAGTGTACAAAGCATTTTTTTCAAAAAATATCATGGTCAAACTATGGCTACTCGAGAAAAAACATGTTGGGTAAGAAGAGGAGTTCCTTGAACTCTTCAGGGAGGAAATGGCCAGAGAGGAAGCCAGGGAAGAGGCCAGACAGAGGGCAGCAGATGAGAAGGCCAACAGAATTTTGCATTTACTTGAAATTCTTGTCAAGAAAAACTTCTGTGAAATATGTTGGTTTTGTTGTGTTAATAATATAGCATTTTTGTTTTGTATTTATTTATTCATAAATGGAAGTCAAATAAAATGGAAATAAAAATGTTACTGATATTGAGATATTGAAAATAAAACCTTACTGAGGTTCCAGACACAATAGGTATAGTAATTAATTGAACAGTTAGACATTGGTCAAAAATTACTCAAAATTAAGTATATATAACTTTATTTAAACAGCTTTATTCTGCATTGATGTGTGTAAACAGAGCATTGAATGATGTTTGGAACAAGAAGGTGGTGGTGGTAAGAGGTGTAAAATGAAGATAAAAGGTAAGATCAATCATGTTAATATTTATACTGTTCAGTTATATTGTACATGGTAATCATGATCCACAGCATGATCCTGCAGGGCAGACAGTTGTGCAGCAATGCGTTCATGCAGAGCACTTCCGTTTGGCAAGATGTCGTCATTGCCAACACAGATGTTATGTAGTATGGTACATGCCACAACAACATCAGGGACGAATGAAGTGTCCACCTCTAGGGCATGGAAGAAGATGGCCCTCCACCTGGTTTTCATAATGCCAAATGCTCGCTCAATAACAGAATGGGCTTTGGCATGATGAACATTAAACCTGTACAGCCACAAAGGTGATTTTAATATAATTTAAATATACAAAAAACACAATGATACTTTTCATTTATTGATTTACTTATATTTTTCCAAACCTCTGTTGTGTCACTCCTCTTACAGGCTGCTTGTAAGGTGTCACGAGGGCAATGGGCTTCTCCAGACAGGGGTATCCTCCGTCAAACGTTGACCAAACGTTTCTGTGCATGTGTGTCTGTACGATACAGTACGTGTGTACATTTGAAAGAGAGAGAGTGCGCGGGAGCTTTCAGGACACAATAAAACATATTTTGTGGCAAAAACCATGACAATAATTTGTCATTTTCTATATTTATTTGCTTGGTCAGTGTCATTGTGGGTTTTGGTTCTTTTGCGGTTGTAGGCAATAAGGACCTATTGAAGTAACTGAAAAAATTTGGTGAAGTGATATGGCACTGTAATGTGGTCAAGACCTGCTAGAACTCCTGCTAGAACTACTTTAGCCGTGCGTTTCCCTGAAAATAATTGCACCTTAGAACGTTGGTCAGCCAATCAGATTCCAGCATTCAATAGCCTCCGTTGTATAAATTGCACATACTATAACCTTAAAGGGTTAGTTCACCCAAATATGAAAATTCTGTCATTTATTACTCATCCTCATGTTGTTCCACACCCATAAGACCTTCGTTCATCTTCAGAACACAAATTAAGGTATATTTTCGTCCATAGACAGCAATTTAACCAACACTTTCAAGGTCTAGAAAGGTACTAAAGACATTGTTAAGAAAGTTGACGTGACTGCAGAGGTTCAACCTTAATTTTATGAAGCGACGAGAATTCGGACGAAAACACGGAAGCCTTCACTGTGCTTACTGCGGCAAATATGCAAAGATAATGACAGGGAAGAGAAGAGATTGTTGAATAAAGTCATTATTTTTGTTTTTGCGTGCAAAAAGTATTCTCGTCTCTTCATAAAATTAAGGTTGAACCACTGCAGTCACGTCAACTGTTTTAACATTGTCTTTAATACCTTTCTGGACCTTGAAAGTGTCGGTTAAATTGCCATCTACCTCTCAGATTTCATCTTAATTTGTGTTCTGAAGATGAATGAAGGTCTTTCGGGTTGGAACGACATGAGGGTGAGAAATTAATGACAGAATTTTCATTTTTTGGGTGAACTAACCCTTTAAAAGTAACTATTTTAAAAGGTTTAATCCACAATAAATTTATTCTGGCCAAGAACTATTTTATTATATATATATATATATATATATATATATATATATATATATATATATATATATATATATAGTTAAATAAAAACTAAAACTAGAACCATGAAAAATTGTTACTTAAAATAAAATGAACTAACTCATTTTTCATTTAGTTGCCAAGGCAACATTTTTTATTATAACTAGATAATAATCTAAAATAACAAACTTAAACTGAAATAAAAATTGATAATAATTAGATATTAAAATAAAAATGGCAAGAACAATAACTAAATGAAAAATATATATATATATTTTTTAGAAAGGAATTCAAAATATTAATAAAAATATTAACAGTATCTTGGTACTAAAATAACACTGGTTTGTAGTACAAAAATCAAGAAAGAGGAGCATTTTGTAGCTATTGGTTCTAGGCATTTGCTCCAATTTCTAATGGGTTTTATTAGAATTAATAAACAACAGTCCTACCTCAAATTTTTAAACCATTGTGTGCTTTAAAAATGTACAAGTTGACTTCTGTTCAACATTCCTTAAAGTTCAGCTGTAATTCACTGCCTGTGACAGTGTATACTTTTCTTCTACAGATGCTTGGCAATAGATCATTATAAAGATGACAATCAAGAGAGGGAGGTGTGGTTACTTCTATCTGTTAAATCGGTATGGCAAACTAGTGCTTAAGTGACTGCCATCATGTCACGCTCTGAATGAACCTGTGCATTACAGCTGTTATTGAACTAGGCTGTTTTGAGACAACATTATGCTGAGTATGAGATTAATTTGCTGAGTATGAGATTAAAAAGAGATCATTCAAATGAAATCAGATTTGTTTTATTGATGATGATGATGTTATGGTTGGACTTGATATTATTCAAAATGTTACAGCAACATATGGCTCTTCTGAGGAGATGTCATCTGTTATTTCTTCTTGCCTGGTTTGGGAGCTTTATCAAGACCTTGTACATATTTCCGAGGGATCTGATAACGATCTGTAATAAAAGAGAAAAATTGCACTCACACATAAACAAAAGATTGCAGGTACAAGTATAGGCTGTCATATTGCACTGTACTATACTGTACCTAGCAGCAGTTTGCCAACATGTTGGACCTGGTTACCCTGGATCTGCACCAGGACTCTGTTTTTGGCCCCAGGGGACTCGTTGAGGACACAGCTGGCCTGAACCTGACGCTGCAGAGTGTCTGCTACCACAGCTGGATCTAAACCAAACGCCTCCAGATTCTTAATTACTGTAACCTTAATAAAAGGGAGAATGAGTGACAAAACTTTATTTCACATTAGACAAAAGGCAGTCTGTTTCTAATAATATTGAAAAAATAAAAAATAATAAAATATTAGGGCTGTTTAAAGTGGCCACAAGATATATTTTCGCATTTAAAAAAAAAGAGTGACGGTCATTACATTTCTCAAAAAATAAGGGCTGTCGTTAACACCTTAGTATGGGGAACACTATCATTAACTATGATTTTTAACCTCAATAAACTCCTTATTTACTGCTTATGAATGGTTAGTAAGGTAGTTGTTGTAGTGGTCAAGTTTAGGTATTGGGTAGGATGAAGGGATGTAGAACACGGTCATGCAGAATAAGGCATTAATATGTGCTTTATAAGTACTAATAAACAGCCAATATGCAGGCTAATAAGCAACTAGTTAAAAGTGATAATTATTCCCCATACTGAAGTGTTACTGGCAGTGTTGGGGAAAGTTACTTTTAAAAGTAATGCGTTACAATATTGCGCTAATCCCTAAAAAAAAGGAACTAACTGCATTACTCAGTTACTTTTTATGAAAAGTAATGCATTACATTACTTTTGCGTTACTTTTTGTCACCTGGGCTGGGCTTGCTCGTTTGTTTTTAATGACAATAAAAATAGTTCTATTTTTGGCAAATGTTAAGGCCCTTTCACACCAAAAGTGAAATGAATAAGCCTCAGGCTGAAGGAAATACATATTTACATATTGTACAGAAGAGGGCGCAGCTTAGCTGTGCTGTCTTTCAGCTGTGCTACCATTCTGGATTAAAGAAGAATAGGATACAGGAGAACGAAGTTCAACACTCTTATTTCTAAATCTAATCTAAAGAAATTTTTGCTTATTAGAATGGTTGAATTGGTTCATTATAGGTCAGCAGCAAAGAGATTGGTTAATAAAATGAGATTAAAAACAAAGTATATTTGTTTAATTTAATATATTCAATTATTACAGGTTTGCATTTCACTGTTTTTATTCATTTTGAGGAATTCTGAATGTTTTCGTGCAAGTGAAATGAGTAAATGCATGTTCACATTGAGTCTAGAACTACAATATCCATCATGTTTACACAGTGCACACAACAACTCTGCACTTTATTTATCTCAACATGGCAACAGGAGAGCTGACAGTCAATAAATGTGAAAACAGTAATTTGCGTTACTTATTTGAAAAAGTATATTAGATATTTTATTGTAAATTGAAAAAAATAATATGTTACTTTACTAATTTCTTGAAAAAGTAATCTGATTATGTAACTCAAGTTACTTGCAATGCTACCCCCAACACTGGTTACCAGGCTGTCAATAGATAATATTTTTGTTTATCGATATAACACACACTAAATTAAGCATACACCATTTATCATTTAACACGTTCATTTTGTCATAATTTACTATATCCAGCAAAGTAAACCATCAGATTATAGATTGATTCGGCTTAAAACGATCTGATTGAAAACAGAGAAGACAAATCGTGTTAAAGGGTTAGAATAGAAATTTCAACCTACCAGGGTTACAGGTACTTTTGCCACTGTAGATGTTCAGTGATAAACTCCTGACTTCTAAGATCATCTAAGTGCGTGATGTAAATTATGTTAATGATGCAATTTCACATGATTCAGTAATTTATTTGCGTTAAATTATTTTTAACGTGTTAAAGATTAGGAATTTGAATTAAATTGCATACGTTGACAGCCGTAATAAAAGTCATTTAGATGATAAAACAACAGATACACTACCATACACTAACAGATTTTTTTTTTTTTTTAAATAAGAGGGCAATTAATACTTTGTTACAAAAGATTTATTATTCAAATAATTGCTGTTTTGTTTTTTGTTTTTTTACTTCTATCCATTAAAGAATCCTGAATCCTGGTTTCCACAAAAATATTAAGCTGTACAATTGATTTCAAAAGTAATAATAACAATGTTTCTTTATCAGCACAAATCAGCATATTAGAATGATTTCTGAAGGATCATGTGACACTGACGACTGGAGTAATGATGCTGAAAATTCAGTTTTGCCATCATATGAATAAATTTTTATTTATTTTTAAAATATATTTAAAAAAAAACAGTTATTTTAAATTTGAATAATTGTAAATGTTTTTACTGTATTTTATTCAAATAAATGCAGTCGTGGCTTCTTTAAAAAACAAATATCATCAAGATAAAAAGTACTGTGACACTTTCTGATTGTTAGAAGTTAATGGATCATGTTCATAGTTAATGTAGTGAACTACACCTGTGGTTACTCTGGTAGGACACTTTAGAAAACTGACTTCCTATCTCCACAAATAACACCTTGACACCAGTTGGTTAAAAGACAAGTGAAGTTAGTTCCGAGAAAGATAACACTTGATATGATATTGTGTTATGTAATAAATCATGTTCATAGATGTGTGGCTTAAAGGCACAGTATGTAAGTTTCGTCGCTAGAGGTCGCTCATTTAAAACAATAACAAAGGCTCAGCTTGATGACGCCGAGAATGAATGTGAAATCATGGGAGTTGTCATCTTCACCTTCACAGCCAATGGAAAAACAATCAGATGGGACTCAGGCAAAAATCATATTCATGAGTGAGCTAATGTATTAAAGTTTTTTTTTAACATTACTGTGGTATGAAGCAGCGTATTTTACTGCGGTATTTTATGTTGCCGTTTTTATTATGCTTACTACTGTATATGCCGCAGATGGCCGTTGCCGCTCCTTTCGCTTTGTTGCTTGTTTATTAAAGTTACGTTTAACATTGGCCTCTTGAACTTTGTTACAGTTATGTTTGAGCACTTACATTCATATTGTTTTATTTCATTCTAATAAAACAGTCACAAGTGCTGAATTACTATCCATACAGGTCACTTTATCTGACAAATTAAAACTGTAGGCTAACTCAGCGCTGTTTTACTTGGCCTAAACAATCATAGGCTATTAGATACATTTGCATGTGCTGAAAGTTGTTAGTATTAAAATGTAGTATTACTGTTACCACAAATAATGCTCTTTCTGATTATGCTATGTTAGCTATTTGAAAAAATAGTTTTGTTTGAGGCATGGTACAAACATGTTACTCAAGAAAAAAAGAAAAAAAAATTTTACCAAAAAACGGTAAATCAAGAAAACGAGATACTATAACAATTATTAGTTTTCTGTCGATAAAGGTATCCAAACAGTTGCTCACCCGTCTAATAAAACACATAATATATTAAAAGGGGTCATGAACTCCATTGTTTTACTGTTTTAGAATGTTTCCTGTGGTGTACTTATACTGTTAGTATGATTTTTACATCAAAAACTGTCATCATTTAGAAATAAAAAGCAATTTTCCTACCCTGATTTTAGATCTCTGATTTCAATGCTCTGTTTTAAGGGGCGTGTCTGCTGTGAGACTTCAGTGTAAACACCCACTGCTGTGATAGCTATTTCATATGCAAAGATGTTAGCCAAAGTATTACATGTTTAACTCTCTCAAAAACTTTTAGTATGTTTTTACTATTACAGCTCTCAAGGTTAACTAACCATGTAAAGTGTTGATTATATTTAGATCTACGGCATGAAGGTTGCAGTGATGAGCATGTAGCCGATCACAGACATGTTGAGCACATGAATGCAGCGATCTCGTCATTGCAACTCAATTTCTGCACACTAACGAATGCTTTCATAACTAACAGTGCAAACACACTGTAAATAAGGTTTTCGTTGATTATTATGGGAGTTTTGGCAAGACTCCAGAACTCAGTCACCTATAAACTTGGACAGCTCCAGCGATTGCAAAGGGAGCATTCTCTGATCGCTTTCTATTTATAATTTAATCACAGTTTAAATAACCGATTATTTTCATCCTACTAAGAGAAACAATGTGAAGTTGACTGTTAAGACATCACTGGTTTGATTTACTGGCACTTCTGACTGTACATGAATCATTACAAAATCAGAAATCACTGGTCACAGATCAGTGACAGAAAACGGTTACTTACATGTTGTCACATTACTGTCAAGTCCATATCGTAAACGTCTGTTTGCAAAGCCTGCTCCAAAATTGCGACTGATTTGACGAAATCTAGTGAAATTTAGTGAAATGTACCACATATAAAAAAAATAAATAATGCTCAACTGAGACATTCACATTGTTGAAAAAAAATAAAATAACCACATTCCTAGCATTAGGATCCTTTAAAAGGCGTTATATTAGTCCAGTGAGTGATCCTGCGCTCTTCTCCCTTTCTCATCTCACTAACGCCAGTGGGCGGGACTAAAGTTGCTATGGTGAAGTAGGTGATGATTTCCAGGACATGTTGTTGTTCACTGGGCTTGGTGACAAAAGCTGTTTTTGAAATAAGTAAAAGTTTTCAGTTCTGAAACTTACAGGAATTTCTCATATTATGATGACCTCTTATATGTCAAAAATTCAAGGAAAATTTTATTTCTCAGTTTATAACCCCTTTAAAGCATCTTTGGTGTTTCCATGGTTTCTATGGAAGGAAAGGGTAGCAAGGGTATGACGTCATTGACAGGTGATGCAATGACGAGGGTCGTTTCGCTGGTTAACAATTGTTCTACTGGTTTTTAGATATTTTAATCCAAAAATCTTACATATTGTGCCTTTAAGCATCCAAATAATTTTTTGGAGCCACTATATATAGCCATGTTCTTATAATGCCATCATACCTTCTTATTGGATCCTCTGGAGGCTACAGTAATGTCTATAGGCTCCATCTGTCCTTTCTTAACAACAGGAGGCTGACCTGGAAACAGCACCTCATGGCATGCCTGCATTCTGGTGAGAGTCCTGCAGAATCATATAGTCATTCAGTGAACTTACTATTAAGAGCAAAAAAACATTATTTCTGTGTTATTTCTGTCTACAACAGTAACTTTAACACATTATCTTCAGAAATATGAATCAGAAAGCATGTGTAAGGCAGGGCAAGGCATCACCTGGGCACAGACTTGAGACTAGCCAGGAATTTTCTCACTCAAACCACTGCCGGCTGCTGCTTCTGACTGCTTTTAGCTGCCCATAAATACTGGTTTTCTTTATAATAATAGCATATTGGCAAAACATTTGGCAAACGATCCAGCATGTATCTGTGTTTGCACTCTGGAGAATGTCAAATGTTTCTGTTTACATTGTGTTTTTGCAGCATTGAGCAATGCAGCCAATCATTAACATCTGTTGATTTCTTGAACGCAATGGCCAATCAGAGGTGTTTACGTTAGCACTGAACAAAAGCTGCATGCTCGCAAATCCTCTCATTATAACAAACATTTTTGTAAATAAGAGATGCATTGTGCAGTCATAACGGAACTTTGTGAGATAACTTGGAGACAGGCCACCTTCAACTATTTTAATGTTGAATACACAAGTCTTTGGTAAACTTCAATATGCTTCAGATGTAGGATACAAATTTTTATTGCAATACCAAATGTATATACCATTGCTTTTATATTATTGTGTTGTTGGTGCAATTAAAGAGCTTTTGTGACTCATGTTTACGAAGTGTATAGGCATAATGTTTTGGTGTAGTTGTAGGATGTACTATCTTGATGTTTTAATATAGAACTTGGTCTGTTTCAGTTATAATAAATATGGGTTGTTATTGTTTTGGTGAATTTCTGTTTCTCAGATCATAAAAAGTGTGCCCCCTATGAAAACAAAAAGCCCCCACCCCCATTCGGCCCTGCTGCACATGACTAACTTACTTTGACATCTATAAAGATTTATGTACTGAGCCGGCGTTCGGACATAACACAGAAGTGCTGCACTACATTCATTGCGTAGAAAATTGTTGAATGTGCACAAAAAGTATTCTCATTGCTTCATAACATTAAGTTTGAACCAATGTAGTCACTTGAACTATTTTAACAATGTCTTTAATACCTTTCTGGACCTCAAAAGGTGAAATGACATTGCTGCCTATGTGTGGTTCAGAAACCCTTAGATTTCATCAAAAATATCTTAATTTGTGTTCTGAAGATGAACGAAGGTCTTACGGGTTTGAGACGACATGAGGATGAGTACTTAATGACAGAAATTTCATTTTTGGGTGAACTAACCCTTTAAGACAATTATGTGCTTCTTGTGAAACATATACACACACACACAAAAAAACAATGTTAAGATATACTTTATGCATTTTTACCTGCTAAAGAGGTCATCCCATTTCAGTGTCTCCACTTCGTGGTACTCGGACTTCTCCAGCAAACAGTCACAAAGTGTAGGGTTAATATTAACATAACTGATGAATAAGAGAAGAGAGGAAGTCACTTCAGTCCAAACCTTGTGAAACTACACTAGTATAGTACTGAAACCATGCAGTAGTTTGCATAGATCCATATGGTACTTAAGCTCACTTTTTGTTGGTTTCATGGACCAGTTCATTTTTCTTCACATAATCTGTGATGATATTCCTCACTTCACTGGCCTTTAGAGGTGTCCCCTTTCTGAAACACAAAAAATGCTCAACACTCCCACTACCACACTTTTAAAAAAAAATTCACAACAAAATGTTTCCACTCGTTAACTTTTTCTGGGCGTCCTGAAAAAGAGGTTCCAGGCGTGCAGTGACCCCATAGAGTTGTGTGATTTCAGGGGGTTGGTATGGGACCTCACAAGCCCCGCACCCCTCCACAGACTCTTTCTCCGGCCCACAGTCCTCTGGTGTGCTGAAAGAACACAATCTGTAGAAGTAGAACAAGTTGTTCAAGAAAACAGCCACTTCCCTCAAAACCAAGTACAATTGCTGAATATCAACAAGCATATTTTCTATTTCTTTTATTTTATGCGTTTTAATATTTCAACTGTATTAAAATAAATTTTAAGTTTATGAATGCGATTTTAATAGTGAATGGTTTGACTGCTTACTCAGGGTTCCTCCAGTCAACTTCCACAATGCTCTCCACACCTTTACTCAGCTCCTTCACCTGAACCAGACTGTGATCTCTCTGCATGCACAACAGAAACTTAGACAGCTGGAAAGGAAGAGAGAAAAGTTGTGACCTACTAAAGCAAAGATAAGGCTAACACTGAAATTGACTAAAACCTCACAATCTGTGAACAGTGTACCTTTTTATAACTTGATTTCTTGATATCTAGTTGCTTTCCTCTAGGACTGTGGGGAAAAAAGTAGAGATTGTGACATTTCAAGTTTGACCACGTTTCAATTAAAGGTGCCCTAGATTCAAAATTTGAATTTACCTCGGCATAGCTGAATAACAAGAGTTCAGTACATGGAAAAGACATACATTGAGTTTCAAACTCCATTGCTTTCTCTTTCTTATGTAAATCTCACTTATTTAAAAGACTTCCGGAAAACACGCGGATCTCAACATAACACCGACTGTTACGTAACAGTCGGGGTGTACACCCCAATATTTGCATATGCCAGCCCATGTTCCCAACATTATGAAAGGCATTAGACAAGGGCAGAACGTCTGGATCTGCGCAGAGCTGAATCAACAGACTAGGTAAGCAAGAACAACAGCGAAAATGGCAGATGGAGCAATAATAACTGACATGATCCATGATAGCATGATATTTTTAGTGATATTTGTAAATTGTCTTTCTAGATGTTTCGTTAACATGTTGCTAATGTACTGTTAAATGAGGTTAAAGTTACCATCATTTCTTACTGAATTCACGCAGACAAGAGTCGTCGCTATTTTCATTTTTAAACACTTGCAGTCTGTATAATTCATGAACACAACTTAATTCTTTATAAATCTCTCCAACAGTGTAGCATTAGCCGTTAGCCACGGAGCACAGCCTCAAACTCATAGAGAATCAAATATAAACATCAAAATAAATACTTTACTCACATAATTCGAAGCATGCATACAGCATGCATGACGAACATCTTGTAAAGATCCATTTGAGGGTTATATTAGCTGTGTGAACTTTGTAAATCTGCTGTAATATAATCGAGAGCTCGTGTGGCAGGGAGCACGCAAATTAAAGGGGCGGCGCGCTGAAAAAATCAGTGCATAGTTAATGATGCCCCAAAATAGGCAGTTAAAAAAAATGTATTTAAAAAAATCTATGGGGTATTTTGAGCTGAAACTTCACAGACACATTCAGGGGACACCTTAGACTTATATTACATCTTGTGAAAAAGCATTCTTGGGCACCTTTAACACAATGTATTAAAGATCATTTTAAATGTTTTTAATGTCTCTGATGTCTCACAGTGATTCACAGTGTTAAGTTAAAAAAATTGTAATATTTGCTGTAAAGTAAAAGGCTGAGCTTAGGAAATAAAGGCAATACATCAGAAGATTAATAATAGAGGCAAAATTACCAGCAGGACACCATGTGCTTGCTCAGGAAGGTGCTGGTCAGTAGTGGGAGGTCTGACTTTTTGACTTTAGTCTTAAGTGCATGGAGGAAACATTGCAGCAATAACTCATCCATCTGCTCTGTAATAATAGAGACATGAACGTCAACATACAGAAAATGCCTATAAAAAAGTGTGACAAGAAGTCAAAGACATTTCACCCTGTGGAGATCTAGAGTCGTGCTCTTCTCCATCAGTGTCTTCACCCTCTTTATCCTCAAGCAGTTGTTCTTCCTTCAGCACCTCATGCTCATCCAGCCTCAGCTCTTGCATGCTCTGACAAGATGTTTCCACTGCAGCTGATTCAGAGCCATCCTTCTCCTCACATTCCTCTCCCTCTGATTCTCCCTCCACCTGTGCTGGAGAGTTTGTGACCGGTATAACGGGAGGATGCGTCTTATCACCAAATGCCCTACACAGAATTTGAGAAAAATGTCTGTAGAAAGTTAATCTGATGCATAATTGATGTTATATCATCTAAAAATGTAAACTATATTATTGCCCAGTGATTAGGGCTGGGTTGAAAATAAAGTTTTTTCTATTTTCACTGATTTTCATTTTGATGAACTGATTTCAATTCTTAAATCCCAGAAGTATTTTTTTTTTTTTTGCATAGCGAGAAACACACTGATGACATGATGTCTGTGTGAGGAAGGTGTGCAGAGGTATTAAAATACATACGTTGACAATCGGACTGAATGCAATGATTGGACGAACATTTTATGGTCCTACTGCTTCCACATGAGCTACATAAAAAAATATATTTAGACCACTTAAACGGGACCTATTATGCCCCTTTTATTTAGGTGCAAGCAAAAACATGCCGTTTTTGTGTGTGTCCCTTTAAATGCAAATGAGCTGCTGCTCCCGGCCCCCTTTCCAGAAGAAGGTAGCGCTTTAAAGGTGCCCTAGAATTAAAAATTGAATTTATCTTAGAATAGTTAAATAACAAGAGTTCAGTACATGGAAAAGACATACAGTGAGTCTCAAACACTGTTGTTTCCTCCTTCTTATATAAATCTCATTTGTTTAAAAGACCTCAGACGAACAGGGGAATCTCAACATAACACCGACTGTTACGTAACAGTCGGGGTGTACACCCACAATATTTGCATATGCCAGCTCATGTTCAAGCATTAGACAAGGGCAGGACGTCTAAATGTGCACAGCTGAATCATCAGACTAGGTAAGCAAGCAAGGACAACAGCGAAAAATGGCAGATGGAGCAATAATAACTGACATGATCCATAATATCATGATATTTTTAGTGATATTTGTAAATTGTCTTTCTAAATGTTTCGTTAGCATGTTGCTAATGTACTGTTAAATGTGGTTAAAGTTACCATCGTTTCTTACTGTATTCACGGAGACAAGACTGTTGTTATTTTCATTTTTTAAACACTTGCAGTCTGTATAATTCATAAACACAACTTCATTCTTCATAAATCTCTCCAACAGTGTGTAATGTTAGCTTTAGCCACGGAGCACCATCAAACTAATTCAGAATCAAATGTAAACATCCAAATAAATACCATACTTACGTGATTAGACATGCTGCATGACGAACACTTTGTAAAGAACAATTTTGAGGGTTATATTAGCTGTGTGTACTTTGTTTATGCTGTTAAAGGCAAGCGCGAGCTCCGTGGGCTGGGAGCGTGAGCATTTAAAGGGGCCGCAGCCTAAATCGGCTCATATTTAATGATGCCCCAAAATAGGCAGTTAAAAAAATTATTAAATAAATCTATGGGGTATTTTGAGCTGAAACTTCACAGACACATTCAGGGGACACCTTAGACTTATATTACATCTTTTAAAAAGACGTTCTACGGCACATTTAACAGCTTCGGATACTCAACAACAACAAAACTGGAGAATCTCATGCAGCCAAAATGTCAGAAATTGTCAGCAGCCGTGTTCAACCTTACATGTTTGAACCAGAGACAGACACAGATGGAGAGACTCAGGAAGAAGTTATAAATTTTAGAATGCAAATGGACGTTTCTGAATGGTTAGTTGATAAATATATAGTTGTTGTGGAGTTAAAGGGTTAATTCACCCAAACATGAAATTTCGGGCATTAATTACTCACCCTTATGCCGTTCCAAACCAGCAAGACTTTCGTTCATCTTCAGAAGACCAATTAAGATACTTTTGATGAAATCCAAGAGCTTTCTGACCTCTCTATATACAGCAAAGCCATAACAGCAAAGTACAATGCAGCGTTCTACGTCAGAACACCAACTCAGTATTAGACGATGCAGTACATGTGAGCAGAATGACGCACGTGTGCGCTGCTGACGCAGGAGCTGGCCAATAATGAGTCAGCATCCTGTCGTAGAACCAGGAAGCACTGCACTGTGTTTACAACGTAAACAGCGTAGGAGATTGACAGGGAAGAGAAGAAATTAATGAATAAAGTCGTTATTTTTGTCTGTGTTTTTTGCACACAAAAAGTATTCTAGTCGCTTCGTAACCACTGAAGTCACGTGGACTATTTTAACGATGTATTTACTACCTTTCTGGGTCTTGAAATTGGTTATGATGTTGCTGCATATAGGGAGGTCGGAAAGCTTTAGATTTCATCAAAAATATCTTAATTTGTGTTAGAAGATGAATGAAGATCTTACGGGTTTGTAACGACTTGAGGGTGACGACATATTATTACGTTCCCACGAGTTTATATGTTGTGGCCACGACAAAACTAAATGAACCGAACATGTCACCTTCCGGTCACCATAATATTCACATAGGGTGATATATAATACATTGCATATCTCTACAGCTTGATTTTTGATACTGTTGCAAAACACAACCAATATTATCACCCTGCTATAATTTGCTAAATGCAAATATAAGGCATGAAGATATTAAGATATAACATTAAAGAGTTAGTTCACGCTAATGTCATTGCTGGCTAAGGAGGCCTCACAGAGCCATCAGATTTCAACAAAAATATCTCAATTTGCGTTCCGAAGATTAATGAAGGTCTTACGGGTGTGGAACGGCATGAGGGTGAGTAATTAATGACATAAATTTCATTTTTGGGTGAACTAACCCTTTAATGTCATGATTTTCTGTAAAGCTGCTTTGAAACTATGTGTATTGTGAAGAGCACTGTACAAATAAATTTGACTTGACAAAGTGGTCAGAAATGGAAGTCTAAATGAAAGTTAAGAATAATGCTGTAACGCAAAGCTCACCACAGCTGGTCCATGTATGCATGTAAAATATTCACTCCTTTCCCCTTCATTCCACTCTTCCTCATCTCAGTGCTCGACACAGCTGCTGTCCCAACAGCCACTGGTGCCCTTTAACACCAAAAAGCCACATGCATGTTACACATAAGAGAATATTATTTACAAGCATTTTTAATAATGAAGGCTCCACATCTCAACATCATTAAAAATGCTACAGACGCTGCTGATGCTGATGAGTAAGAATAGCCAAATCCAGTTTATAATCGCAATAACAAAAAGTTGTAAATCTTTATCCAGTTGTGGTATCTTTCAGATCATTCAAGATTTTAAGTCCAATATGAATCACCTATGAGACTGAAATGTGATGGAATGCCCAGCGTTACCTGTTCATCACAAGAGTGACAGCACAGCAATCGCCTTGATGTACCTCAGGAAGGCCACTATTGGATACCACTACACCAGGCAACATGAGATCTGCAGGAGAGAAATGAGTCAGACGTGTTCTCTGAGATACACAGATGCACACTAACAAACAGGTGCTGACCTGCTCCACCAGATAACTTCTGCAGGACAGGTGGCCACGTGGCGAATGCCGGTAGCATGGTGGGACATCGCCACAGTGTGTACACTAAGAACAACAGGCAAAAATTAGCATAAACGTCATCAGCATTCACAACAAAGACTGATAGTGAGCTGCAGACTCACCTGTTGGGAACAGCTGTTTCTCCAGCTGAAAGAATATGGGATTTTTATGGAGGACATACAGAGTGACTGCATCTCCTTTATGTGCGTAAATCTTCACAATATTCAGCTCTTCTTTATTTGGGATGAGCTCATTTAGTTCCTGCACTGACAGAGAAGGAAAAGCAGCTGAGATATCTGTTCTCAGCTTCCTCCTGCATGGGCAGAAAAGATCACAATGACAAGACATCAAAATAAATGCAGTAAGTGTGTGTGTGTATATATATATATATATATATATATATATATATATATATATATATATATATATATATATATTAAAATGCTGAAAATTACATAATTATCTGAAAATCATGGGAGAAATACTGCTTATAAAATCATGCTAATCTTAAGTTGTCTCTTTTAATAACTACACAAATTTATCTTGAGTTTATAAACTCTCAATATTCCTATGTATTAACAGAAATGTCAGGGAAAATAATCACAGGGTTTGACCAAGATGTTCCTTATGATGTAAATAAAGCAAACAATGCAGTAACAAGAGTAATACAACAATAGCCTATTATAAAAGAGTATGGAATACCAAGAAACATATTTTTGTAAGGCACTTTATGTAAAGATACAGTAGATGATCTCGAATGAGTAAAAAGAAAACATACACACAATATACTGTAATAATATAATTATCACAACATTTAAGCCACATATTATTCAATATTAAATCTGACATTGATTCCTGAAAACACAATGTGCACGATGTGACTCAATACTGAATCAGATTTACTTTGCAAGTGTATTTCTTTTAACTTATCTTTAAAAATGTAACTGTTGAATACCTGTCAGATCCCTTGATAACGGTGTTTGATTTCACACGAAACGCTTTTGCAAACATCTTGGTATTCTGATGTAGTATTTGCAAGAAGCCGCTTAAAATCACCTAACGAACTGTTCTCTAATTCCCCATATTATAAAAAAAACTATTAGAGTAATTCAACCATCTGCTGTGCTCTGAGCACCATGCGCGTGCACCGCCGAAACATGTCCGACGGGAAATTACCGGCGTCTGTTGAAGTGACCGCCAGACTTCTGAAAGTAATATCATTCAAGCTTTTAACCGATTTATATTTTTAAAAGAAAAATATTAACGCATCATGACTTGTCAGTTTTAAAAGGATATATCACCGAAAATTAAAAACTGTGCATTATTTAGGTATACTCAACATCGTTTGTATTTCCAAACCTGCTCTTCCGTAGCAGAATTTACGGGAATAACCACTCTGGAAGCTAAGTAAAAGATAAAAAGATAATTGCGACTTTTTATATCTCGCAGTTCGGACTTTATCACTCGCAATTGCGATTTTATATCTCACAATGCTGAGAGAAAAAAGTCAGAATGGCGGTAACTGTTATATATATAAAAAATCAGAACAGTGATATTACAATTACCTTTTTTTTATTTTTTTTTTATTTTTTTATTTAGAGATGTCTGTGTCTCCTTTCATGCAGGTAAATATATTCAAACCAGCCCTGTTAATTGGATCCTTTTAAAATCCTTTAAGCTGGTCTAAAGAAGTCTTCACTGCTGCACAGACAGAGATGAACACAGTCTACCACTATGTTAGATAATACAGAAAGTAAAAATGATTCAATGCTTTCCAGTGAGTCGGCACTGAAATCCTCCCTGAAGATAAAGAAGAAAGTAATAACTGAGGAGTATAAGCTTGCAGGACAAGTGCTCGGGATAGGCATCAATGGAAAGGTCTGGGAAATATTCCAGAAGAAAAACGGCAAACACTATGCCTTAAAGGTAGGCTATCTATTTTGTTCATGTGGCATATTCATATCCAAACTATAGCCTACATTTTGAAGCGAATTAAGAGAAGGTAAAAAGGGTGAATGTTTCTAACCACAGTGTCAATCTTGGTTACAGTTACAGTGTTATGACTGATAAGGACCTACCAGTTTTCACTGTTCATGAAATTAATTTCTCTCCTGCTTATACTCATACTGAACATGGTCCCTTATGAGTTCATGTATCATTAAGTTTTGAGTTTCCACATAACCTAAACGCTTTGGTAAATGGGATTTGGTATTCCTGAAAATAGACATTTCCACACTATAAAAATATTTATATAGCCTATATAAAAACTCATATCTTAAAAACTAAAGGTGCCTTAGATATTGTATTGTGTACTCCATGAACTTTGAATATTTCAGGTGCCTCAAAATGTTTTCCATTATGGTTACTGGAAGAGCTATTAACAGTCTTATCAGCTCTGTCAGGAACTATGTGGGATCCATGAAGCTCTTAAGCTATAGACTTTGTAAATTCCTTATAAAACTGCCAATATATTCTCCAAGGGCTCTGCCAGTGTGGTAATTTGAGGAACCCCAAATATAGCCTCAGTAATCTTTTATCCATATATCCCCCATGAAATCTACACTCTTAAAAATAGTACACTCTTAAAAAAGTTCCAAAACCACAACTATGCCTTAGAAGAACTATATTGGGATCCTCAAAAATACCTTTTACAGTTATTAAAAGAACAATTATTTTCTTTGTGTAAAGAACATTTTAAAAATGTATAGAACACTTTTCCACTATAAAGAATCTTTATCTTGTGCAGTTCCATTGGGGTTCTTCACGGAACCATTATCATCTGCCCTGTTAATGCCATTGAAAAATTACAAATATACAAAATTTTGCACAAAATCAGAACCAGAATAACTTATCAATATGTGTTTGATGCTGGAATTAGTACATTAGGATCTGTTAAGCAGTAGGGGTGGAAATTACCAGAGGCCACACTACACAATATTATCACGATTCTTAATACTTGTAATCCAGATGAAATTAAAGCCCTGAAAATATTGATACTTTCCGTCTTTGTTTCGATACAGTATCCTCATGCAAAATATTATGATACTGTATTGATTTCCTCCCACCCCTACTAGGCAGTAAATACAGAGGGTCCATTCTAAGAGAAAACAGAATCATTTACAGATATGCTGAGTAACATGCATTGCTGAGAGTAGGCTTATCCAGACAGAATGCTAGGAACTTGAGATATTTCAGGACATACTGCAGGCCCTCCAACAAGCATGTTCCAGTAAATTCAATATAGGCAAATGAGCAAAAATCATTCCATTATTTTAGACTGTGAATTTAGCTGTTCTTGATGCTTTTCGCTCACTTTCAGATGCTGCGGGACACCCCTAAGGCTCGACGGGAGGTGGAACTTCACTGCAGGGCATCAAGCTGCCCACGTATTGTAGAAATTGAAGATGTCTTTGAGAATTACTACCAACGCAAAAAGTGTTTGCTTCTCATCATGGAGTGGTAGGGCTTGTTAACACACTTAAATCAAATTGTCATAGATTGGTATTATAACAGGCCAGATAAAAGTGCCTTCAAATTCTATGTGTCGCTTAAACAGCATGGAGGGGGGAGAACTCTTTCGCCGCATTCAGGAACGTGGTGATCAAGCTTTCACTGAAAGAGGTACAGATCCTCACATCAAACACATACACTCATTCAACTCCATTGATGAGAAAACAGTGAACACATCCCAGTTATTAATTCTCTATTTTTTGTTTTTTCCGTTTTTCCCCCTTTGACTCCACAAAATGAGCAGAAGCCTCAGAAACAATGAGAAGCATAGGAGAAGCTGTCGAGTTTCTGCATGGTATTAACATTGCTCACAGAGACCTCAAGGTGAGCTACTGTACAGCCATCATTATGTATCAGCAGACAGAATTATTTTATTCTGTTATTTTTTAAAGAAATTACTACATTTATTCAAAAAGGATGCAATATATTGATCAAAGGTGACAGTAAAGACATTTATAATGTTACAAAATATATAATTGTTTACAAAAAATAAATAAAAATAGTGCTCAACAGAAACGTTTCTTGAGCATGATTTCTGAAGGATCACGTGACACTAAAGACTAGAATAATTGCTGCTGTAAATTCAGCTTTTGCATTATAAAATAATTGTATAATTTTTAATTATAATATTATATATTATATATTATAAAATATTATATAATAACAGAATACAGTTATTTAAAATTGTAATAATATTTCACAATTTTAACATTTTTACTGTAAGACAACTTTTATATCTGGTTTACTCAAATGATCCTTTGAATTTAAAACTTAACTTTTTTGATAAAGGACAGAAAGATGACACACACAAACAAGGCTGAGGTTCATGTTGAAGAATAATTAAGGTATAACTTTATTATACCCATAATGTGACTTTGTAAATGTGCTTGTATTCCTGTGGGCATTTGATCTATCCTATGTGTTATGCAATTGTTGGATCCTGCAGTGGATTCCAATTTAAATTGTAATCAGTTAGATTTGTGACTTTAATTTAACATGGGAATTTAATCATCGCATTAAACCTTGCAAATAATGTAACTAAAGATACATTTTACAAAAGATTTATGGAAGAACAGTTATTCTGTAATCTTATACTTGCTCACTGCTGGAAGCCAAGAGAATACAATATTTACTGATCATATAAAAGTGGAACCATTTTTAAGACCATTTAAAACCCCTCCTGAAGCTTTTCCCCATTTATTACTTGTTGAGTCCTATAGTATTAAAGCGTCAAAAAATATAATGAGAAATTAGTTTCTATCCAGGTGCTTATATATATATATATATATATATATTAATACCTAACAATGTAGGACTTTTACAACACACATCATAAAGCTAAATTTCCATGCATATAAATCTTTTTATATTTAATTTATATTTAATATTTAATTTGTAGCCAGAGAATTTACTATACACATCAAAACAGCCAGATGCCCAGCTCAAGCTTACAGACTTTGGATTCGCCAAAGAGACCACATCCAACAACTGCTTGACCACCCCATGCTATACACCTTATTATGTGGGTAAGAAGACAAGTCAGTTTCAAGTTTCATTTGGTATCATAATACAAGGACGCTAATGTGAATCCTTCTCTTTTAGCCCCAGAGGTGCTTGGTCCAGAGAAATATGATAAGTCATGTGACATGTGGTCATTAGGAGTCATCATGTACATCCTGTGAGTGGGAACATTCTGATTGCTATAAAATATTCTTTATTGCCATTTATATTTCCACGAAGAACCCTTAACATCCATGGAACCTTTCCATTCCACAAAAATTTCTTTAGATTATAAAAATGTTCTTCACTTCACAAGAAAAATTAGTTCTTCTAAAGGCACAATATAATATCCAAAAACCATTAGAACAATGTTATATATTTTGTTGACTTGTGTACTTACATTATACCAAATGTGACCCTGGACCACAAAATCAGTCATAAGTCACACGGGTATATTTGTAGTAATAGCCAACAATACATTGTATGGGTCAAAATGATCGTTTTTTCTTTTATGCCAAAAATCATTAGGATATTTAGTAAAGATCATGTTCCATTAAGATATTTTGTAAATTTCCTACCATAAATTTATTTTTGTGAGTGGATATACATTGCTAAGGACTTAATTTGGACAACTTTAAAGGCGATCTTCTCAATATTTAGATTTTTTTGCACCCTCAGATTCCAGATTTTCAAATAGTTATATCTCGGCCAAATATTGTCCTATCCTAACAAACCATACATCAATGGAAAACTTATTTATTCAGCTTTAGGATTTATAAATCTCAGTTGACTGGTTTTGTGGTCTAGGGTCACAAATGTTTCCAAGAATGTTTAAATCCAGAGAAATAACCAATTTTATCCAGGGCATGGATCGCGTCCGTGTGTCGCCTATCAATGACGTCATACCCGCATTACCCCCAGTTTCCGGTTTTATTTTGTAGAAACCTTGGAAACACCAAAGACGCTTTAATATATTATGTGTTTTATTAGACAGGTAAGCAACTGTTTGGATACATTCATCGACAGAAAACTAATCATGTTATATAGCTCAACACAGTAAGTCTTATTGTTCAAATCTTGTTTTCTTGATTTACAGCGTGTACCATGTTTTACCATGCCTAATATCGATCTAACTTACTGCAGTGTGCAACAAGTGTCTTATAGTAGCCGCCGAGCGAACGCAGAGTTACACTATAACAACTTTCAACACATAAATGTATCTAATATGATAAAACAGCGCTGCTTTACCCCACATACGCTTGACCTGAAGAAGCGACTGCGGCATAATAAAAGTTCTTCTGCGTCTCTCATTAGCAATCACTCTAGTGGCCAAGTTTCTGCTTGCACAACACTCGGCCCTGCTCCGTTTCATACTAAAGTAATGTTAATAATCTTATCCATATACATGATTTTCCTCCGGCTGTAGACGTGAAGACAACACTTCCCGTGATTCTGCGAAATCAAGACCTCATCAAGCTACGCCTTTGTTTTGAATAAGCGACCTCTAGAGGTGAAAATTGTACATATTGTGCCTTTAAGAACTAAGAAAAAGGTTCTTTGGGGAAGCCAAATTCAAAGTTCTGTCATGAAACTCTTGATGGTGCAGGCTAATAGGTCCTTAACTCAATTTGCTACCAATCACATTCTCCATAGGGCACAACTGATTGGTTCCTGTTTCATCAGCAGCCAATGAGCTTGCTGCTCAACTTTCAAATACTTGGTCAGTGTTTGTTGTAGCAGCGTGCAGTGCACTTTCAGGAAACCTCCACCTCCCCCAGCTCCACCTGTATAGATCTGCTATGGGTAATTCATGTATGCCATATTGTTTAGCAGCAGCATGTCTTACATTCTTACAGCAGTATGTATGTATTGGCAGAAGCAAGTCCTATACTTTCCCTGCAGCAGCAGCAATAACAGCAGCAGCGTAGCAGATCTATTCTGCCAATACCAAACATTTTAACATTGTAATATCCATTACCAGGCCAAATACTCAGAGTTGTCATGACAGAAAATGTTTCTTCTTTGGCATTGTTGAGAAAATAAACCTTTTGGAACCTTTATTTCTTAGAGTGTATGTTACTGAGTTTTAATTCACAACCATTACATATGCTCTTAGGTTGTGTGGATATCCACCATTCTACTCAAACCATGGCTTACAACTCTCACCGGGAATGAGAAAACGGATACGGAATGGCCAGTATGAATTTCCAAACCCTGAATGGTCACAGGTGTCAGAGGAAGGTAATTTTACAACACTTATAATGGTGCATTTTGTTCAACATCACACACATATATTATGTGATAAGACATTTTTTTCACTCTACAGCAAAGCAGCTCATTTGCCAACTGCTGAAAACAGATCCTACAGAGAGAATGACCATCACAGAATTCATGAACCATTCTTGGATCAATGTGAGCATTAGCATTTTAATCTTTGACTAAACAGGCAAAGGTCTTACGATCAAGGGTACACAAGTAAATGGCAATTAAGGCCATGTTTTTTGAGAATTCATTTGCATGCTGTTTGATAAATTTGATTAATTATGGGGACAGTGGTGTTCATCATAACATTTTGCGCTTATATGATTATTTTTACATTTAAAGTTGTAATATTTAATTTGTGCATCTGTCTCTCTTGGGATCTATGCAGAAGTCAATGATGGTTCCTCCGACACATCTGCACACAAGTCGAGTCCTTATGGAAGAGAGTGATGTCTGGGATAAAGTCAAGGTCTGTTTTCTGTTGGCTATCATATATTCAGACATGAAAACAAAAATCAAATATTTAATGAAACAGACTACTTTTTAAAAGTTTGGGGCTAGTACAAGCATCGGCAAGGATGCTTTAAATTGGTCAAAAGTGACAGTAAAGAAATTTTAAATTTTACAAAATATTTTTTATTTCAAATAAATGTTGTTCTTTTGATTCCTGAAAAAAAGTATAATTATCTTAAATTGTAATAATACTTCACAATCATGATATTACGGTTTGTTTTACTGTATTATATATTAAAGGGATAGTTCACCCAAAAATGAAAATATTGAAAATGTTTATCTGAACCTTACCCCCAGAGCATCCAAGATGTATCGCGATGACTAATTGTTTCTTCACTAGAACACGGTGATATGATTTTTAAACACATTTCCGGTATTTCGATATATTACAGCATCACTGACTTGAGGCGCAGCCATTAGAAAGAGCAGAACGCGATTGGCTATTTGCGTGATGACGTACACCACAGAGACATGCAGCCACCAGCCAGTGCTCAGCAGTTGTACAGATCAAACGCGAACGCGGCAAGTTTTACAAAATAGATACAAATGGATGGAACAAGCTTCCACAACTTGATGAAAATATGTGTGCATAACTACACCGTGCTGGTTAATGTTTGGTGCAGGAGAATGTGTAAATAAAAACTTTAAACACGGATACTTTATTCTGTATGAGCTCTGTGTCACGTGGCTAGTGTTATTAAACTCATCGAGGAGCTCCGCGCTGAAACCGAGCATATGCGCGCACTGCCTGTATATCATAAAAACAATCGTATTTTCATGTGTTCGTATTCAAACTCCAGTTCTGACCGCATCGCGAGCAAAATACAAACAACACACGTGCTGTGCTGAGGGAAACAGCCTATACGGCTTGCGTATTTGAACGCAGCTAGAGCAGGCAGAGGTGAATGAACAGCACTTTTGTGACATTTGAATTCTCCACTGTAATGCGATCTCATGCGAACATATTTTCCATTTGTGCTGGTAGATTACAGCAAAACAATCCACTTCCAAGAGAAGTGATGCTTCCTCATGCATAATACTGCAATTATAATCTTATGCATACTACAGCGCAGTGATTGGATTAAGTGAGCTTTATGTCATGAATATGTGTCGAGAATCGCTCGAAACGGTCTACGTCAGCATGTTCGACCATGCCCATACTTGGGCCGAAAGTACACGATGACGTCAGATTTTGTGACGTTGCTCCGACTTTTCAAACAGGAAGACAGAAATTGCTATGAAAAATGCAAAAATAACTATTTTTCACTTATGAATAACATTGAGTACCTTTAGTGTTTTCAATGATGTGCAGCCTATACATATCTGTTTACATCTCAAAAAAAGTGTTTTGGGGTTTCATGACCCTTTAAGAATACACTGTAAAAAAAAATCCCGTTGTTTCTACGGAAAAATACCGGCAGCTGTGGTTACCAGAACAATACTGTAAAAATGACATCAAACCGTAAACATACTTACGGAGTTACATGTGAATTTTACATTTTAAATCTGTTAAATTTACGGTAAAATAATGTATTTCATTAACTGATATAATGTTAATTTACTAGACCTAATGAAGTACTAATATCTGTTTTGTACCTTTATAATACACTGACAGTCACCAAACACAGTGGTGATGAGAGTCACATGAATCAAAGTTCATCACAAGCAGCTTTTCCACAAGCTGAGAAGCACAATGCAGTAGAAGGTGCACACAGTGTCATTCACACACACACTAAACACATATGGTGGTGTATTAGAGTAACATAAAATAAAAAATGATATAAATAAGAAGAAACAGAGTTATTTGTATAAATACTATTTTACAATGAAGATACTGTGAATTTACATTTTATAAAATACTACAGATAAACATCAAATTTTCATTTTTGGGTGAACTATCCCTTTAAATTAACATAAAATAATTACAAAACATTACAAAATCTTACCACTCCCAAACTATTGAAAAGTAGTGTATATAGACCAGCCCTAAGAACCAATAATCATAATTTTCTGTAATTGCTTTGGTAAGTCTGTTGTGTGTGTAAATGCACAGGAAGAGATGTCTAATGCCTTAGCAACAATGAGAGTGGACTACGAACAAATAAAGATCAAAGCGATCGAGGACTCATCCAATCCTCTTCTTTTGAAGAGAAGAAAGAAAATGGCGGCTGCAATGAAAGAAGCACCAGGACTGTGACAAACAAATGCATATGTGGACATGTGTAGGTCAATAATTGGAGAATGAGGAAAAAAATTGTACTCTTTCATTCCATTTATTCTCCTTTTATCATTCAGTGTTTGCAGTTATAGCCTGACTAATGTCTGGGAGGATGTTTGTGGTGTTCCAATAGTTCTGATTATAATTTTATATGTGTTTGAAGTTTTGGTTCTTGAAACCGTTTTAAGGTCTGTTGTGCGCACACATACACCGTTTCAAAAATTGGGATCTGTAAAATTTTTAAATGTTTTTGAAAGAATTCTCCTATGCTCACCAAGGCTGAATTTATTTAATCAAAAATACAGTAAAAAAGTAAGTGTGAAATATTATTGTCACGTGTATGTTCTGTTTTATTTTAGTTCTAGTTCCTGTACCTGTTTCCTTTGTTCTCACGGATACATTTTTTCAGGATTCTTTGATGAATAGTAACGTTCAAAGGAACAGTATTTATTTGAAATAGAAATCAATCATTTGTTTGACAATAGTATCCAGTTTATCATTCACTTTTTAACCAAGCATTAATGCTTGTTTTGTAATGCTTGCTGTGTTTGATACTGCAGGCGTGTGCATTATGTTAGCATCCTGTTAAAAAGTGAATTGATCAAAATCTAATAAACAGCGGCCTAAACCATTACATCACAATGTTATATAATACACATATGCATTATTTAAATCAAGCATGAATTCATCTGCTTTAAGCTCAAGAAATGATTGCTGGTTAAACATTCCCTTGTGACAAATGAATGACTAATTGACTCCATATGAGTACTTTCCCCTTTATGTTTGTTCAGCCATCATGACATCATTAAATGCACCATGGTCTTTTATAAAAACAAAAACACATTAATATGGTTATATAAATATAATTCCATGTATTGTGGGCATTTCTTAATGTGATGGAAATGATTTGCACTTGAGAACAACACCTTCCATTCATTAAGACCATTTAAAACGCTCGCAGTGGTCCATAATGGGTTCTTAATTTTGAACCTTTTGATATTTACGGCTTGCCTGTTTTGTTTTTGTAAGTTATATAATAAAGTTTTAGCTTTTACGATTGCTAGCCAGTAGTTAACTGCAAGAGATCCGGTTGGTCTATGTTGACATCACTCAAATTCATCATGTTTTAACTACACAAGGTATTTGTAAACAGTATAGTTTAGTGATAAGCAACCCTGTAGAACCACTGTAATTTAAATCAAAGATAAAACATGCCGATCATAGTAAGTCAGAAGCCCTAGAAATGCATGCACACAAAGGCTCATCCTGTGTAGGGATAATGATAAGGCAGGGGTCCCGTCCTGACAGAATCTATGAAGCCAGGCTGTTAAAATGCAGATGTTTTGGCCTCTCACACATGGCACTCATACTCACAAAGCCTCAGGCACAAAACACAGCATAACATGTTGGTGAGGCATTAGACAAAGGTTCACTGTATTGGCTTTGCGCTGAAGGGCTGTGCAACTGTATTCGTTTATTGGAATGTGATCTACTGTATATATTAAAGTGGCTCTACGAGGTACATTATACAAGGTACAGTTAATGTTTTTTTGTTGTGCATGTGTAGAAATGAGTGCATGTGTAATACAAATATTCATTATGTGCTAGGATGATGATTTCATTTCATTATCTTGAAGTCTGCATGCAGCATGATTTTTTATTTACTCTCTCTCCACCTCTTTTCTACACTTCTCATTCCAAAGCAACTGAAGCACACACAAAAGACAAAAAGACAGTGAACAGTTCAGAGGCTACAATTATAGGTATGTGTTTAATCTTTATTTTAGCAGATATGTTGCATGAAAGCCAATGCATTTAAGATAAAAATGTACTTTTTTACTGAACAGAAAACATTCAGTTTATATATAACTTGACTTTAACTGTATTTTATTTGATCTTTCTCTCATTTTAAGTAAATTTAGTCTGCTCTGAACTTGAAGGATAACAATGTAAAAAACTAAATGGGAGAGCAAAAGCCTAGTTAATATAGCCTAGTTATTTCTAATCAACATAAAAATGTCTTTATGATTTTGATATTATTCATGGGTTTTGAAGATAGGTCCCACTTTATATTAAGTGTCTTTAACTACTATTTACTAACATTTAAATGAATAATTTAATACAATGCACTTTTCACTGTACTCATTTAAAAAAAAAATCCTGAATGTAATTAATTTCAGTAATCAATAATTACACTGTTGAGCCTTCCCGGTTACCCCTTATTTTAAGTTGTTGGTGCTTTGCATGAACAACACAATAAGTAAATTGTATCTAGCAATTACTTTGTTTAATGAACATATAATAGTTAAAGACACCAAATATAAAGTGCGACCCATTTGTCTGACAAGTTAGTCAATTAGGCACATCCATAAACATATGCTTAATCCATAAACCTAATACCCCCCTCATTAAATCAAATTAATACTGCAATGCATGTTCAAACAAGAATGTAAGCAAACATTATTGTAGTGTTTTTAATATCGCCCCAAGAGGTGAATCTGTCACCAGAGCTGGATTTACAGTACCAAAGCTTCCCTTAGGCAAAACTTACTTCTCTCCCCCAAAAAACTTTGTGTTTTCTTACAACGAAAAAAATGAGATAAGTGGCATACTTGCCCAGACCTGAGATAATAACATATATAAAACATAGCACATGCAAATAAAGATGATGAATTCTTGTAATGATAGTTTGTATATGGAAACAATTGTCAGGAAGATATAAGGTGCATGTCTGCGCCTCGATGTTTGTGAGCTGTAATAATGTTCTTCGAAACTATTCATATGAAACACAAGGAAATGTTATGTGCCTATACTGACTGCATATAGTGGGGCCGAAAGTCTGAGAGATGGGATTTTAAACTTCTGAACATTCTAGAATAAATAAACATTATGACATGAAATAAAAAAGAATGTTCAGGGTCACTAATTAATCAATCAATCAATCAAATCAATCAACAATTACCTTCGCAGGTGATAAATAGGAAAAAAAACCCAAAAACAAGTCAAAAATCAAAAACGAAAAAATCCCTCACACTATCAATACTTGCACACGTATCAAAATAGCTTTATTCATCACATTTCTGTCTCTTGACCATAATCAGGCATATATAAACAATCTATTCAAACACAATCTCATTTAAAATCAACACATGACCAATCACTGCGATGATCCATCATTACCAATCACAATCAGTGACGTAATACATCATTGTATCTCCATCATCATATAAAAGTGTTACATTGAAAAAATTTGGAGTGTCTATTTACACTAAGTGCAAATAGCATCCCTTGTTGGCAAACGCTATTTACACTAGCTCCGCCCACTAATGTTTGGTTGGGCCACTCAAGTTTTAAAAACGACGCGTCGAATTCAGTGGCACGGCAGTAATGAGTAATGGCCCTTTCACACAGGATGTGGAATGCACTGCACTATGAAACCATGTATTGCAATGGCTTGCGGCGTGCGGGGACGGTTTGTTGCTGCGTCAACCCGAGCGCACCATTGGCGAGCTTGTGCGCACGCTGCAGTCAAAGTTCAAAATAGTTCAGTTTTCGCTGCTGCGCTCTGTGACGATTACCTGCACGGCCAATGGAAACAGGGCATCAAATGACTAGACTTATAGAACTCCCACTACTAGTTTGTGAAAACTCTGCCTACTTTGCTCTGGCCAGCATAGCGCAAATCGCTTCATATCTTCAGGGTTGCGCTGAACCCAGTGGTAAGCGCAGCGCATTCCGCATCCTGTGTGAAAGGGCCATAAGGCTTGCAGACCTGGCTTTTAACACAATCAACCCGCCTTTTGCAGAGCTCCCATTTACTGTCAACAAAAATGAAAATAATGTTTAAAAATATTAAAATTGTTTATTGGGTAGGGTTAGGGGAAGGTGTAGGGAGGGTTTATTCTCCCAATAAGACAGCATCCATTTAATAATCATTTACACTCTATGATATTGTTGCATCCTGTTAAAGTACAAAAATGAGGCGCAAATAGTATTTGCCGATATAAACTATAGATAGCATCTAATTACTAGCCTATTTATTCTTAATGCAAAGAACTGGCAGATTTAGCCTACATAATGTAAATAGAATCTATCGTTATTTTCACAGAGTTTAAACACCATATCGCTAAGAAAATGCTGCTATTGTCACTTAGTGTAAATAGGATATTTTGCTATTTTCACTTAGTGTAAATAGCATCTACAGCTATTTGCACTTAGTATAAATAGTATCTATCGCTAAGAAAATATGCTATTTTCACTTAGTGTAATTAGCATCTATCACTATTTGCACTGAGTGTAAATAGAATCTGTCTTGAAAATTTACACATTACATAAACAAATAGAGACAAAAAGGAACATCAAAAAATGATCACTTTATATCATCACACTAAACAGTACTTCATCCATTCTTCATATGTCCATAGACTAATCAAAAAGTAAATAAAATGTGACACTGATCATGTGACTGTACAGTAAAATGTTCTTCATTGAAGCAGAAGATGCTCTTTAACAAGATCATCGTCAATACTAATAACAATAATTTTTAATTATTATAATAATAATATTGTTAATGATAATAATTTTAATAATGTGCATTGAAAAAATATGTATTATGAATAAATTGAGTGTGAATTACATATAAAAATAAATTTTTAATGAAAAAAAAAAACTAATTTAATTATAAAATTAAATAATATAAAATAATAATAATAATGGTAACTATTTGGTAATAATTCTTATTTAAAATTGTTTAAATTATGAATTTATTATGAATAATTTATAATGAAAAAATAATTTAATTATAAACATTGTTAAACAAAATAATAATTGTTATTTGATAATAATTGTTATTTGATAAAGAATTTCTATTGAAAAATTATGAATTGATTATGAATCATTTCTAATGGCAAATTACTAATTTAATTCTAAAAAAAAAAATGAAGTGTTTTTCACTAGTGGTCTCAGAAAGTATATTTGCATTTGTATTTGTGTCCTGACAGGCAACTCATAGTGAAAATGAGAGGCTGGATTTTTCTGCTTTTGCTGGCAAGGCTTGTCGATTTTTCCATGACACAACAGACCAACTCTTTAACCTGGCTGAGTTATCTGCGCAACCGAGCCTACAGTCATGGTTATGGCCGTAGTCACAATAACAATTTCGGCTCTCTAAGTACAGAGGATGAGCCTTCTGTGCTAGACTGCCCTTTGGAGTGTGAATGTCCTACTACCTACCCCAAAGCAATGTACTGCAACAACCGCAGGCTACAGCACGTGCCATTCGTACCATCTCATATTGAGTATGTATACTTTCAAAATAACCAGATCACAAGCATCACAAATGGCGTCTTTGATGATGCTCCAAATTTAGCTTGGATCAGCATGCACACCAATAAACTGAGCTCTGACAAGATTGGTGAAAATGTCTTCGCCAAACTACCCAACCTTGAGCGCCTCTTTTTACACAACAACAACCTTAGCCGTGTTCCACAGGGTTTACCACGTTCCCTACGAGATCTACACATGAATCACAACAATATTTCAGTAGTTCCGGCCGACTCTTTCCGTGGAATGAGCAACCTGACGGCCCTACATCTCCAAATGAACGCCATTGAAGACCTCGGTAATGCACTTGAGGGTCTGCTATCCTTGACTCTGTTAGACTTGCGAGGGAACAGACTGAAGAAGATTCCAGAAAGTCTCCCGCCAAAGCTGAGCCAACTCTACCTTGAGTACAACCGTATATCCAGCATTCCTGCTGACTTTCTGAGTCAACGGCCTGAGCTGCGCTTTGTACGGCTGTCCCACAATCAGCTCACTAATGGGGGAATTCCAGCCAACGCTTTCAATGTCAGCACACTTGTGGAACTCGATTTGTCCTTTAACAAGCTGGAGAGGATTCCCACTATCAGCACCAGTCTGGAGAATCTGTATCTCCAGGCCAACAAGATCAAAGGTACAGAAAACACCTGGAAATGTTACACATAAGACCACAAAGCATGTCAGAGGCTTATTTCCAAATCTTTTCCTGAAGAAACCTACAAAAAATATTTCTTTGAAAAATAGTTTTGAAAAATATCACAGATGGTCTCCAAAAAGCATAATTTGTTTCACACATTTCATGAAAACCTACTGCATTCCCACTAATGTACTGCTCTGACAGTTTTTACCTACATTGTAGTATTTGGCATGGTCATTCTAATGCAAACCATGTCCCCATTTAGGCTCTGTTTGTGTTTGGATAAGACAATAACTTAATGCTTTCCCTACATTTCCCAGAATTTTCAGTGAGCAGTTTCTGCAGAGTTGTGGACACAAACAACTACTCTAATCTGCGTGTACTGCGACTGGAGGCCAATGAAATCAGCGCCCAAGACATACCAAATGAAGCTGTACTCTGTCTGCGTCTGGCAACCAACATTGACCTGTAGGCCTGGCAACAAGTCATCCACAGTAACCTCCAGTCATATGACCATTGACAACATCTTGCAAATAAGAGTTTAGGTATTATTTGTATTATCTATTTGACAGTCATGTGATTTTGGCATTTTTTAATAAAGAAATCATCCTACCAATATCAACAGAAAATGCTAGGATAACGATTATAACATTATAAAATCATTTGATTTCTTTAGATGTGAACAAGCCTTTTTAAATGTAAATTTCTGTTTATATCCATTTTAGTTCTCAATCAATAATGACAGGAATGTTAAATGTAGGTGTGATGGGTATGCAGTAAAATGTAATGATTACCCAGCTAACAAGGAACATTCTCAGAACTTTAGCTAATGTTATGAGCAAGCATTCTTCCAATAATGTTAACAGAACATTTGACTTATCAGTTTAATAATGTTCTCAAAATGTTAGCACAAAAACATTTTATACATTGTTCATGGAACTTTTTTCTGAAACATTTTAGTTGCATGTTCGTCTCAATAGCAACGTTAGCAAAATGTTCTTAGAACATATTTTGTTAGCTGGGTAGTTGCATGAAGCCAGCGTAGTTGTATACTGGGTGCAAGAGACATTATTATTATTTTAAAATATAGTAAATGCATGGTACAAATAATAGTAAATGCATGGAACAAATAATGGTGTTGGTTAGGAAACTTTGTGTCTTTGCTTTGTAATCATGTCATGATTTCTGGCAGTGGAACAAGATAATATGCCTGAAAGTTAATCGCATTGAGATCACAATTTAAGAAGTTAAATGAGGAAGACCAAAAATATAAATGCATGAAAACTGAGGAAAGTTAAAATTTAGAAATTCAATTCCTCTTAGAATGTTATGAAGACCCTGAGAAGCTCTTTACAGACTATCTGTACCAAAACAGTTTATCTACACTACAACCTGGTCAAAGCTTGCATCACTGCCATTGCCATTTATTTAATAACAATAAAATCTATGATTAATAAATTCTTTTCTTTATTTTATAAACCTCGCCTTGTCACAGTAAATATGTTTATGGTGATGCATTGTTGCTTGGGAAGTTTTTGAGCTATCTTTAATCAGATGAACTTCAGCGTTTCCCCCTGAGATTGTGCTAATCCCAGTCATATTCATTAGCTTTAATAAACAGCCTTGACCTTCAATGAGAGCTGAGGGGAGCTGAGGGGAGCTGGGTCCGCGAGGACAGTGTTAACATTAATTACTGGAGATGAGTTTGTCACACACTGCCCAAAGGAGCTGATGAAATGTCAACATAACATGGCGGAACATGAACATTCAGTTTAAGTCCTGCTCTGGGGTCTCTGAGCAGTCACACCGAAGAGAGCAACTTAACCCAAACATTCAGTTCCAATCCCTTTAAACCTTTTGATTTGAAGTCAACATTTATTGTCAGTGTAATTTATTGACATTACTGAAAAACTGTGTATGACACGAAGGCTGCTCTCCACCATTACTAAACATCCAGTTGGACAATAATGGAGCAATTGTGCATTAAATATATATCAAAAATCTAAAAGTGCAGAGCTCGTACATACATAAAAGAAATGAATGTCGTTGAATAAAAATACTTGTTGATTCATATGTGTTTGTTTAGCTAACGAGGGGAGTACAAATTATTCAAATTAAGAGGTGCAAAAATGTGAATACTCCTTGACTAGAGGGTATGTATCGACGTCACTTTCCCGCCGAAAGCGCGCTCCCTCAGCTGGACTGAGTGGCTAAAAAACCTGCCGCGTGACTGGATTTAATTGGGGAAACTGCGAAAACTCGAGTAAAACAAACGATTACACTAAAGGTTGGACTCGAAAGTGTTCCTTGCAACTTGTCAAATAAACCTAATCCATGGATATTGACATGCAGCCAGGAATCATGTTTCCTGACATTTATATGTGCCTGATTTCAACGCCGGGGAAATACATAAAGCAAATCTGCCTGTGAATATTTTATATAACTACAATATAGGTAGGTTTAAATCCGAGTAATCACATTTCAATGTTATATCGTCATATTGTCCAGCCCTAAAAACTTATATAGTTTTATAGAATAGTTTTTGTCAGTGTTTATTTAAAAACACCCAATTATGCAGAATATAAGATGGAAAATATTTCATTGATGAGTTGTCAACATAATATATAACAATTCAATATATACGGTATTATTTTACCTCAAAATCCAACAATTCCACACAAAATGATAACTGCAAATCCATGTTTCTCTGCTGGAGTCCAGCTGTTTCTGTGAATTGCAGTCATCCATTTGCTTCTTTCTTCTGTAGCTTTCGGCACTCTTTAAATATATAACTAAAAAACTAAAAGGTAATTCTGACTATCATATACTGTACATCACAAGAGCAGATAAATGTATATATTTATACCATGGTCTGTCTGAATACTGGATTCTGATTGGCTGAAAGGTGTGCAATAAATAAGCAATATCACCCTCGTAGCCGTGCAATATTGGCTGTATATAAGCACGGTGATTCGGCCGTAGCCAATCACAGCGTGCTGATATACAGCCATATCGAATGGCTACGAGTGTGATATTGCGTTTATGCAACACTTCAATGGCACGAATGTTTAAATAAATAAAAACAACAACGGAATGTCTTTAAAAATCCTCTTTCGTCCAGAACTACTTCCTTCCGCCATGGATTCAACACAGTTAAGAATATATCGTCAGTGTCAGGCAGAAACCACATATCTCTATATTTCTTAATTTTATTTTTTTAATTACTTTATTATTATTTTTTTTTATTGTTATTGGTCACCCTTTACACCTGTGGGATTTACAAATATTTGATGAATGAAAATGATTTTAAAGAGCTTGTGACAAAACCTTGTAACTCCTCAAACTGTCAGCCAAACCTCATAAACCCTCCCCACCTCTATTGTTAATGAAGTACTGCACGCAGTTTGGAGATCTCAACTTCTTGGCAATACAAAAAGTAAATAAAGATCTGATGTTTGAAAAAAAAAAAAAAAAAAAAAAAAAAATTTGCTCAAGAAACACTGTCTAAAGGCTAATGTTTTATGTATTTGAAGAGTGGAGAACAGTCTTCATCTGATATTTCCTGTCTAGTGTAGACAATATGCTATGCTATAGAGGATGTAAGTTAAATACAGCCTTGATATTAAATTATTAAATTTAACATGGCACAATTCGATTTGCTCTGGAACAAGTAATAGATTTATAAGACCAAAGATTGTCCGTTTTATGTACCCAAAATAAGACACAGCGGCAAATCCTTGAAGCATTGACCGAGATGAAGCCATTCTTGGCGCGACCCCTGAAAGGCCGCTGATGGCCTGGAGCTTGCATCTCCGAAAAAGTCTAAACAAATTGTAAAATATGCGCTATGATAAAAATGAGTCACATATTTCAGGTCTAAACAACTACATCCTCACCGAAAAAACTCAGTTAAAACTACAGTTCGTGGTACAACAAGAGTAGTATTCACAAGAATTATGGTGGAAAAGCTCGGCCGCCATGACAGTCGCTTCAAGTGGAGTGATACTAACAGTGAAAAGGTAGGAGTGCTGTTAATATCGCACGGCTATCAGCCAATCAGATTCGGGAACCAGAAAGAATTGTTGTATAAAACTGTTTAATGCACAGGTAGCTCCAAGTATGTTTTTGCACTACTTGCCTGATTCAAAGCAGGCAGAATGCTAGATCTAACGAGCCATAACTGATGAAAACGGTCAAATATTAGGCTGCAAACATCTATAACAGCTTTAAGTTGTCAATGCTGGTAAATGACCATGGTATAAGCAGGGTAATCCACAGCTAGCTGTACATTAAACGATTTTAATGCATTTCGTGGAGGCATCCACCCCTGCACATCCCTATTTAATGCACAGCTAGCCTCGGATTAACCCTTACATATATAATATTGATGCAATATATACACTAATTTCTTCTTTCTGTATGATACAAGAATAAATAGCTCATATTGAGGAGGGAAAAAAAACACCCATTTTATTTAGAGGCCCAAACTGAGCAAAAATATACAAGTTGGTGTTGCTGATATTTATGAGATGAAAATTTGATAGCTTTTAATGTAAATCAATAAGATTAGCAGACTACTTACTAAGAGAGATATAGAGTGACAACTGATATTTATATGCCTTTTTGTAAGATGATATTTAAATGCTCAGTTTTATGTTCAAAGCTCTGTAGTTTTCTATTATGGGGGGCAAAACATGTAATACAATGCAATACAATGATGGTTGAGAGATATATTGTAAACATTCTGTCAAGTTTTTTGCAAACAGAACCCAAATGCAGAACAGCCAAGGAAGCTCAAAAAAGGTCTTCATTAACAAAAAAGTAAAAGCAACACACAGACATGTTTGTTTTGCTATCAAAGTGAGGACATTTCATAGGTGTAATGGTTTTTATACTGTACAAATTGTACATTTTATCCCCCTGCACTAGCCCATACCTAAACCTACCCATCACAGAAAACATTCTGCATTTTTACATTTCTAATAAAACATTGTTTAGTATGTTTTTAATGCTATTTTATATGAGGATAAAATGTCCTCATATTTAATGTTTACGTCGTAATACCAATGTAATACCTATGTCATTATACAAATTTGTGTCCTCATAAATCACTAAAAAATGTGCGCACACACACACACACACACACACACACACACACACACACACACAAAAGACAGGAGGAAGTTTTGATTGTTTTAGGTATTGCTCAACAATTTTTTTTTATTTTTGTTCATTTTTTTAACCCAAAAATCTGTACTGCAGCTTTATTTTCTTTTGAGAAGAAAAAAAACATCATAAAAGTTCCAATATCTTACAGTAGCTTTCTCAGTTTAACATATCCCATTCACTATTAAATACATTTTTTTTTTTAATCATAGAAGGTCCTCCAGTAGACAATTACCTTATTAAGATTAAAAATAACCAAAAGGTTAATTTGTTTTTAACTTGAGTGTTATTTGCTTCACAACACTCTTAAGGGACTCAGTGATGACATTATAGTAAAGCACATGAGAATATGGCAACACTCAAATTGCATGTTCAACAATATACGACCATATTTCATTTAAGTGCATCCAGAGGAACTATAGAGATTCCAGAGAAACACGTTTGATATCTTTGATGTGCAGATCAGCCAGCACAGACCAATCTTTTGGATTCTTCAATGTCATCTTAGCATTATCTACTGCAGAGTGCATTTTTTGTTTTAAGTGGTTTCCCAATTATAGCTTGAATCATATTAAATTATTATTAAATTATAATTATTGTTATTATAATTATATGATATTTAATTACCAGGATATTTAAGTGAAAAAAAATCTTGACAGTTGTGAAATGAACAGTTCAGAATTTAACAAACGCAAAGATTTCTTTGGGGAAGCCGTTTTCAAAAACCTCACTGTGGTTGTATTTGCTGTCATTATCAATTCTATCAATAGCTTGCTGCTTTATACTTTATTCAAGAACCCTGTCTTCACTCAGGAGCCCCGCTACATCCTCTACATGCAGCTTATCATCAATGACATCATTACACTGTCTGTCTGTGTGATTATGTTTGTGTTTACTTACTTAATACCAAACTTGAATGTTGCTATCTGCTGCATTTTCATCCTCATTGCAAACAGCGTCCACAAAAACTCGCCACTCAACCTGGCCGGCATGGCTATTGAGCGCTTTGTGGCCGTCTGCTACCCTCTACATCATGCACGAATATGCACCATCCAAAACACCAAAATCCTGATCGGCATCATCTGGCTGGTGGGAGGCCTGCCTGGCATAGTGGACCTGCTTGTTGTTTTGGCTCTTCGTCCACTCTCCTTCTTTACCACTAGCCGCATGTGCTTCCAGCAAAATGTGTTCAATTTTGAATATAATATAATAAGCAGCGCTGTTTTAAACATCGGCTACATGTGCTCAGTGTGGGTGCTGCTCTTCTACACTTACTTTAAAGTGCTGTTCTCTGCTAAAGCAGCTGCTTCAGAACCAGCTCAAGCACAGAAAGCTAGGAGAACCATTTTACTGCATGGGGTCCAGTTACTGCTCTGTACACTGTCCCTGTTCACAGCGGTCCTGGATGGGGCCTTAACGGCTCTCTTTCCTTACTATCAGTCAGTTATCTACTTCTGCACGTTCATTCTCACCAGCATTTTACCACGTCTGCTGAGCCCTCTCATATATGGCATGAGGGATCAAAAGTTTAAGAAGTACATGATGAGCTCACTGATGTGTGGCTCCGAGAAGAAATCCATTAATCCTTCCGATTAGCAAAATTGTAATTTTCTGTCTGTTAAAAAAAAAAAAAGTATGTCAAATATATGATTTGTAATAAGCAAAAATAAATATTTTTCTATAGAATTGAATTTATAGAATTTATAGATGTTTATTTCAGCATACATGGAGAATATTAGTGAGAAACATTCAACCAGTGTTATTCAGTATAATTTAAATTGATTAAAATGACTGATGATGGTTGAAAACAATCGATTTATCAGTCTTCAAACATCCTACATTCCTGCATCAGTTCTTCTCCAAGCATTGTGCAATGTTAAGGCATGTCCTAAAATGCTTTCTTTTAGAGACGATGGATGTGGATGCACTACCAAATTATGGATGAGCATTTTGCTCTTTGGCACTATCATATGTTTTGTGTTGTCAATTAGATGGGTCACACTGTGCAACTTCATGTATCTTTAAACTATGGGTAGTTACATTGGACCGACTCAGGTTGATTCAGCTGTTCTAATCTCCTCTTTTCTGCCTTTCTTGTGAATCATAATCTGAACAAAAAACAATACAAAAAGGCTCACACACTGTTATTGTCAGTATATGACAATATATCAGGGGTTCCTAAACTTTTCCATTCCAGGACACACCAGACAAGTATAATCTATGTCAAGACCCAAATTTAATAAAATATAAATCCATGAAAACAAAGTTCTGTTTACGTAAATAATTCATTGTGTCACTGTGTTTATGATCAGACATCAGCATTAGAGTAGATGAAATGTCTATACAGACTCCGATCCAAATATGAACTTTGATCCGTGATGTGAGTGTTTTTAAACTCATTGCAGAAAACGCTCTCATGCTAGTTCTGTGTGTGTATGAATGTGAAATGTTTTTTTTACAGACATATTTTTCTTATGTGTTGGTAGATAGCCAAATGCACATTGGGGCGACGTAAAGAACGCACTCTTATGACCATGTCTCTGAAAGACAACAGCACTGAGTTGAACAGACGGAGATGAACGAACGTTGTTTTAACAAGTTACATGCGCGCTCACTATAAAACATACAGTGGATATATTTCTATATTAAATCGCAACCTTTGTGATTCTAAAATCAGACCAAGCTATATTGAGATTTCTGTTTAATGTTGGTAAATCGTGCAGCATTTTTTGTGCATGTATGCCATTCACTGAAATGTAGCTGCAGCCAAGTGACTTTGCGCGACCCACCTTTTCCCGCTCTGCAACACACAGTTTGAAAACCCCTGCAATACTAAATGACCATATTATATATTCAGTTCTCAAGGAATCAGTCCTCCTGCAGTGTAAAAGAAACTCACTTCTGCTTTGTTCCTCATCTAGACACTAGTAAAAATTGTCTTCAATGTCGCTCTGATATTGGAAGTTTCCTCGTTGCTCCAGGTCTGCTAAAATCTCCAATACTTCGTTGTGACTTGCCCAGCTTTAGCATCTCCTCAAACCCCAAGATTTCCCTATACAAAACAGAGATGTCTGAATAATGGCAACATCTGCACCGTTTGGTGTGAAAGCTGAAGTGCAGACATAAAACAACAACTATTCACATAGGTTTTAGAGATTTTAGATTAGTTAGTTCCCTTTGTTAATGGCCATGTCTAACTGCAGTACAAGCGCCTCCATGATCGCATCCTTCGAGTCCTGAAAAAACTTGAATATCAGTGTCTGGCAATCAAAGCCTATATAATGAAACTGCATTATTCACAATATCCACAAAAGCATGGCTTAAAATAGTAGTCCACTTCAGAATAAAAATTTCCTGATAATTTACTCACCCCCACGTCATTCAAGATGTTCATGTCTTTCTTTCAGAGCTAGTGCAAGACGAGCTTTTGTGGTTAAAGGTATATACATTTTTATTGATTTTTTTATTTTATTTTTTAAATGACAGATCGTTTCACTACATAAGACCCTTATTCCTCAGCTGGGATTGTGTAAAGCCTTTTGAAGCTGCACTGAAACAGCAATTTGGACCTTCAAACCGTTGATCCATGTTGAAGTCCACTATATGAAGAAAAATCCTGGAATGTTTTCCTTAAAAACCCTAATTTTTTTTCTGAAGAAAGAAAGAAAGAAAGAAAGAAAGAAAGACATGAACATCTTGGATGACGTTGGGGTGAGTAAATTGTCCGGAAATTTTAATTCTAAAGTAAACTAATCTGTTAAACATTTAAGAATGATGAAAAAGTATACAGTTTTTCAATCCTCAGGCATTTTGACTGAAAAATTGTCATCTCCTCTTTTAGCCCTGTCTCTCTTTTGCAGATGTCCTTTATTTGTATGTCCAGTGTGTCCTTCATGGTGTAGCGAAAATTAACTCAAAGGGGAAATATTAATAATTATTCATAACTCATTATGATTATTAATTATGATTAATTATGAATATGCAAATCCGTTAATCAGATTAACTGGATGTAGCTACATTAAAATTAACATTACAATCAGTTAACCTGTTCGTCCAGTGAACGCTCAGTGTTGATTGTTTATTAATTCTAAGAAATGTCAATTTCCAAGTTATGGAAAAATAATATTTCTTATTGTACTGTACTACTCACGTAGTCCGGATCTATCACTTAAGAGGCAATTCATTAGCAGACGGAGTCAGAACCAAACGTGTATTGTGCACAATCTTTATTAACTAACTCACAAACACATAACTAAACTAACAAACACATAACATAACATACATAAAGGGTCACACACACACACACACACACACACACACACACACACACACACACACACACGCAAGTCAGAATGAGTAATGATAGTGTTGAACCGGAAGAGATGCTGTTACTAGAGCTACATGAAATGTCAAAGGCAATCTGGAAAGGACTCATCAGTTTCTTTTAGCAATAGCAAAGGTAAAGTCTTTACAAATCAATACTAAATCGCTGTTTAGCATTAAAATGTACGATACTTGCAAGATGCCTTTAGGCTGAAGAGCGTCGGATCTGCAGGTTGAGGATAACTCTTGAAGTTATCATCTGAAGTTGTTGCCAGTCTGTTGGGTGATGAGCACATGGCTGGGTGTTGTAGGTAGTGATGGGCAGATCGAGGCTTCATGAAACACTGAAGCAGCTGAATCAAATGTGCCGTAATGATTCGAGGCTTCGAAACAATCTGACACCCGTCTCCACGGTGACCCCTAGTGGTCAGAGCAGTGCAAATGCAACAAAACTCAGGCCAAACATGCATTAAAAATACACTTTAACAAATGTATTTCAAAAGTTTTATTTAAAGTAAAATCAATTAAATGGAATTAACTAATCATCTAATAAGATTAAATATCGAGTGTCTGTATAATTTGTGTTCTTTTATCAATTTTAAAGGCTTGTATCTGTTCCATGGCTCAAGCTAAACAGGCCAATAAGAGATTAATAACTACCATTATTCATTTTAATTATTCTAATGTATAATTAAAACATCTACAACTGTATAAAACTGATCGGAGATCAGGTAAAACCATAGGGTAAAGCCCTAGACACTTGTTCAATAGTTCTCAGTGAATCTGCATGATTCATGGGCTCACTTTATCATCGCCCTCTATAGGTGAACCACTGAAATTTCAAACTGTTTCGAAACAGTGATGACGTAATGAAGCCTCGTTTACTAAAATCACGTGACTTTGGCAGTTTGATACACGCTCCGAATCACTGATTTGAAACAAAAAGATTCATGAAGCTTCGGAGCTTCATGAAGCAGTGTTTCGAAATCGGCCATCACTAGTTGTAGGCCAGGGGCCTACCAGCCTACCAGCCGCAAGGAGATTTGTTCGGTCCAGAAGCAAGGAAGAAGAAGAGAGGGAGTGGCACTGTTCGCTGGTTTTTAACCTCTGGTCAAAGTCACACCTCTCAGTTGTTGACCGGACCAATGAAGATGTTGTAATTCTGGGTGGCAACACCCCTCCTGTCAGGGCTTTTACAACCCAGAAAGATTAACAAGCTGAGTTCTTGAATCAGAACTATTAAATATTCTTTTAATACTGATGTGTTGCACAGGTATGGATGTACCGCATACACAAACATTTAAATCTTCCCGCTACGAACGTATAGACACTAAACATGGCATGATTGAAGTTACCGTGCAGGTCATAACATTTAACAATCATCAAACATGTAAATACAATGAGTACAATACAATATCAGTAATAATGGATACCATTTCCTGAGAAGGAATCATTTATAGCACAGTCTGTCTATACATTAATGCCATAGAGTCTGTGTTCTGTGTGGAAAATGCAGGGAAGATGCAGATTTTCTGTGTCTCTACTCTGTTCTCCATGCGGCAACCACATTCCTCAGCGCAATAAACTTGTAACTGAAAACTTCCCGGGGGATGGGGACAGACTCCAGAGTGAGCTTAAAACTATTGGTTAACTAACCAATAATTGTGTCTGATTTGCCTCAGTCATTACATAATCCCCCCCTTTCGCTCGTTGCTGTCTCTCTTATGGCAACAGTGAGCGACATTGAAGGTGCAGAAAGATCAGACACATCACTGACACACAAGGTTGGAAGGCTGTGATGGGCCCTGGTTGTATGTGTCTCCTGGAGTGGTGGTCGTTGATGCAGACCGTGGGCAAGCTAAGTTCTCTGAGCTGGTGCTGCAGGAATCAACGCATCCAGTGCCTTGACGGTGTGTCACCTGTCACCCTAAAGTCAGTTAGTGCGGGCGAGACGTTTGCTGGTGGCAAGGTTCAGGGCTTTGAGCTTGCTCAGCAGGTGTCGAGGTTGCAGGTGCCATGACAGTGTCACCTGTCATTCGGACACCCATGAAGCAGGTGGTTGCAGGAAGAGTTTATGGGATTTGTAGTGTGAAGAGTGTTTCAGACTGACCTAGGGTTGATGACAGAAGCATTTGTTACCTCTGCTCTCAGTCCAAAGGAGTCTGAAGTTTGCTGTGTCCCTCTGCTCTGGTGGCGGCGCCGACTTGAGCAGGTCTGAGTTGTCTTGTGTGAGTGGTCAGAAGCTTGTGCTTCTGAGTACTTCTCAAGTAAGTACTGTTCATGGGGCTCTTTACTAGCGTTAGAAGCTCCTACAGGTTCGATGCAGGCATGTCCAGTCGCCCTTGTGCTACCTGCTGTTGGAGATCATGCGGTGTCTGCAGGAAGAGGATGTTTCCATCCATGGCTTCTCCCTGTGGTAGGTCTGGTGCCTGGGTCTGTCTGAATTAATCCTTCTCCTTCTGTAGCTTTAGAGGATTTCAGGAAATTGGCTGATGAGGTGTCAAGCAGAAGGCTTTGGCTCCCCTCTCTGTACCTCTGTGCTTGGCTGGGGGAGGTTCTTCTGCTGCAGGCAAGAGAGTCTCAGTTCTCTTTGGGCCATGTCAAGTTCATCTTTGGTGTTGTCCAGCTGCTGGGTCAGAGCTTCAGTCCCAGGTCTGGACACATCCAGAGGACGTTCACAGGTCCTGATCCTGTCATCTTTGTCCTAGAGTTCAGAATTTGCTATTTTTAACAGTGACTATTTGTGACAGAGTTCTTTTACCAAATCCTCTCTGGCTGCCTTTTCCAGCTGCTCTCATTGTCAGAGCCTTTGAGGTTTTGTGGATTTTCTTCTGTGCCTCTATTCTGTCAGGGTCTGTCCTGAGCCTCCATCTCTAGCTGGTCTATGTGGCTTTTAGCATGCATTAGCTCCTTGTGAGTCTCTGTGATCTGGAGTTGGAGGGTGTTCACCTCCTGTTTCAAACCAGTGAGGCTGTGGGCCAGGAAGAAGTTGACTTCAGTCAGATCATCATGATCATACCCCTGGTTTGAGTCATCTGCCTTTACTTCTCTTCCATCTTTGTCCAGTTGCTTTTGGCTCTGATGCTGTAAGGGATCAGCAGCCCTGGTTAGGAGGGTGTTCCTCACCACACCTAGCCAGTCCTTTCGGTCTGCCATCTGGGCAGTTAGGCTGAGCATCTGCAACATTTAGGCACGCTTGTGGTGAGAGTAAGGGCAAGAGACTACTGCACGATCAAACAGAATTTAGGGCTAAAGGCATAGTGAGCAGCCAGGTGTATAAAGCTAGGTTTAATAAATGACTTAAGATGGTTCTTAATGTCAAATTATTTATCAGAACGTACTGATGGCTCACAACGGGCTCGACCTCTGAACGAATGGAAGAGAGAAAGGGAGAGGAGGAGGAGAGCTTCCCATTGGATTGTGTTCATTAGTGGTGCTCAAAATTATGCCATAGCAATCGTTCAGATTACTTTTGTAACTGGCTCATAAAATTGAAACAACTGTTGTAAATTAACAAAATCAAGAAGGAAAGTATGTCTAGTTGCTTGTGGTTATATTGGGAAATTAAACCACACAAGAAAAAAAGGAAGATGTAAGTAAATCACAAAGATGAAAGAAATAATACTAGTAAAAATTAATAGCTGACTGCTATTATAATTAAAATCAATAAAAAGATTTAAAGAAGTGACTAAAACAGCAGAATGGGTTTAGATCAGTTCACACTGCACACACACAAGCTGTAGTTAAAGGCTTCACATAAATGATGCTAACCGCTAACTGTAGAAGCTATTAGTTAGCTTAGCCTGAGCGGAAGGGTTGCTAGGTGGGGTTAGCTTAGCCACCTAGCCTGGTTTGTTTACACCATGGCATCACAAGGTGATGAGTTAGCACTTCCTGTGACAAGTCATTGTCATGGGAACCAATGCACACCACAGCAATTCAAACAGTTCATGAAGACGGTCTGCTCATTTCAAACTAGTTACGTACAGAGTTAAAATGTGATGCTTATACTTTCAGATTTTCAAAAACTTGATATTACATTTAGTAAAATGCAAATATGTTTTGGCATTTGCAAATTTTACTCATGTAAACTCTTCTCTCTACTTTAAACAACGTCTTGTACTTGTTTAAAGGGGAATTACACAGTTTGCTGTAAGTCCAAGCTTGTTTAAGCATATATAGTTAAGTCCGTCTTGTGCAGGTATACTGATATTCCTTTCAGCGAGTGAAACACAGTTTTGGTCAAGAGGTAGCTATGCTTGTAGATGCAGCCAAAGTTTAGATGAATGACATCAATCTTAACTATAAAAGGGGAGCATTACCCAAATCTACATTTATATAACGCTGTACTGAGATTCATTTATCAGAAACAGGTTAAGCAATACTGCAATTGGTATTTCTCCAACCAAAGCAGAATAATCAATTCTGGTACAGTTTACATGCCGCTGAGTTGAGATTCCTTCGTCAACACAGGCTTACGCTCTAATACTGAGATTAGGATTTCTTCGCTAAAATCAGATTAACTTTACGCTGATACCATTTGAACATATGCTAAAATGTCTTAAGACTCTTTCTGTTACGGCAGAGGTGTCACTTCAAGCTATAGTTTTATCTGCATCTAACAAGCCAGCACCATCGATCTACATGCGAATCAACGTTGTCAAACGTCATGCCGGAATTATCACTTATTAAACACACTTGGACGATGGTTTAAGCGAGTGCCGTTAGGCCATGCTGGCTTAACCGGCTCAACCTAGTGTCATATTTCAAAATAGCTCGTCGTGGATAGTCATGAGCATTTGAGATTTACACATTCACACAAGGTTTCCTTCCACTCCTACTGCAGACTCCTGCATTTCTGCGAACACACATTTTCATCTACTTTAAAAGCTTTATGCCCTATGCTGCCTAGGAACCTTTGTAGAAGCTATAGGTTAAGCACTGCGTTTGCAGTTCAAAGTCATTGGGGTCTTGAGAACCCCCTGCTGAGGGGCCTTGTGTGTTACAGGCCTTCTGTGTCAGGTCACATGAGTGGCACTGTGTGAGGGCAGGTTGTGCTGTCCAAAGGGGTGACTAGCTGTTGTAGGAGGCAAAGGTCCTGTTTGTGTCCTCCATTCATTCCAGGTTTGTCTGAGTCGGTGGCAGTAACCTTGGGACTTTCAGATCTGCCCTGCTTGGTGTCGGGGCAGCACTCAATCTGCATTCAGGCTTCTGGGTCTGAGAAATCCTTTATGCAGACTGGCTTCAGCTGCTGATAGTCTAATTGGAGTTTTTCTGGCTGTTAAGTCAAAACTCATAGTGAATCTGGTGGGGTGTGATCCAGAACAGAGAGCCTGTCTTGGTGGATCACACCAGTCAGGGACTTTGGAACGAAAGAGAATGTCTATTATGTTGGCATTGGTGCTGTGGTATCCTAAGCTGCAGGCTCTGGCCCCTCCCGCCTTTGTGAAGGGTTGGGGGAGCTCTCGCTGCTGCTGCTGCAAAGTCCATCAGGTTGCAAGTTCCTTGTGTGGTCCATTCTTAGTTGTTCAGGCTGTTTCAGTTCTTTTCGGACCACAATGTGTTTGTTTCTCACGCTGCTGAATTGTGGAGTCAGTGTTTGACTTTCAGTTCTGCATGCGGGTGGCCTTCAAGGGCCTTAGCTTTAGTGTCTCTTTAAATTCAAACCTTACGTTCTTACGTTCTTTAACTGGCAAAGTTCAACAGCTGTCAGAGCCTCCTGAGGACTGGTGACCTCCCTCAATTGCTCTGCTCTGTCATGGTTCTTGCATCTGTCCTGTGTCTTCTCATGCTGAGTGGGTTGGTTCTCTGTGGAACTCAGTGACTTGCAGCGTTCGTTCAATTACCTCCTGTTGGAAGCCCGTATGAGCATGGGCTAAGGAGAGGATGAAGCTCTTTGTGGCTCAGGTCAGGTGTCATGTGTGTGCTGGTGCTGCCGATCTCGCTGTCCCTTGCTCTGCGTTGCAGGTTGTTGACTGCTTTAGCTGAAGGGCAACCATCACATTGTTCCGCTGGGTCTCCAGGGGGTCCTGGATGGCAGGGCTGGATGTACTGGGCAGACAGGCACACTTATGGGGACATGAGAGAAAGAGATAGCACAGGCAAATGCAAGTTCGTACAGCTATGTGGGCCGTATAGGGAGTGACTAGCTGAAGTGGGGGAAGCCAGCATGAGACTAAGGTGTTTAACTATCTTGGATGACAGCTGTAAGCTGTGTTGACTGATGACGGGGCTGGTACACGTCATTAAACTATTACTCAGAGTACAGATGATTCCTTTCCAGAAATTATCACCATAAGGTAAATGAATAGAACAAACTGGTAGAGAGAGAGAGAGAAAAAAAAATGAAATAAGAAAAGGGAAAGGAAGGAAAGAGGTTTTTTACCCATTTAGTCTTGCTAGGAGATATGGTTAAGCAGGTGTCACTGGTTCAAGTGATGACCTAATCTCTAGACTAACAGAGAAAGACCAGATGCCTTGAGGTCGAAAGGAGAAGAAACAACGGGAAGAGTTTCTAGTCCTTTCCGGAGCCCCAAGTGCACTGGACGGTGGCCGTACTTCATGTACTCAGCACTAAGGAGTGAGGAGGGGGAGCTGAGAGATAGGTGTTAGCGTAGTAATAACCTATAACTCATTATGCCTCATTAAGGAAACAACAGTTTCTAGAACTACTGTAATCCTATAGAAAAAGGGAAGAGGGTGATAGTAGAATAACACAAAAAAAAAAAAAATAAAATAAAATAAAAACAGAAGGTCCCTTTAGACCTAGGGAATGTGAATACCCAGGTTGATTTAATTAAATGCTAAGTTTAATTAAATCCAACTTGGCCGAACAGAGATATAGAAAGAAAGTGAAGGAAATAAAATGACACGTAGAGGAGGAATGAAGTTGAACAAAATAAAATTAGAATTTCCTAGTAGATTTAGAAATCTAAAAGGAAAGTTAAACAGACAAAATTGATTTAATTAAATTTTCAAATTTTAACCAAATTCAACTTGGCTGCATAGGGATAGTCAGGTGAACAAAGTATTAGCATGAAGTAGAGATAGGCAACTAAACAAATTGATTTAATTAAATTTTAAATTTAATTTAAATTCAACTTGACTGAATAGAGGTACTCAGACTTGACAACGTGAGTGACGCCACATACGCACACACACGCGCACACATACAAATGGTTTAAACCAGAGATGGGTGCCTTTTGAGGCGTGCCTTGTGAAGCTTTGGAACTCAAATGAATCGTTTGTGTTGCATCAGTGATTCGGAGCGTGTGTCAAACTGCCACAGTCACGTGATTTCAGTAAACAAGGCTTTGTGATGCGTCCTAGCAGTTTCAAAGTGTTTCAATAAGCGCTACAGTTTACTGAAATATCATGTCTTGACAGAAACCTCAGGTTTAAGGATATTAGATGATTCATTGATCACATTTAATTGATAACATTTGTGAATGGTTTATTAAAGATGTCTCATATTCGCTATTCGTATTCATGTGTCTCTAGTATTCACTACGCTTACTGTTCTGACTCGCAAAGGGGCGCTTTGAGCGGTTCGAACAGTGAATCGCTTGTGACGCAATTGATTCATTTGATTCGGAGCTTCACAACGCATTGTGTTCCCATCAGCGGTTCAAATCAAAATCCCTCCTAAAGGGAATCCCAAAGTCTATAAAGTCTTTGGCTTAAATGCTTCATGCTTGCACATGTCTAGGTGCTAGCAGGGTGCTAGCAGCTTTTAGTCGAGGTAAAGGGTTTTAACTCGTAGGGTATACGCGTAGGGTTTCTATAGAGCTAGATTCGGCTACGCGTGATTCGTTGTTTGCACAACAGTCTGTGATGTGGGTGTGCTGCTATCAGACTTTCAGAGGTGTCTGCTCTACACGCTCTGTTGTCATGCGTTGCCAGGAGACCAATGCCAGCCCGCAACACGATCAGAATGGAGCAGAATTCTAACCGCGTGCAAGCCCGCATTAAGAACTCCAGTGTGGTCACGCATAACTCACAAATCACAACAGCACATCACTTCACAGACAGTGGTGATTGCTAGTTAGCTACGCTAGAATTTACACCACAGGTTCGTTGCGTGTGTTTCATATGTGCGGTCCCGCGCATGAATATGAATACAGTGACGGAACGAACAGTAAAAAGGCCTTTAATCGGTGACTGGGGAGTCTCGCCCAGAACACCATTACAAACGCTGTAGTGAGATTTCTTCGTCACACAGGTAAATTTATGCTGCTTAATCTGGAATTCCGTCATCAGAAAAAGGCTTATGCATTTACAGCTGAAAGTGGGGATTTCTTCGCCCAGATTCAGGTTAGTTTATTTGTTCGTGCTGCTAATCTGAGATTCCATCGTCAGAAAGACTTATGCATTTAAAGCTGAAAGTGGGGGTTTCTACGCCCAAATTCAGGTTAAGTACTTTCGATACCCTTTTGTACGTGCTACTAATCTGCGATTCCGTCGTCAGAAAAGTTTTACGCTCATTTAGCAACTGAAATTATGATTTCTTCGATAATTTCAGGTTAGATTCTTCATACAATTTAAACATGCCTTATAGCATCGAGGAACGTTCTGCCGTTCAAGAGAATGTGCATTGAAGCCCCCAGTTTGTGCATGTATAAGATGTTAACAAAATTATGCCAAAACACATGATTGATTACTGGTCCATCTGCAAACAATTGCTTAAAATGATGCCTTTCATTCTCCACCAAATATGTAGCGAAAATTAACTCAAAGGGGAAATATTAATAATTATTCATAACTCATTATGATTATTAATTATGATTAATTATGAATATGCAAATCCGTTAATCAGATTAACTGGACGTAGCTACATTAAAATTAACATTACAATCAGTTAACCTGTTCGTCCAGTGAACGCTCAGTGTTGATTGTTTATTAATTCTAAGAAATGTCAATTTCCAAGTTATGGAAAAATAATATTTCTTATTGTACTGTACTACTCACGTAGTCCGGATCTATCACTTAAGAGGCAATTCATTAGCAGACGGAGTCAGAACCAAACGTGTATTGTGCACAATCTTTATTAACTAACTCACAAACACATAACTAAACTAACAAACACATAACATAACATACATAAAGGGTCACACACACACACACACACACACACACACACACACACACACACGCAAGTCAGAATGAGTAATGATAGTGTTGAACCGGAAGAGTTGCTGTTACTAGAGCTACATGAAATGTCAAAGGCAATCTGGAAAGGACTCATCAGTTTCTTTTAGCAATAGCAAAGGTAAAGTCTTTACAAATCAATACTAAATCGCTGTTTAGCATTAAAATGTACGATACTTGCAAGATGCCTTTAGGCTGAAGAGCGTCGGATCTGCAGGTTGAGGATAACTCTTGAAGTTATCATCTGAAGTTGTTGCCAGTCTGTTGGGTGATGAGCACATGGCTGGGTGTTGTAGGCCAGGGGCCTACCAGCCTTGCGGCCGGGCCTAGAGAGGCCGGCCGCAAGGAGATTTGTTCGGTCCAGAAGCAAGGAAGAAGAAGAGAGGGAGTGGCACTGTTCGCTGGTTTTTAACCTCTGGTCAAAGTCACACCTCTCAGTTGTTGACCGGACCAATGAAGATGTTGTAATTCCGGGTGGCAACACCCCTCCTGTCAGGGCTTTTACAACCCCGAAAGATTAACAAGCTGAGTTCTTGAATCAGAACTATTAAATATTCTTTTAATACTGATGTGTTGCACAGGTATGGATGTACCGCATACACAAACATTTAAATCTTCCCGCTACGAACGTATAGACACTAAACATGGCATGATTGAAGTTACCGTGCAGGTCATAACATTTAACAATCATCAAACATGTAAATACAATGAGTACAATACAACATCAGTAATAATGGATACCATTTCCTGAGAAGGAATCATTTATAGCACAGTCTGTCTATACATTAATGCCATAGAGTCTGTGTTCTCTGTGGAAAATGCAGGGAAGATGCAGATTTTCTGTGTCTCTACTCTGTTCTCCATGCGGCAACCACATTCCTCAGCACAATAAACTTGTAACTGAAAACTTCCCGGGGGATGGGGACAGACTCCAGAGTGAGCTTAAAACTATTGGTTAACTAACCAATAATTGTGTCTGATTTGCCTCAGTCATTACAGTTCAATTTTAAATTGAGCTTGGTCTGGTGATAGCCAGACAAGGCCTAAACTTGAAAACTCTTGAATCTCTGATTAGAGTCCTGGCCTGAAGACATCTACATGCATATATTCAGTTAGTCATAGAGCCACCTGTTGGCGACAGGAAATGGCATACTTTACACTGTAATTCACTCCCTGAAACACATTTAAATATGCCATGAAGTGAATGATTTTTAAAGGGGGGGTATCACACACAGTTTCTGCCAATCTCATGTTAATATTGAGTATATATAGAGTTACAATGCATCCTTCATATCTCCGAAAAGTCTTTAGTTTTGTCATAATTATTAAAGATATATACGCTAAAACCGAGTCTTTCCGGAAAAAGCAGATATCCTGGAGGCGTTTGCCGTCAGTGCCGTGGGCGGAGCTAAAGAGTCACGAGCGTACGCAGCTTCTGCGTAGAGATCGCATGCTAGCTGCGACATCATTATAAATACAAAGGGAACAAAAGCATTTGTGTTGTTAACATTATATGCACTTGCGCGCCGATTGCCAACAAAACACAGACATCTGATGCAGCTTTACTCACCACCCGCGATCTGCAAATCCAGTGCCGAACTGGGACTTGTTTACAAAATATTCATCACCGAAATCCAGGAACAAACAAACAAATATATGTGCACAACTCCGTTGCTGCCCCGGAAAAACAAACTTCATCCTCTGTTCCCTTAACGCTGGGTTCTTTGGGAAGCTGAAAAAGGTAATCTTTCCCTCACAACCAAAAACGCACTACTTCGGTGACAGGAGCTGCGTCTCATTTCTGAGGCTTCGTCCTCCAGAGGTCGCATTTGAAGGCTGAATACTTCATCAAGGATGTCATATTTAAGAAAAGTAACCATAATAAAATTGACTGATATTCATTTGTGAGGTGTAAAATACTGTAATTTCTTTCTTACGTTGCAATCTAATGGTTATTTTTCTTAAATGAGACCGATGATGTATTGAGCCTTAAAAGGGTGCAGCCCCTGAATTGGGACACAGCCATTGTGGAAAAATCTCTCGGCTTCCGTATCCCTAATGAAATGCGTTGATAGGGGTGCTCTTGCTCTTGCTCTGGGAGAAGTGCCTATACAAGGAATTCCGCCCTTTATTACGTGATAAAGGGCCATACTAGAAAAAAAAACTCACAATCCTGTACCAAAACCGGATAGTCGTTTGGCACAGAAATACTCCGTCATACATCCAACTCATGTTTTGAAACTTTGGTCATGTTTAGCATGAGAATCCAACTCTTCAACAGTGTAAATAAGTCAGAATGCATGAAATAGCTTTGCACCCCCCCTTTAACAATGTGATGCACTACTAGTAACATACTAAAATATGAAATTGAGTACTAAATATGCTAGAAACATTCTAAAACATGAGAGCAAAACTTAGTACTAAAAGCATACTGTTATCGTCATGAAACAGGAAGTTGTTTTAACTTAAGCATACAATATCCAATCTGCCCCAAACTTCACGTTTGATAACAGTCCTGTTCTGAACACATCTACACACCAAAATTTGTTATAGTTGTAGCACCACCAGTTGGTAGCAGGAAGCATGTCAAATACAAATGACTTTGACATGGTCCTCCTATATTTACATACTTAAATGAACATTGCCCATCATGCTTTTTTCTCCTAAAGCCACCGGATGGTGGTGGCACGTGTGCGAGGGCCCTTTCATCGCTGCTTGCAGCTTTAATTATTTTTTGAGTCCTTTCATCAGCATCTTGTATTGGAAGTAGGTAGGAAGGATGTCTGAAACAGCTCCAACAATAGGCGTCACACATTCCTTTACAAAACTGCCTGAACTTTTCTCTTTCTCTTCCTTTTTCTTTTTTAAGATTCTTTATCTCTTCATTCAGAAGATCAGCTTTCTCCCTAAAGCCTTTGTTTAGCAACTCCTCCCGCTCCTTCAGTTTGCTCTCAATGGCTCTGTCCATCTCCTGCTGCTGCTGCTCCATCTCCTGTTTGAACTTCTCCTTCATCTGCCTCATTTCATCCTCCTGCCGCTCTTTTTCTGCCTGTATCATTTGTTCACTCTCAATGCTTTTCTCCTTTTCCTCTTTACATTTCTGTTCCAGCAGGGCATTCTTCTCCTTCTCCTCTGTCAGTCAAGATAATAAAGAAGAGAGAAATGAGAAACATGATTATAATACTAAACCTCCAAAATCTGAACTCCAACCCCAACTGAACTCCTCCTTAGAGATGCTCTTAAGCAACAATTTGAGTTTGGTTTCCATTTCATATGCATTTTTTCAATTACAAATGCTCCAGGATAAAACAACCTAATGAATTACAAATATTCATAAGGTTGATAAAGATTTACCTTGAATCTTTCTGTCGTTTTCAGTTAGTTTTTTGTCTGTGTAGAGGATGCTGTTTGCTTCAGCTCCTCGCTCATTCAGAAACTCATTCAGCACAGCCTCAGCCTGCATAATACAGTATATTATAGCACATTTATAGAAATACTCATAACCCTACGTGTACTCAAAGAACCATTTCATAAAAACACACAGACAGGCCGTGTCCTCACCAATACACCTTTGTTGGGTTCTCTGCGGTACTGCTCAACGATGGCGTCTCTGTCTCTGCAGTAAAGTTCATATCCTCCAGACTGACTGTACTCTCCATTCTGCAGCCGTTTATTCATGTCAGAGAACAGATTCTTCAGCAGATCTCTGCACTTTCTCTCTGACGCCATCTCATTCTCTTTCCAAAGGCCTACATTGTGTACATCTATGTTTTCCTAAACATACACACACAGTACATACAACACATATAAACACTAGAAAAAGTCTGTTATACTAGCTGAGTTATTGGTTAAGGAATAAATAACCGTATTTGTCCCCCTCTAACTTTCCTAAAATAAAAAGATATTTTTTTCCCACACACACAAGGACAATATTTAAATACTAAATATAATTTAAAATAATGCATAATGATTCACTTAAGAGGCCTTTGCATATTTAAGAATATAGCTGCATTATTATAAGTGTGCACATAATTGTGCATGTGAAACTCACCACCAGTTTTATTAGGTATTCTCCTTTTTCATCTTTAAAGGAGCGTTTCATGAACTCGGCGGTGGCCAGACTGCTGAATTTCTGGTGCTCTGAGGAAATATCATCCACACTTACTGGGAACTTGTTCTTCACCTGCAAAGAACAGCATGCTTTGTCACTGAATGGAGGTAACAATTAAAGTACCTAAATTAAAACTGTTCAGTAAAAAAAAAAAAGAAGACAAAAAGAATAACTGTGAATTTGACATGGTTAAATGGATAACATGATGTTTTAAACTGTTGCCTGATGTAAGTGACCTGTACCCTAGTGAAAAAAAAGTATACTAAGTATACTTGCAGCAAGACTAATTATTAGTATATTTCAAGTGTGTTAATGATTAGTTCATTTAAAGTGTGCTATTTTGAAACAACTAATTTTGTACTAAGTATATTTAAGTTGAAATTAAGTAGTATTAAAATACAACTTTAAGTATATTTAGTATACTTATGTGTACTAAATTGGAACAACTTCAAGTATACTTAATACACTTTAAGTATATGTCTGTGTAGGGACTAATTACATGCTTGATTAGTGATATTAAAGTGTACTTAATTTCTGTTATAAGTATACTTCATTTGTGTTAAAAGTATATTTTTTGTTATAATATACGTTGTATTATAAGTATACTTTATTTCTGTTATAAGTATACTTTTATTTGTGTTATAAGTATACTTTATTTCTGTTATGAGTACACTTTGTGTTATAAGTACACTTTATTTGTGATTTAAGTACATTACAAAACACAAGCAATATACACTGAATATATTATAGTATATACTGTATGCTCAGTACCTTTGGCTTATTCCAAATATTAAACATTACACACTTTGCAGTCAATAACTATACACTTTGTTATTACTTCTACTTTGTATAATATAGTCAACATTTGAAGCGGATCAAAACCTTTAATCAAAGTTGTCCTAACTTTTTTGATCCACTTCAAATGTTGACTAGTGTACTTTGAATTACATAATCTCACACAATACAGTTGTGCTACTATTTAAATACAGTTTAACACATTTTCCCAAAGTTGAATGCATTTGTTTTCAAGGCCACTAAATTAAATAAAATATAAGAACATAATGAAGAGACATATTTCATTGACAAATCCAATGGTTTTTATTTAAACTTAATATAGATTCAGCAAAACTTACCATGTTTTTCATTAAAGAAAAAAAAATATTGGACCATGGTGACCCTCTATACACAATTACAAATTACACATTATATTCCATGTTCTGATGAGCTTCTCATTGTGTCTGATGGCACAATGATGGCCGCAGAGACTCGTGAAGAACAGCATCTGTTGACAGAATATACCAAAGATATAAGACAGCATGTTCAACTCTTTATTCACGTTTACAATAGTCTGTCAAAATCCTACATTGAACCAATACTATTTTTGAACAGTAAATGAGGATTAGCAGCAGGGAACTGTATCAGAATGGCATGTCGATATTGTTTTCGGTACATAGTCAAGCATAAAACACTTTATGAATTACAGTTTTTCTCAGTCGCTTTGGTGCAATTCTCACATCACTATTTACATTTGCACAACAGTTAATGCAGTTCTCAAAACAATTAGTACAAACTGCAAAACCTAGTTGATAACCTGCAAAAGCGTGTCACTTGCTCAAAATGGATAGGTCATTCCTCAAAAGCAAGTATTTGTGTCAATGAAAGTGTCAGTGTCATCAAGATGAAAAGTCCTGACACCATTGTTTATGAACAAGATAGTCAAATGGCTTTGTCATGTTTTCATTATGACAGTTTACTCTGTCAATTTTTTCCAATGCAAAAAAGTCAGATCTTGGTGACACTACCTGAAAATGCTCAAGACAGCACTATATACTATTTGCACAGCCATTTGAAAAATACAGTAAAGTTACACATTACTGTATTTAGTGAGGTAACTGAGTACAAGACACTGAATATGTATGTTTCACATTTTTACTGCATATGCTCTTTGCAATTCTAATTTGTTCACAGCATTGTGCAAAAGAAAAAATACACCCTTATTTGCAACAAACATAAACTCCCTTTGGGTAGAGCTGTGCACAACTGTAAACAATATTGCAGTACATATGGCAAATCTTTACTGTAACACTACTGTACACTACAATACACTAAATGTGTGATGCAGTAAAGCTGTACGTCTAAATGTAAAATGTACAAGTTCTTGTCCCACTGCAAGCTTCATGTATGACACGATGACAGTAGTGCAGTGCAGATTGTTTAGTGCTGAATTACTGTCCATTTATACACACCTGTTCTCCCAACGAAATGTTTGAATAATTGAATTTACAGTGGTTCTCCCAACATTTGGCTGCACCCTTCGACCAGCCTCAGCCATTGTGAGGCCGTGATTGACAACATGATCCACAATTGTAGCCCTGATTTCATCAGGGATCTGCCTATTGGCCTCTTCTTCCTCTTCCCCTGTTTTGTCCCCTTCCCCTTCTTCCCCGCACCCTTACCCCTCTTCCATGAGGCTGACCTTCCATTTCTGTGTCACAGTATTGTAGAAATGGTACACACTATGTCCTGCTTGGTTCGTATATGCTTGTAAAATGGGGGTTTATGGGATTCACCTCTGACAGTGATTGTAGAGAAGTGGCTTATCATTGGTTGCAACTAATGCTTCACACACCCCTTCTCATCAGTGAAAGTTGAGATTCACTTGAGAAAAATTGTTCAATTTAAGAGACATTTTCAGGAAAAAAAGATTTTTAAAAAATGTGTAAAATTAGCTTGACAGATTTTGACAACTAGTTCAACATTTTTGTATGTAATGACTCAAGCAATGAAATGAGGACTATTAGTTTTATATGGAATGACTATTAAGCATTCACAAGTATAGTTAATTTTGACTGACATGACATAAGCAAATGATAATGTTATAAAACAGCAGAGAGTTGTATGAAAGCAATTGATGCATGTCCAAAAGCATTTGCAATTTGTTCGAAGGAATGAGAAACTGCTACTATGATGTGCACAAATGACTAAATGTTGTGGAGGTTGAACTAACTGTTGTGAAAATGTAAATAGTGATGTGAGAAATGCACCAAAGCGACTGAGAAAAACTGTAATATCGTACAGAATACGGGCCGATTTGACCAATCATATGAATGTTTTGGTGCAGGATATTAAATAATGTATTTTTTAAATATACTTTCAGTGCATTGTTACAATGATCATTTTCAGCACACTGTTAAAATATACCTCAAATATATTTTTATAAAGTGCAAATAAATACACTTTTAAAAAATAAACTGAACTTACACTTCAAGTATATTTTTATAAAATATATTTTTAGAAAATATACTAAAGTACAATTATTTTAAAGTGTGTTAAAAGTTGCATTGTGAAAATATGATACTAATATACTTTTTATATATTTAATGATAGTACATTTTTTGTTAGTATATTTGCAGTGTACTATAGAAAAAGGGAATATATTTAAAATACAATAAAGTATACTTTTTTTTCACTAGGGTATGTATAATTTAACATTATATTAATCAAATCATTATATTAACAGGCAGCTTTAGATAAGTAAAGTCCAGTTTGCTGTAACAGCACTGACTAAATATATGAAATTGAGTGTGACTTACCTCTTCCATCCAACTCTGATACACTTTCAAAGCTTCTTGAACAGCTGCCTGGTTCTCTAGATTTGCCAGAGTAACCACTGCATTGTCCAGACAGGGCACCTTCCCACTGCTGATTGTATCCACATAAATCTGCACCAGATTCCCGAGCACTGACAACACACACAAACACATCAACATACTTACCTTTTTAAATGTAGACCTGGTTTCACAGACAGGGCTTAGATTAAGCCAGGATTAGTCCTTGGTTCAATTAAAGTCGCTTTTATAAACATGCCTTAAAAAAAAACATTACTGGTGTGCATCTTGAAAGAAAACAATGGCATTGACATATTTTAAAACAAGTCAGTGCAAGTTGCTTTTAGTTAAAACATTATGCATTTTAGTCTGGGACTAGGCTAGGCCTTGTCTGTGAACTTGGGGGATAAAGGCGTATAGGTCTGAAGTTCGCACTCTTAAGTTTGACACTAAAATGTCCCAATAATTCTGTTAAATTGTTAAAACACTCACATTTGCCAGTAACTTTGTGTCCTCCTTTCAGTGTTTTCACAAAACTCTTGTGAAAGATGTGGTCACAAAAACGACCTGTGACCTCCAGAAAATCTGGTACAAGGTCCCGTTCTTGTAAGCTTTCTAAGCGTGTCATGTTTTCAGGCGAGGCTGGAGATGGGAACATGAAACAGTTCCGGGATGGGAAATAGGTTCGGATGTATTGACGGGGCAGGTTGTAGTCGCTGATTTTCTTATTTACACCTAAATGAGGTTTTTAGGAGAAAATAACATATTTTATCAAAGAAGATTGTCATTTTTTTGGTTGTTGTTAATACACAGCTCAAAAAAATTAAAGGAACACTTTGAAAACATCAGATCTCAATAGGGAAAAATATGCTAGATATCTATAGTGATATGGACTAGGTAATGTGTTAGGAATGAAAGGATGCCACATCGTTTGATGGAAATGAAAATTATCAACCTATTAAGGACTGAATTGAAAGACACCCTGAAAATCAAAGTGAAAAAGTGATGCAGCAGGCTAGTCCATTTTGCTGAAATTTCATTGCAGCAACTCAAAATGGTACTCAGTAGTTTGTATGGCCCCCACGTGCTTGTATGTACTGTATGCCTGATAACGTAGGGGCATGCTCTTAATGAGACCACGGATTGTGTCCTGGGGTATTTCCACCCAGATCTGGACATGGGCAACACTGAGCTCCTGGACAGTCTGAGGTGCAACCTGGCAGTGTCGGATGGACTGAAACATAATGTCCCAGAGGTGTTCTATTGGATTTAGGTCAGGCGAGCGTGGGGGCCATTCAATGGTATCAACAGAGATTGTATAATTCCTTCATCCTCCAGGAACTGGCTGCATACTCTCGCCAAATGAGGCCGGGCATTGTCGTGCGTTAGGAGGAACCCAGGACCCACTGCACCAGCGTAGAGTCTGACAATGGGTCCAAGAATTTCATCCCGATACCTAATGGCAGTCAGGGTGCCATTTTCTAGCCTGTAGAGGTCTGTGCGTCCCTCCATGGATATGCCTCTCCAGACCATCACTGACCCACCACCAAACCGGTCATGCTGAATGATGTTACATACAGCATAACGTTCTGCACGACTTCTCCAGACCCTTTCACGTCTGTCACGTGCTCCGGGTGAACCTGCTGTCATCTGAAAAGCACAGGGCGCCAGTGGCGGACCTGCCAATTCTGGTGTTCAATGGCAAATGCCAATCGAGCTCCATGGTGCCGGGTAGCGAGCACAGGGCCCACTAGAGGACGTTGGGCCCTCAGGCCACTGTCATGAAGTATGTTTCTGATTGTTTGGTCAGAGACATTCACACCAGTGACCTGCTGGAGGTCATTTTGTAGGGCTCTGGCAATGCTCATCCTGTTCCTTCTTGCACAAAGGAGCAGATACCGGTCCTGCTGATGGGTTAAGGACCTTCTACAGCCCTGTCCAGCTCACTTAGAGTAACTGCCTGTCTCCTAGAATCTCCTCCATGCACTTGAGACTGTGCTGGGAGACACAGCAAATCTTCTGGCAATGGCACGTATTGATGTGCTATCCTGGAGGAGTTGGACTACTTGTGCAACCTCTGTAGGGTCCAGGTATCACCTAATGCTACCAGTAGTGACACTGACCCTAGACAAATACAAAATTAGTGAAAAACAGTGAGAAAAGATAAGTAGGGAAAAAAAATATCAGTGGCCTCCATATGTAAAACCATTCCTGTTTTGGGAGTTGTCTCATTGTTGCCCATCTAGTGCACCTGTTGTTCATTTCATTAACAATTATGCAGCTGAAACTGATTAACAACCCCCTCTGCTACTTAACTGACCAGATCAATATCCCAGGAGTTTAACTGACTTGATGCTATTCTCTGATCAATAAGTGTTCCTCTAATTTTTTGAGCAGTGTATTTACTGACTATTAATTTACATTTACATAGTGCTTGATGTTTACAGTATGTCTGTCTAAAATACCTTTCTTCAGCTGTAGGGCAAACTCAAGGTACTCGTCCTCAGTCACTTTCTTTCCATCAATTACCAGTTCCAAGGTGAAATCTCTAACGACCCAGATGAATGATGGGAAGAAAATCACATATTTTGAATCTTCTTCTTCCTCTTCTGCTGCTTCTGTCGATTCAATTTTGATCTTTTCAGCGAGCTCACTAACATAGCTGCAGCACATTGAGAAATAACATCATCTTACAAAGTGTATGTTTGTAAATTTGAAAAAGGAAGTGGGTTACGTTGCAGGTTAAAGGATACTGCAGCTTCTCCACTGCATCGTTATCGATGGTGCCGCGGCTGTTGTACAGTTGCTGTTGTTGTTGCTGCTGAGCAGAACAGCCAGACAGAAGATCCAGCCGTCATTCTTAGAGTCTCCCTGAAACACAGTGTCTTTAAAATCAAAGAATCCAACAATAGTAATGTCTATAGCTCTTTGTTCTCACCTTGTCCACATCACCGAGTCCCTCTGTGTCCAGCAGCACCAGAGTGTGTCCTTCTTTATAGGGGTGAGGGACACACCACATCCAGATGCCTTTGGTTTTTGACTCAATAGTGTTACCGAGAGCAAAGCCTGAGACAATTACAGTTTTTATTATTATTATTATTAGCATGATGTAGCTAATATTCACACATTAAGTTGGCGTGTCTAGACAGTTCTCTCACCTGACTGTTGTCCTGCCAGGCGGTTCATAAGGTAGGACTTCCCCGTACGGTAGAGTCCCACCACAGACACCACAACCACCGGCTCCTTGATTCTACTCAGGAACTCAATGGCATCCTTACAGACGCAGAGCGATCCGTTCACATTCTCCACCAAACAAATGGGGGAAGGCATTAGTCTGGCATTAGACATGCTGGCTCTCTCTAGCTCTTCCTGTTTGCTAAAGGGGGAAAATAATAATTCGATGGCAGGAAACAATGTGTAAAAACCTGCAGACACAACTTACCTCAAAACAATGAATTCGTTATGGACTCTCAAATATATTGTATCATTTACATTCTGTGTTAGCCTTTAAAAACCTAATTTTTATCTCTACAAAAATAGTATAAAATACTCACTGGCAAGTCACTGTCATTCATACACCAGAGACCTGTTCTTCTTACTGATTCACCTAGTTAATTCTGTTTTTAAAACACTTATACTTTATTATTTCACAAGAGTTATGATTTCATTACAATAGTTCATTTATTTGCATGATATTTGCATGATAACATATTGATTGGAAGGGGTAAAGATCGACTTAAGAGTATTTTGCGCACTATTTCCGAGTGACAGTATGAGATTAATACAATGTTTCTGCTCAAACTCACTATATTGTGACCTAATGCAGATATTATACAAACCCAATTCCAAAAAAGTTGTGACACTGTACAAATTTTGAATAAAAACAGAATGCAATGATGTGGAAGTTTCAAATTTCAATATTTTATTCAAAATACAACAAAGATGACATATCAAATGTGTAAACTGAGAAAATGTATAATTTTAAGGGAAAAATAAGTTGATTTTAAATTTCATGGCATCAACAGATCTCAAAAAAATTGGGACAAGGCCATGTTTACCACTGTGTGGCATCCCCTCTTCTTTTTATAACAGTCTGAAAACGTCTGGGGACTGAGGAGACAAGTTGCTCAAGTTTAGGAAAAGGAATGTTGTCCCATTCTTGTCTAATACAGGCTTCTAGTTGCTCAACTGTCTTAGGTCTTCTTTGTCGCATCTTCCTCTTTATGATGCACCCAATGTTTTCTATGGGTGAAAGATCTGGACTGCAGGCTGGCCATTTCAGTACCCGGATCCTTCTTCTATGCAGCCATGATGTTGTAATTGATGCAGTATGTGGTCTGGCATTGTCATGTTGGAAAATGCAAAGAGACGACGTCTGGATGGGAGCATATGTTGTTCTAGAACTTGGATATACCTTTCAGCATTGATGGTGCCTTTCCAGATGTGTAAGCTGCCCATGCCACATGCACTCATGCAACCCCATACCATCAGAGATGCAGGCTTCTGAACTGAGCGCTGATAACAACTTGGGTTGTCCTTGTCCTCTTTAGTCCGGATGACATAGCGTCCCAGTTTTCCAAAAAGAACTTCAAATTTTGATTCATCTGACCACAGAACAGTTTTCCACTTTGCCACAGTCCATTTTAAATGAGCCTTGGCCCAGAGAAAACGCCTGCGCTTCTGGATCATGTTTAGATATGGCTTCTTTTTTGACCTATAGAGTTTTAGCCGGCAATGGCGAATGGCACAGTGGATTGTGTTCACTGACAATGTTTTCTGGAAGTATTCCTGAGCCCATGTTGTGATTTCCATTACAGTAGCATTTCTGTATGTGATGCAGTGCCATCTAAGGGCCCGAAGATCACGGGCATCCAGTATGGTTTTCCGGCCTTGACCCTTACGCACAGAGATTGAACTGATTCTGTGCTAGTGTTATGAGCGCGGGTAAACTGAAGGCTTGAATCAAGGGCAATCATTGCAATGACGCCACGTTGAGCGCAAAAGAACCGGTGAACCGTTTTCTTCAATCGGTTTATTGAATCGAACTGTCCGAAAGAAGTACTGGTGATCCGAAAACCGATGCAACCGGTTCTTGACTCGTGAGAGTCGTGTAAAAGTACACTAAATTACCACTATACATTTTTGTATTTTAACATACTTTATGAGAGTACTCTGATATGCCACTAAAAATACACTTATTTTAGAGTGTACTGTATAAAGTGTACAGAAGTCACACTTCTAATGAAGTGAGAACATAGTACACTTTAAAAAAAGTATACTAACAATTAATTTCCAAAAAATATATACTTCCCATTAGTACACTGAATTGCCACTCTAAGTATGTCAAATTTAATACACTTAAAAAATACAATTTAAAATACATTAACAACAAAGTACACTTTCAAAAAGTACATTTAAAAAATACTTTGATTACTGATAAATTAGTATACTTACTGTTTGGACTATTAACCCTTTCATGCATAGAGGCCACTACAGTGGACAGCTATTCAATAGTTGTTTTCTCCTATATAAATGAGTCTGAATGTCAGATTTGCACATCAGTCACTACATTGGACGCTAATTTGTCATGCAATACACTGCCACCCACTGGTCAACTTTTGCAAGTGCAAAAAAAAAATTCTCTAAAACAAGATGGCAGACAGAATAGCACATGTGCCTTGCAGGGGAGGAATGTCTGTCCATTCCTTCTATTCTAGCAGACCCTTGCAGGTACAAAAAATATGAGGACATCAAGCAACAACTAAGAAGCAATATAATTGTTAAAATATCCAAGTATTGATTTTGTGATTTGAGGAAATTGTGATTAATCATGTGTCCACTCAAGTGGACATCATGCATCGCTGGCTATATTTAGAATACAATTTATAGTATTGCTTTTTTTTTTTTTTTTTTTGAAATATGCCATCTTCAGTAATGTTTTGGCAGAAAATCAATTTAATTTTTATTATAGCAATATTTTGTGCATATTAGTTTTATCATGAGAGTGATGATCCTTGAAAAAAACTAAAATAAAAATGATATTGCTCCTTGATGTCCTCATGTTTTTTAGTCAATACAGTGGCAGTGGACCCTAATGTGTCATGCAATATACTGCCACCAACTGGTCAACTTTTGCAAGTGCAAAAAAAAAAAAACAGATTGTTAAAAGTTCTGGAATATGTTCAAAATACATGAACACAATGTTAAAGAGCAAAAAAACATGTTTTATAGTGTTTACAATATTTATTCTCAATAATTGTTTTCTAAAAAACACATATTTCATTGGTTCCTCAAATGCGCGTTGTCCACTCTAGTGGACATTTCACCAACTCCTTGAAAAATGCATGTTTGAAAAAAATGAAGGTGATTTTTTTTTTCATGCCTAAAGAGTAATAAAAACACTTTTGAAAAGAAGTAGCCTTTCATAATTCGTGCATGAAAGGGTTAAGTTGAACTTAATTACATCTTTTTTGAAGTATACTTTTAAAGTACAAATCAAACACTCTTTAAATAAAGTACAACAAGTAGAAGCATACTTTTTTTATAATTCATGTACTTCATTCATATTTCAAATACACTAAAGTATACTAATTTTTTACCTGGGCAATCATGTTGCCAATTGACCTAATAAGATGCAAATTGGTCCTCCAGCTGTTCCTTATATGTACATTTAACTTTTTCGGCCTCTTGCTACCTGTCCTAACTTTTTTGGAATGTGTAGCTCTCATGAAGTCCAAAATTTGGCATGACATTTCAAAATGTCTCACTTTCAACATTTTATATGTTATCTATATTCTATTGTGAATAAAATATAAGTTTATGAGATTTGTAAATTATTGCATTCCTTTTTTTTTTTCACAATTTGTACAGTGTCCCAACTTTTTTGGAATCGGGTTTGTATATAATAAACTGACGCATAAGTGTATTATGAGAGAACGCAGAAGTTTACCGGGAACAAGAAATTAAGAAATTATGGTTCTTTGGGCCGGCCGTACCCACAATTGAGGTCCCCGATGTCCGGACTTCTTTTTCCGAGGTGTTTATAATAAAGTTTGTGAAATAATTGCCTAATATTAACTCTTTGGTGCCGGCCGCACGGATAGGCTATATTGCACAACGCCAAGATTACCAACCTTCTCATCTGTCAGTGGTCAAACAGCGTTCATCAATGCAGGGGCGAGCTAGGATGTGCTGGTCGTGAATATTGGCCCAAGCTTGGCCACCCCGCTCACGACTGCTGTTTCTGCCTCTCTTTTTTTTTTTTTTCCTAGACTATAATTGCATTTATATAGACCCAGAACCGTCACTTTATGACCACAACAAACATGATACTTATCAGACGCGCATTCCAACTTCGCCTCAGCGCCAGGCGCAAGTCAAACGAGCACGGAAATGGTAAAGGTGACGACAAGAGAGCTTCAGTTGAACAACAGTGAAATGCTCTTGGACTATATGTTTGTGTAGGTTATACACTGTGATCAAAAATAAATGGAGCAAACGCGATTGAATGTAGAGGTTTGTGTCTCGTTATTCTATTCAAAGTATCAATAGGCTAACTATTGATTTTGCATGATTTTGCATTATCAGAAATTAATATTGGCCCAAGCTTGGCCACCCCGCTCACGACTGCTGTTTCTGCCTCTCTTTTTTTTTTTTTTTCCTAGACTATAATTGCATTTATATAGACCCAGAACCGTCACTTTATGACCACAACAAACATGATACTTATCAGACGCGCATTCCAACTTCGCCTCAGCGCCAGGCGCAAGTCAAACGAGCACGGAAATGGTAAAGGTGACGACAAGAGAGCTTCAGTTGAACAACAGTGAATTGCAATCAGATGAGATGTTGTCAGGCTATGTCAGTAAAAATGAACACGACTGACCAATCAGCTATTAGGCTATATTGTGCTCGCGGCGTGCATTCGAGAATTGCACGCACAAATGCGGCGGCACGCGCTGTATATTATTTCATTATAAATAAAGCGCAAAAGAAACTATGAGCATGCACCGTCGTTGTTCTGTTGTAAATTAAGTCATGAAATTTCCAAAAATGCGATTAAAGCTGCCTCAAAACTGTGCGTGCATGTATGTAGGAAGTAGGAAATATAAATTTTCTCGGGGGAGCATGCCCCCCAACCCCCCTAGCAAACTACATTTTGTGACCTCTGGAATTATGAACACCTGCTTATGGCCTTGGTTCTATTCTATCTAACGAAATATGAGGTAAACGTGTGAATACATACTTCTGCTAATGTGTGTGCTCTTGGACTATATGTTTGTGTAGGTTATACACTGTGATCAAAAATAAATGGAGCAAACGCGATTGAATGTAGAGGTTTGTGTCTCGTTATTCTATTCAAAGTATCAATAGGCTAACTATTGATTTTGCATGATTTTGCATTATCAGAAATTAAGAATTATTAGTGTAATTGTAAACAGTAGTCAAATATCGAAGCTATCTAATCTGTTTAATACTTAACTCAAGGCTAAATCAGTATATATTGAAAATGTTTCTGTAACATCTGCAAAAAATAGTAGGCTATATAGCTCCACTGTGGTTTGTGATTTATTTTCAAGGGGAAAATAAATAAATACGTTTTCAAATAAGTTTTTATTATATGAAATATTTTCAATTATGCAAATCAAAAGAGATTTTTTGGGGGTGGGAACTTAGAAAAAGTTGTCATATGGCAACTCTGTATACAATGGAAAATAAATTTATTATTTAAATTTTTTTAAATAAAATTATGATTTTCTTCTCTATTTAAATGCACATTACTTTTAGAAATTGATAAATTTATATACTTGGAACTCATGCAAACCAAAAATACGTAGATCCTTATCATTTAATCCCTATCATTCCCTATCATTTGGCTAACTCATCCTCATTGTCATCACATGGAAGAGCTAACTCTGCACTCTTCCTGTTGCCCTTTCCGTAAAATATTGCTATATTAATTTTCTGAAAAGAAGAAATAATTTTGTTATTTATACATAAACACAACTATACTACAAAAAAACAACAACTTCAAAATAAATAAATAACAGCAATCATATTGTTGATGCTACTATCTATAAAAAATCCCAATGGGGAAATACATTACTGCAATTCCACTGTGGTACAGAGTTACCATATGGCAACATACCTATTTTTCCATAGTGGTAGTGTTGCCATATTGATATTTTCTCAATGTACAGTAAAACTATGTTAGACAGAGTTGATTTGTGAATAAAACTTTCTAATTTACTTATCAAAGATGCTGCAAAAAAAAAAAAAAAAAAAAAAAAATCCCCCTTGAGAAGAGATGTTTAGAAATTAGGTAAATAGAGCAATTTTTAGAGCACTTCTACATGTCTTCCGTATGAGGGTGACAGTGGGAAAGAGAGTTTTTAAGGGACATTCAAATGTCATGGGTATTAAAAACAGCACATCATTGGCAACCTTAAGGCCTAACCTTTTAATTCCCATAGTGCAATATATTGTATTTTTCTTAATAACAAGGAAATGAGTAGAAATGAATTGTTGCCATATGGTAACTCTGTACCATAGAGGGATAATAATACTTTATATCAGCAATAATACATTAAATCAGGTAAATAGTGTTTTAATAAAACAGCATCTACATTTATCTGAGCAGGAGTGGGTCAGGTCTGATCGCGCATTGGTCTAAATACGAGTCAGAATCACAACGGAATGACATAAACGTCCTGACATGTGAATGTGGTTTTTCCGAGCCCTCGTGCGCCCCCTAAAGGAAAATATTTTTTGTCTCATAGGAATAGTTATTTATCTGCTGCAGATTTCAAAGCCAATAGGGATGTATTTTCAAAACAGTTCTTCAGATATTCACATAATTAGAATGTGTTGTTAAAAATTAAATGTCAATAAAAATCACATTGTAAATAAAATGTGTAACTTGCACAATTAAGTCTTGAATGAACATACCATGAAAACTGATTATATAACCTATTAACGGTAGCTTAATAAAATGTTTGCACTGATCTCTCATTTTTGAATATTTTATTTTTGAATAAATGCCAAATAAATAAAAGAAGGTTCACTTACATGACACTAAATTTAGCTATAACTTGTCTTGAATCTACTGTATGATGAGATGAAAGATACCGATGCTCTCTCTTCCCTTTACGATGCTTCTCACTGCGCACTGAACGGAACTGCAGACGGTGTTGCTTTTCAGTATCCGCCCAAATCGGTAACGGGTGATTTCTTGGAAACCTTATCCAGTGACCCAACTAGCGTTGTTTCGCCTTTAGTTTCACTTTCGTGTCAGCATCACTGATTCTCCAATGAGAAAACACACCTCGTCTCTGTACCATTTATAGTGTAAAAGATAACAGAGTAGGCTATCACACATGGGGAGCCTGCGCGTTTGTAAGCCTGTTGTAGCTATTTTGAGAGTTTATGAGCGATATTTTAATTTAAACTAGTGAGAGGAAGTCTGACTCTTTTCTGCGAACCGGTTTGGACTCTTCGTTTCAATGAACCGGTTCAAAAAGCCGGTTCACCGGTTCTTTTACGTCCTCACGTAATGACGTCAATTCTATCGTCCCGGCGGATGAAAATACATTGAAACATGGGCGTCGGAACCATTGTATGTGGGTGGGACAAGACCCACCCACTTTTTAAGACCAATGATATTGGACCCACTCACTTTTACCGTCTCTAATTCAGCATTTGTCTAATCCCCCTCAGGTGATGCTACTCCACAAACCACCAACAGAGCATAAAAAAATACCAAAAATAAAAATATTTTTTAAAACATCGCCAAGTAAAACGCTGCGTTTATAAAGAAATGTCTCTTTACGACCACAACAAACGGGACACTTTTCAGACGCGCATTCCACCTTCGCCTCAGCGCCAGGCGTAAGTCAAACGAGCGCGGAAAAGGTAGCTTCAGCTGAACAACAGTGAACTGCGGTCAGATGAGATGTTGTCAGGATATGCCAGTAAAACTCCAATCAGCCGTTAGGCTATAGCCTACTGTGCTCGAAGCGTGAACTCAAGAATTGTTCGCGCAAATGCGCCGGCGCGCGCTGCATATTACTTTATTATAGCTTAACTAAAGCGCTAAAGAAACTACGGGCATGCGCCATCATTATTCTGAGGTAAATTAAGGCATGGAATTACCAAACATGCGATTAAAGCTGCCTCAAAACTGCGTGCATGTATGTATTTGTTGACATGGTTTTAAAGCTATTGTTATCCAATTTGTTGGCCTTAAAACGTCTTAAAATGCATATATGTACACCAAGCAAATCAAAATTTTCTCGGGGGAGCATGTCCCCGAACCTCCCTAGCATAATACACTTTCTGACCTCGGTAAATATAAAACCCTGCGTACGGCCCTGCTTCTTTTCTATCTAACGAAATCAAAGGTAATCGTGTATTTCTCCGGTTGTGCGCACTTGGGGACTAAACTTTGTATGCACTGTGTGATAAATGTGTGAAAATAAATGGGAGCTAAACTTTGTAATAAATGGGAACTAAACTTTGTATGCACTGTGTGATCAATGTGTGAAAATAAATGGGAGCAAAAACGCGATTGAATGTAAAGGTTTGTGTCTCGTTGTTCTATAAAAAAAAAACGTATACCGACTACCGATTGGCATTCTATCTATCTATCTATCTATCTATCTATCTATTTAATGTATATGTCTATATATATATATATATATATATATATATATATATATATATAAAACTACATAAAAAAATTGGAGGGAGGACCCACCCACATTTTTTTTTTTTTTTTTTGCTTCCGACGCCCATGCATTGAAACACATTCAAATAAAGTAATTTGTAATCAACTTAAGTTCATAATAATTATCATCGACATCATCAGCATCATCAGCATCATCATCTTGGATACGTTTCTTACATTTAGGCTACGTTTAGCAAAAGCACCATATGGTTGTTTCACACGTCTTAAAGGTATAAAGTGAATAGTCTTCAGCTTTTTACAGAAACCTTGATCCAGCTCATAAAGCTTAAAGGGTTAGTTCATCCAAAACTTAAATTTATGTCATAAAGTAGCCTACTCACCCTACTTAATGTCGTACTCATGTCGTTCCAAACCCGTAATACATTCATTCAATTTTAAAGCAATGTGTGTTTTGTCCATTGGGTGACACTGCTGTGTATTAAGAGCACCTGGTTAGTGAGACCTGATAAAATATATATGTAGGTATTTTATTTTGTCTATGAATGAGACGACAGGTGAACCAATGGGGAAGGTATCTTCACCTGGGATGTTCCCATGACAATGCAGCATGGTGTCTATATATATAGAAAATATTGTGCTGGGTATCTATACTGATATGGACTGGGTAATGTTTTAGGAAGGAAGGATGCCACATCGTTTGATGGAAATGAAAATTATCAACCTACAGAAGACTGAATTCAAAGAAACCATGAAAATCAAAGCGAAAAAATGATGCAGCAGGCTAGTCCATTTTGCTGAAAATTCATTGCAGCACCTCAAAATGGTACTCAGTAGTTTGTATGGCCCCCACGTGCTTGTATGCATGCATGCCTGTCTGCAGCAGCAGTATTAACATTAAGTGACATGGCATCTGACGCAATGGCGTGTCCTGGGGTATTTCCTCCCAGATTTGGACCAGGGCATCACTGAGCTCCTGGACAGTCTGAGGTGCAACCTGGTGGCGTCGGATGGACCGAAACATAATGTCCCAGAGGAGTTCTATTGGATTTAGGTCAGGCGAGTGTGGGGGCCATTCAATGGTGTTCCTTCATCCTCCGGGAACTGCCTGCATACTCTCGCTACGTGAGGCCGGGCATTGTCCTGCACTAGGAGGAACCCAGGACCCACTGCACCAGCGTAGGGTCTGACAATGTGTCCAAGGATTTCATCCCGATACCTAATGGCAGTCAGGGTGTCTAGCCTGTAGAGGTTTGTGCGTCCCTCCATGGATATGCCTCCCCCAACCATGACCCACCACCAAACCAGTCATGCTGCACGATGTTACAAGCAGCATATAATGTTCTCTGTGGCTTCTCCAGACTCTTTCATGTCTGTCACGTGCTCAGGGTGAACCTGCTCTCATCTGAAAAGCACAGGGCACCAGTGGCTACATAAATCTAACTCTTATGTTATGTCTGTAATGAGATAATAAAGACTATAGAAACCAATGCTGATAAACTATCTGAGCATATTACTGCCATTTTATGCTTATTATGTTCTATTGTAAGATAGCTAACAGCTCAACTGTAAATACTGTTAGTCAGGTGTTATTTCCCTAATTGATATTTATCTTTAAATCTGGAATAACAAATGCAAAGCCAGTGTTTATCAATCAAACTTGATACATGATTGCGTTCTTAAAGGCACACATTTTATATATCAAAATATATTGCTGTATACTCCATTCACATTTTAGCTCTGAGTTATAACCAAACAAAATTAAATAAATTGAAATAAACCCATTACCTGTAGAATTTTATTCTACTGGGTTACAAAAACTCATAGTGAATAGTTGTAATATAGTGCCTAATTGAAAAGTATTATAACGTAGAACTGAACACACATTGCAGTTTATAAGTTTTAATGCTCTTTTGTGTAGCAATGCATTTTAGCTCTAGCAGTGATGTGCTAGCGCTTAGCCAGATAGAGACCGTCTACAAAGTACACGTGGAAGGAAAAAACGATTTCCTGATAAACTATCTGAGCATATTTCCCATCTGATTTTTTTCACACACACACACACACACACACACACACACACACACACACACACACACACACACACAATTAATGTATTAAACGTTTTAATTTAAAATCCAGTCAAAACAACTGCAACATGTTTCTCTAGGGGCAGCCTAATACTGCAGGAGGCCTTGCTTTCGCATGTTGTGCTATAGTTTTGTGAATAAAAGAACATTATGAACTTAACATTATGAACAAAAGAACTTATCTTGCTTTGAATATCAATAGCATGCCTTGTGCTACAGTTCTGTGAATAAAGCCAACCTTGAAATGTTGTTGGAACCAGCAACAACAAAAAATAGTCTAGGCCTATATTTATTTTATTCAAGTTTATTAGCACATCTGAATCTCAATAGCATTTTTGCATCACTTATGATAGTACAACTGAAAACAACTGAAATCAGTTCTTTTAGGACCTAGTAAAACACATTTGAATTTGGGATTGACTTATTATGGTTTTTACTCAAAATGTAAAACATATTTTTCTTAATAATATTAGGCTATTATTGCCACTTCTTTTATTCTTTCTAATAAGTAACATTTACGGTGTTTTTACCATGTGAAATTTTGTGTGTGTGTGTGTGTGTGTGTGTGTGTGTGTGTGTGTGTGTGTGTGTGTGTGTGTGTGTGTGTGTGTGTGTGTGTTTGTGTGTGTGTGTTTCAAGGCTTTGTGTGAACAGTTGCATTGTGTGAAAAGTAAAGCATTATTGATGGAACAATTGAGCGTTTTTCCTCTTCGTTTTGTACTTTGTAGACGGTCCCTATCTGCTATTTTACATTACAAAATGTTGCGATACAGCAAAGCAGATTAAAACACATACATTATGTTCTATCTTCTACATTTTTAAACAATTTGAAAACACCCTGTTTTTTATTTTTAAGCTGAATCTCTGATGTCAACGTCCAACGTCAAATTATATCGGTTTAAGCAGACTGGTATACATGCCAGAAAAAGAGTTACGCTCATTTAAATTATGTATGGTCATTGTCACAGTTTTATTCATAATTCATTCTCATGTCATGAACGAGAATAACAAACATGACGAACTTAAATGAAATGCCTTCTTTCAGTCAGGACAGCAGCCGTTGATTTAAGATTATAATCGGTGTGAGGTCTGCCTTTTACTGTAATAAATGAGCTCCATACGACTGAAAGCAATTGACATAATATTTTTAAATGCAAAATATATTTTTTCCTGTAGGCTACTAAAGCGAGCGGGATCAGGTTATTTATAATGGTGGCACCAGAGTCTGTGTTTAGCAGATTAAGTTAAACGGGTGATTTCCGGGAAACCCCTGTACTTGTCTCGAGCGAACTGAAGTGTTGCCAAGTCCACGTTTTCCCGCGGAATTGGGCTACTTTTACACTGTTGCCGCGGGTTGTTTTTCATGTCCGCGGGTTGAATCGACCCAAAATAACGTGATATTTAGCGCCTGGAATGCGAATTTTACCAGGGAGCCCCGCCAAAAACGCGAATTTTACCCCCTGGAACACGATTTTTACCATGGGACGCCCTGAAATGCGATTGGGCTAGTTTTGAGGCGCAATTGGGTGGGTTTTGTTGTGAAAACCTGGTAACCCTGGAATCCACCCAACCGATGCATACTTTCACTTTCACTCGTTGCAGCATCATTATTCACTGATGAGCGTGTCTGGTTATGACTCACAAAGAATATCCTGCCAGATTCAGTCACAGGAGGAGCCGGCGAGTTTGTGCAGCTCAGAAATGAACGGTATCGCGTTCTGCTGTTAAAAAAACAAACAAATCGCTAACGGCAATCAGTCCTTTGCTGTCTCACTTTCAATAAGGTATACGGTTTAATCTTTATTTATCATATTTTATGTGTACGTATGAAATCGCGAGAATGGCTTTGTTTTTATTTTTGTTTTCTTCTTGTGCTTTGTTGTTGTTTTTATCGCAGAGTCATGTCTTGTGGTGGGTCCATGTCCGCTCCGGTGTGTCTCATTGAAAATGATGAAAATGGGAAGCTGTGTGTTAAGAAACAGGCTAAAGACATTCTGGATGGGATCAAGGAGCCGGTGGTTGTAGTGTCTGTGGTGGGACTCTACCGTACGGGGAAATCCTATATTATGAATCGCCTGGCAGGACAACAGTCCGGTGAGAGAATCTTCTGGAAGTCTTTCTCATGTGCAGAAGGTTACATGCTGATATAACACGGACACTGTAAATGAATATGTGTAAAACAGTAACTGGTCATTCCGTGTCAAATCAAACAAATTTTCCCCGGCTCAGATTTTTGATTTGGTTAATGTGTTCTAATAAGTGGGGGTAACCCCCCAATATTATTCAAATCCATCAGTTACAACCTACAAAAAAAAAAAAAACTAAATGAAAATAAAAATAACCCCCCCCCCCCCCCCCTCCACTGAACCGATTGGTAACCCCCAACCAATGCGCGTCGCACTTTCACCAAACCGATGGAGTGGTGCTGTTTGAATGAGAGAGCACGGGTAGCACCAAAAAATGAAGAGAACCGCTGCCTGCATGTACGAGAATGTTATGTAATACACTACATATATTTTAGCTAGCTAATCCATTGCAATTTAGCCATAACTAGGCCTATCAGTGTAACTGTAATAGTTACCAAAACAGTCTGTTTTGTTAGTTCATTTTTCAATAGTGTCTTATCAATGACAAAAGTATTCACATCGGTGTTTGTTTTCTTCCTGAATTAATCTGACTTTTGAATGTATTGGCTGAATGAACGATTTAAGTGGCTCACTCAATAAAAAAAGCGAATCGCTGCCGCCTACTGGCGGTTTCAATATTTAACAAAATTTCTTTCTTTTTAGAATCGCTCAGTTATGTTAGAATTTGATGAATGATTTACATAAATTTCATAAAATTGTGAAGGATAGATAGATAGATAGATAGATAGATAGATAGATAGATAGATAGATAGATAGATAGATAGATAGAGAATAAATAAATTATCCAATAACACTACACATAAAACAGATTATTATTATTTTTTAATAAAAAAAAATAATAACAGGCATATATACCAACGTTCAACCCCCCCAATGTTGAAACCAAATCTACGCCCTTGAAATCACAGATGTATTACTGATATTAAATCACAGATGTATTACTGATATTAAATCACAGATGTATTACTGATATTAAATCACAGATGTATTACTGAGTAATCCACTATTTTGTAGGGGGAAGGGGGGGTTCAAATGTCAATTTTCACCTGAGATTTGGAGCCAAATTAGAGGGTGTAAAAATGACTTCAGAAAGATGGAAGCATCGTTAAATTATTTTTTTTAAACAGAGATTGTCTATTAGTAAAATCTGTTGACTTTGTTTCATTATGCCAACGGTGACAGCACTTCTTGTGTTTTTTTGCGTCAAGTTTGCATGCCTATAACTCAAGAAGTAGGCTATTAAATATATCTTAATATCAACTGTGCACAAAAGTTTTATTTAACTAAATCACGAACACATAACTAATCTAACAAACACATACACACAAATCAAACATAAAGGGGAAATGAGAAAGTGGGAGTGAAGATACCATAGCATAACAGGGGAATGGAGCTATGAAAAGAGTAATTTAACAAGCTGAGAGAACCATCACTTTCTCACTATAAATCACCTTTGTTAAGAAAGGGGTTCACAACTTAATACTAAATCGCTTTTTAGTGTTCAAATGTATGATACTTGCAAATGCCTTAGCTGTTGAAGAGTGTTCGGATATGCAGTCTCGGGAGAAATTCTTGATGGTTTGGTCCAGTGGTGCTGAATTTGTAATCAATATCTTCCGCGTTTAAATGAATAAATGACGATGAACTTGCTCTGTTGTGGTCGAAATTTGACACTGTTGTGGTCGAAGAAAGTAAAGACACAAAAGTTTTACCAATTGTATATGTTTAATTTATGCACACTCACATAACATCCCAGTCATAACAACTGCCCTGTAAAAACTGTTTTATTTTACATGGGGTGGTTGAGATCACATGATCAGCTGAATAATACTCTGTATCTCAGTAACCTCCCTGACACTGTCACTCACAGAATAACTTCATAATTTCAACTTCAATAACTGTTCATAACTGAACAAATAAAGCATTTTGACAATAGCAAAACCGATTTTGTTGATTTTAAATTATGCTGCATCCTTGCCCCTAAATGTTTAGTGTATGTCCAAAATACTGGCTAAAGCAAAATTAAAAAAATTGGCACAACTTAAAAAAAAATGTAAGTCTTTAAAAAAAATTAAGGATTGTTTTGCATTATTTGCTTTAATTATTATTTCTTAACAAGAACAAGAAATAGAGAAAATATTATTCATATTCAGAAAACTTTTATCAGGTTGTTACCAACATGCAAGAAACCATTTTGTGTAAATCATAAAACAAGAAATGGCATCGCAAACAGGATATCATCTGATTTTCTTCAAAATAATATATTTTTCAGAAATAAATCCAATGTGAATACAAATATTATATTTCTGAATTCTGGACTGGCAACTAGATTTTTAAAATTTGTTTTTTATCTCAGACAACCTTGTATGTCATTGTGATTGTCTCAGGCTTTGCTCTTGGCAGTACTATTGAATCAAAGACCAAAGGCATCTGGATGTGGTGTGTCCCTCACCCCACTAAAGAAGGACACACTTTGGTGCTGCTGGACACAGAGGGACTCGGTGACGTGGAGAAGGTGTGGAGGAAAATCACACTGCATTCATAGCAATGTTATCTCTATAGCAACAAAGTCTATTATTACCTTGTCTTGTGCTTTCACTTTCCATTAACTAGATAAGAACATTCACTAGTAAAGATAAACAAGTTGCCACTTATTCTGTAGCTGACAGACTGTTGATGTTTCAGGGGGATGAGAAACATGACACGTGGATCTTCTGTCTGGCTGTTCTTCTCAGCAGCACTCTAGTGTACAACAGCTTAGGGACCATTGACAACATGGCACTGGAAAAGCTGCAGTATCCTTCTCACATGCACAATAAACAAACAATAAACATGCACATCCACTGTAATAAATAGAAAATAGCATGAGTGTAATTCTTCCTGAACAGTGCTGAATGTAGCTACGTTACAGAGCTGACGGAGAACATTCGTGTGAAGGCAGAAGTGAGTCGAGATGAGGACCAGTCGGCAGATTTCATGCGTGTTTTCCCATCGTTTGTCTGGGCTGTTCGTGACTTCACTTTGGAACTGAAAAAGGGGGATAAACAAATAACATCAGACGAGTATCTGGAGAGTGCATTGAAACTCAAACCAGGTGAGAAAAAGAGTTGACATTAAACACATACAGTACATACTCTTTTACTAACAGGTAAGAACACCATCACAGACCCTTTTTTTCCCTTTGAAAAACATTTTAGACCAATTAGAAAAATATTACAGTAAATTCAATGATGGTCTTAAGGCTACAGTGTGCAGCTAGTGACACACTAGTCATAATGTCTCCAAACAAGTTAAAAAAAAAATAATAATAATTCTCCAAACTCATTCCTCTGGCTGAGCTTAAATTGGCACTCATAATACACTATATTGCCAAAAGTAATGGGACACCCTTCCAAAATATTGAATTCAGGTGTTCCAGTCACTTCCATGGCCACAGGTGTATAAAATCAAGCACCTAGGCATGTAGACTGCTTCTACAAACATTTGTGAAAGAATGGGTCACTCTCAGGAGCTCAAGTGTGGTACCATGATAGGTTGCCACCTGTGCAATAAGTCGATTCGTGAAATTCCCTCACTACTAAATATTCCATGGTCAACTGTTAGTGGTATCATAACAAAGTGGAAGCAATTGGGAACAACAGCAACTCAGCTACAAAGTGGTAGGCCACGTAAAATCACAGAGCAGGGTCAGCATATGCTGAGGCGCACAGTGCGCAGAAGTCTGCAACTTTCTGCAGAGTCAATAGCTACAGACCTCCAAACTTCGTGTGGTCTTCAGATTAGCTCAAGAACAGTGTGTAGAGAGCTTCATGGAATGGGTTTCCATGGCTGAGCAGCTGCATCCAAGCCTTACATCACCAAGTGCAATGCAAAGCGTCGGATGCAGTGGTGTAAAGCACACTGCCACTGGACTCTAGAGCAGTGGAGACATGTTCTCTGGAGTGACAAATCACGCTTCTCTGACTGGCAATGTGATGGACGAGTGTTGGTTTGGTGGTTGCCAGGAAAACGGCACTTGCCTGACTGCATTGTGCCAAGTGTAAAGTTTGGTGGAGGGAGGATTATGGTGTGGGGTTGTTTTTTAGGGTTTGGGCTTGGCCCCTTAAGGTGATGATACATGGGGCATCTTTTTGAGCAATGTTGCTGAGCAATGTTGCTTGGGCACTTTCCCACTGAGAATGAGCAACAAATTTATATCTGGATACATTAGATCGGTCGTGGGCAATTTTTTGAGATCCTCCAATCAGAATATTAGCAGCCAATCACGTGACCGGTTCGGAGATTTCAGAAAAAATTTGATGCGGGTTCGAATCTGCCTTTTGCTGAACTCACTCTTCTCCCTTTTCCTATCACAAATCAGATCGGAAAGGCATTTATTTTTAATAAAAATGTAGAAAATATTTGAAAAGTTAAAATAAAGTGCCTAACAAGTGTTTATAATAAAAGTATTTATTGGGTTGGCAATAGATTTTCTCCTCTCTGATTAGTTGCTGCCAACTGTCTGTTGCCCTAATTAGTTGCCCTGTGTCTCATCAGGTTGCCTGTTGACGGCAACATTGCCCAGCAACATTGCTCAAAAAGTTGCCATGTGAACTCTTAATGCTTCAGCATACCAAGACATTTTGGACAATTTCATGCTCCCAACTTTATGGGAACAGTTTGGGGATGGCCCCTTCCTGTTCCAACATGACTGCGCACCAGTGCACAAAGCAAGGTCCATAAAGACATGGATGAGCGAGTTTGGTGTGGAGGAACTTGACTGGCCTGCACAGAGTCCCGACCTCAACCCGATAGAACACCTTTGGGATGAATTAGAGCGGAGACTGCGAGCCAGGCCTTCTCGTCCAACATCAGTGTCTGACCTCACAAATGCGCTTCTAGAAGAATGGTCAAAAATTCCCATAAACACACTCCTAAACCTTGTGGAAAGTCTTCCCAGAAAAGTTGAAGCTGTTATAGTTGCAAAGGGTGGGCCAACTCCATATTAAACCCTACGGATTAAGAATGGGATGTCATCAAAGTTCATGTGCACGTAAAAGCAGGCGTCCCAAAACTTTTGGCAATATAGTGTATAATACAGTGTTTCCTATTTTGGATCGCTTCCTAATCTGGCCCATATATTACTGGTCTTGAAGTCTCTACTAATGAGCTGATGAGTTAAATCAGGTGTGTGATTAGGAAGAGTTTGAAAATGTGTTGGTGTGCCTCCAGGAACAAGGTTGAGAAAAAATAATCACTAATATAGGGTGCTTCTCAAATGGAAGTCTTGATACTATTCCTAGGCTGTCTCCAAAAACTGAAAAATGCTGCCTTTGGAGGACACAATCCAAGGTAGGAAAGAATTAAGGCATGTCCAAATCCAAAGATATCCTCCTAAGATACCTTCATCTGATCGATTTTTGAAGGCAGCATTGATGTATTCATAATCTTGTTTTTTCCTTTCTGTGACAGCTGAGCTAAAAAAATAAAGATGGCCTCTAAAAGCTGCAGTTGGTGGTCAGTTTGTATGTGAATACGTTTTTGACCAGCGTTTTTCACTTTTGATGTCATTTCTAGTGAGAAATTACTATTGTAGTAATTACATATTTACTTAGTTCTTACCAAAGCTCGCATTATTTTGCTGTAGATCAACAAACCATTACGCTGCCTCAGAAGATTGTCCAAAATCAGTTTCGTATGGTGCCCTTGTGCACAAACGCTGCCTGCAAAGTCATTGCCTGATAGGGCAGAGAGGCAACAAGTCACCTGCTTAAGTTTTCAGATGCAGCCCTAGTGCGGCTGTGTTCTTCCTAGTCAAGTTCTTCAGAGACTTGTAGGCTAGTGTCCTATGAAACAGTGTAGAATGAAACAGTCTAGTAAGTGCACATGGCTACCCACAGTCATGGCTTGAAAATACTATTAAAACTTAATTTTGGAAAAATACTTTGTATTAAAATCTTAATACTTACTGGCTTTATATTAATGCGATACAGTCAATGACAACTGTCTGCGTTCTCCCAGTGACTTACATTATTGTCTGTTTATTGTTAAAGCTGCAGCCCGTAATTTTTTTTGGTTAAATATTATTCAAAATCAATTTGAGCAAGTACATAACCAACCAGTGTTCAAAATCTCCTTACCTTAGCCCAATTCACAAAGGTAAACTTGTAATAATGTTTTCGGTACTGGTGGGTTTCCGCGGGAAATACGAGCATGCCGCCATTCATCTTTGCGTCATTACATTACATCTGTTTACATTAAGGAGTCCCAGGCCAGCTAATAGTCTATAAGGCATGCGGAGGATGCTGCAGGCGGCGGATCATTTATAGTCTTTTCTCAGAGCAGCTGCAATAATTAACCTTATCATTCTGATGGCGGATTGTAATCCAGTAAGGTCCAAATGACAGTCATCTGTGACAACTGCAGATATAGAAGCCAAAGACTTAAGACTGGATACACTTGATGCATCCTTCAAAATGAGCTGAATGAAGGATGCGAAACAAAGGCTGCCTTCCAAGGATCTTTCAAATTGAGATGTGATGATGATGTGGCAGCTAAGATAGGACACATCCTTCCATTTGAGAAGCACCCACAATATGTAGAGTATATATTATGATTCCATAATTATGTTGTTTATAATTGTCTTATTTTAGGTAGCTCAGCTCAGACTGAGCGGTTTAACCTGCCCCGTCGCTGTCTGCATCATTTCTTTGCGGTGAGAAAGTGCTTTGTGTTCCCTCGGCCGGCTAGTACACAAAACATGAGGAGAATGGAGCAGCTGACTGAGGAAGAACTGGATTCAGAGTTCCTTGAGCAGGCAAAAACTTTTTGTTGTTACATTTACGACAATGCAGAGCCAAAAATTGTCAGCGGAGGCCGTACAATTACTGGAACAGGTGTGTACCGCATTAGAAACTCTTGAGAACAAATTTATAAAAGTTTTGAATCTCTTTTGAGAACCAATGACCAATGGACTGTGTATAATAAAACAAATACAAATGACTGTCTGAACTATCGAGTTGTGTTTCCTGACAGCTCTGGGGAATCTTGCTGAGGTTTACATAGAGGCGATCCGCAGTGGGAATGTTCCATGTCTGGAGAATGCAGTCGTGTCTCTGGCTAAGATCCAGAATGTCAGTGCACTGGAACAGGCCCTGGAGTCCTACAGGAACGAGCTGTTCAGCATGGCACAGCTTCCTATGGACCCTGAAGATCTGTCCAACATCCACACAGTCGCAGAGAAGAAGGCCATTGAAGTTTTCATCACCATGTCTTTCAATGACAATGACCAGATCTACCAACAAGAGCTCATGGTAAAATTAAAATCTTGTTGTGTACTATTTGCATTTGGATATAAGCGGTAGCATTTATCAAGATTTAGCTAACTTTTCATACATTTAATTTAAAGAAAACAAGTGAAGAATACAAGTGAAGCTCCTTAATGTGGATTACCATAGAAAATAATTTTTTACCCTTCCATCAGTCTGTTTTTAAGATTTACATATTCCAGTGTGTGATAAATTTCCATCAAACTGAAATGAGTAATCTTTAAATGGTGTACATATTATGAATTCAGAAAAGTATGAACCTCTTAAAGGGTTAGTTCACCCAAAAATGAAAATTATGTCATTAATTACTCACCCTCATGTCGTTCTACACCTGTAAGAGCTTTGTTCATCTTCAGAACACAAATGGTTAAACCTTAAAATTATAAAGCATCAAGAATACTTTTTGTGTGCCATAAAAACAAAATAACTTTTCAACAATATCTAGTGATGGCCGATTTCAAAACACTGCTTTGTGAAGCTTCGAAGCTTTAAGAATCTTTTGTTTCAAATCAGTGGTTCGGAGTGCCAAAGTCATGTGATTTCAGTAAACGAGGCTTTGTTACGTCATAAGTGTTTCGAAATTTCAATAGTTCACGTGACTTTGGCAGTTTGATACTTAATCCAAATCACTAATTCGAAGCTTCATGAAGCAGTGTTTTGAAATCGGCCATTATCAGAAATTGTTTAAAAGTCATTATTTTGTTCGTTATTTTTTTAGTGCACAAAAAGTATTCTCGTCACTTTATAATATTTATAGTATATAAAGCTTGAACCACTGCAGTCACATGAACTGTTTTAAATAGGTTTTTAGTAGCTTTCAGGGCATCTGAAAGTGTTCATTATCTTGCTGGCAATAGAGGCCTCACTGAGCCAACGGATTTCATCAAAAGTGCTATGCTTATTTAATGTAGTGAATATGTGCACAGATTCAAATAATGGAGATTCAATCCATTCCCTTTATCTCAAATAAAAGTATAAACAGTTCTCTCTCTCTCTCTCTCTCTCTCTCTCTCTCTCTCTCTCTCTCATTGCTTTTCACAATTTAGGGGAAGATTCATAATGAATATCAAGACATGTGCCAGCAGAATCATGAAGTGTCTCTCATGCAGTGTGAGGAGGTTCTTCGTGAGGTGTTTGATCCACTGGAAAAAGGCATTTCTGATGGATTATACCTGAAAGCTGGAGGATACCGACAGTACAGAGACAAGCTCGCACAGCTGACCAATGAATACAGAGCAAGAACACAGTCACAAATAATGGTACAGAACAGCATGCATGCTTTGCTTGTGCTTCATTGTTCTAGATGGTCACAACAGCATGTAACAGCACTGATGAACATCCTTGATGCTGATAAAGATAACATGACAACAGCCAACAGTCATAAAACTGAAACATGAAAAATCATTTACATTTTGTCATTTACAGATTGTTCTAAATCTGTTTGCTTTAGTTATTGTCCTTGAAGCATAAAATTAGAAATGTTGAAGAATGTAGCAGACCTGTCAAACTTGAAATATGACGCAAAACAAAACAAAACAAAACAAAACAAAACAAAACAAAACAAAACAAAACAAAAAACACCATGACTCATGTGCTACATTTTATGGTATGCAGTATAAAACAATTAATAATCTGGGCAACCTTTATGGTATTTTAATGATTGTTTTTATTTTGAAGCTTGACAGTCATGGTAACTAAGAACTTTGTATAAGAAATAACAGCATCAACATTCCTCATGGAGAAAATGAACACCATGTTAATGGTTTATATATTTGGGTGATTGATTTTCAGTATGATTTGTTGCTATCAAAACAATACCCCCATTTTTAAGAAACAGAGATTTTAAATGATTAGAAATGTGTTTTTTTCCCCACAGTGTGAGGAAGTGTTGAGTATATATTTGAAAGCAAAGGAAGAGATTGGAAATATGATTCTACAAGCTGACCAATCTCTCAGTGCAGCGGAACAGCAAAAAGAGGGTACAGTTCAAATCAGCTGCATACTTTTCTGTCAAGGCTCTCAATGATATACTAGACTATGCATTGATTTCAACCAGAGCATATAACAGTAACAAACAGATTGTCATTAACTTACAGCTGCAGAAGCTCACACTTTCATTACTATATATAGTTCTCTTGTGTATGTGTATTGTCTAGCTGTTGAATCAGAATGGGTGTGTAGACTAAACTTTGTCTTTCTCTATACAGTGCAGAGATTAAAAAATGAGATCTTAGAGCAGCGACAAAGAGGCCTAGAGGAACAGAACCAGTTACAGGAGCAAGCGTTTAAAGACATGCAGAGAACCCATGATGAGCATGTGAATCAGATCCTTCAACAGATGGAGAGAGAGCACGAGAGAATGAGGAGAGACAATGAACGAGTCCTGGAAGCCAAACTGAGGGTAAAAAGGACACTCACTCTAAAAACTGTCACATGTTTAATGTTTTGCTTAAAGGAGTATATTTTGTAAGTAGAATTCAATAAAAGGCCAATCACAATTCTGTATGCAAATCGATGTAAGAAACACACAGATTTCATCACAAACTCAGTGCGTTGAAGTAATCACTGTTGGTCGTCTATTTTTGAATAGGTGAACATTCTTTCTTTCTTTCTTTTGATTGCAAAGGTGTAATGCTCAAAGTCAGAGGATTATTCAATTTAATGGCTTAGGAATACCAATACTACTTGCAAGCACTGTAATGAATAAGGGGAAGAAATAATTATATTTAAATTGGAGATATTTTTAGATGAATTTTCTGAGTTTAAAATTGCTCTACAAACTGTGTTTTTGAGGTTTACTGAATGTGCTTATGGTCAAGATTAGGATTAGACATTATTTATTCAGGTGCTGTTTGTGTTGCAGGAGAAGGAAACTCTGCTACAGCAGGGCTTCCAGAAGGAGGCTGCCCGGATGCAGAGCGAGATTGACAGCCTGAAAGCAGACATGAATAAAGAGGAGATGTCCCAACCCTCCACAACGAGCAAGGTTTTGGATGTTGTCGGCACTGCGGCGACTTTGTTCTTGCCAGGCTTCGTCCCAAAACTAGCTGGTTTTGGTCTGTCCTTGCTCTCAAAACTGTTTTGAAAATTGATTTACATTATTCACACACACTCACCTAGACATAGGCTATATATATTATTCTCCAACACAGCTTGAATTGTCCAGCAGCTACTTGTCATTGCTTGTGAATTTGAGTTGCTGTTCTGTTGTGATGCCATTCATGTTTAAAGGCCAGCTTAATAACTGCCAAGCTTGCACCAACATTTGTTATGAACTATAAACAAAGCTGTACTATCAGAGAGATGGAAAACTTTTCCATGTAATTTCAAACTTTCACGTAATCTGTGACTCCTGACATAAATCTTCCTGGGAACCTTCCAACTTGTAGGCCAATGTTTGGCCATATTGAGATTATGATATTGGCCAATATCTTTGCCCAGTTGGCAGATTAACAAGTCTTGTCTGTGGACAATAGAATGGTACTTTGTGTTTAAAGTTGTAGTTAACAGACCAAATATTCAAAAAACAGACTTAAACAGTATATTCACTTTTTTGTTGTTTTTGTTTGCTTGCAATCAGACAAAAAAACTGTTTATTTTGACATCTCTATAGGCTGAAAGTGGTCTGCGAAACATAATAAAATGTTTCATTGAATCAGATTGTGTCTTGGACAAAATAACACATTATGGCAGATTAGTTAAGACATTTATTTAGAATCACTTATATATAACTGTATTCCACAATAGAGCTTAAAAGTAAGCAAAAGTAGTCCAAATACTTAAATGATGACTTTTGGTTGCAGTTAGGTTCAGTGAAAGAATTTACAACCATAAATTAAACTATAAAAGTAATTAATGTAATTAAAGTAATTTTAATTAATTAAAATGTATTAGAAATTATGTAAAATGCCTACTTGTTATTTTTAGATGGCCTCAAAATACTTAATACTAATACTAAGACAGCAATCTGTATATTTGAATGAAATGTTTAAAAAAAATACAACCAAAATGACGCCTCCTTACCATATCTGTGAAATGGTACTTAAAGTTTTAATACAAAGCATACAAAGTTCTGTCTAATCTGAGCCAAAAACATAAGGACACCTTCCACAAAGATGAATTTGACAAATTTGGCAAGCATTTAAGTTCTTATATAGCAACTTAAAAGGTGCATTAAAAAAGGCTTCAGAATTCATTTTGAGGTATGACTGTATTACTTGGAGAGAGACTGTAGGAACAGTCTCTCCAAGTACTGTTCATCACAGACACTTATTTTACACATACAGTACAGTCCAAAAGTTTGGAACCACTAAGATTTTTAATGTTTTTAAAAGAAGTTTCGTCTGCTCACCAAGGCTACATTTATTTAATTAAAAATACAGTAAAAAAACAGTAATATTGTGAAATATTATTACAATTTAAAATAACTGAATTTCTATTTGAATATATTTCACAAAGTAATTTATTCCTGTGATGGCAAAGCTGAATTTTCAGCATCATTACTCCAGTCTTCAGTGTCACATGATCCTTCAGAAATCATTCTAATATGCTGATTTGCTGCTCAATAAACATTTATGATTATTTTCAATGTTGAAAACAGTTGTGTACTTTTTTTTTTCATGATTCCTTGATGAATAGAAAGTTCAAAAGAACAGCATTTATCTGAAATACAAAGCTTCTGTAGCATTATACACTACCGTTCAAAAGTTTGGGGTCAGTAAGAATTTTAATTTTTATTTTTTTGAAAAGAAATTAAAGAAATAAATACTTTTATTCAGCAAGGATGCATTAAATCAATCAAAAGTGGCAGTAAAGACATTTATAATGTTACAAAAGATTAGATTTCAGATAAACACTGTTCTTTTGAACTTTCTATTCATCAAATAATCCTGAAAAAAATATTGTACACAAATATTTTGTACAATTGTACACATTAAATGTTTCTTGAGCAGCAGATCAGCATATTAGAATGATTTCTGAAGGATCATGTGACACTGAAGACTGGAGTAATGATGCTGAAAATTCAGCTTTGCCATCACAGGAATAAATTACTTTGTGAAATATATTCAAATAGAAATTCAGTTATTTTAAATTGTAATAATATTTCACAATATTACTGTTTTTTTACTGTATTTTTAATTAAATAAATGTAGCCTTGGTGAGCAGACGAAACTTCTTTTAAAAACATTAAAAATCTTAGTGGTTCCAAACTTTTGGACTGTACTGTATATAAACAGCTATTCTAAAAACCAATGAGAAATTCCTGACAGAACCCACAGTTTGGCCAAGAAATTTGTCATGATTCAAACTTTACACATGGCCATTTCTTGTATTCTGAATACTTTTTTATTATGAACCTTGCTCATAATAAAATAAATTGAGTGAAGTTGTTTACATCAGCCTCTAAAGCTGAGGTCGGGAGTCAAATTGGGAAATAGAAAAGGATTTGTGATGACAACAGCTTCAAGATTTATGAACATACAACTTCAATAATAATGAATTTTAATCTGATGCATTTAATGATTGTAACAGATTGTTTGAAGAATGCAATGGTTACATCCAAACAAACTGTGAAATGAAGGTCTACTAAATACAGGCAAACTTTAATGTCTTACTACATGCTTTTCCTATCACCAGCAACAGCACAGTACATATTTTTTGTGCACAGTACACTGTAAGAATGTGAATTAGGACTCTACTCAATAACTAACTAAATATAATCTTTCTAAAAAAAAAACCTACACGTGATTGAGATTTATAAGTATAGCTATTAAACAATCAATTTGTAATTCAACATTGATTTGCACTGAAGTGGTATTTAATATTTTTTGAGTCCTTTCATCAGCACCTTGTATTGAAGGATAGAAGGAAGGACATCTGCCACAACTTTGACAACAGGCATTACATATTTCTCCATAAAACCACCAGAACTTTTCTCTCTCTCTTCCTTTTCTTTTTTAAGATTGTTTATCTCTTCATCCATAAGATCAGCTTTCTCTCTAAAGCCTTTGTTTAGCAACTCTTCCCGTTCCTTCAGTTTGCTCTCAATGGCTCTGTCCATCTCCTGCTGCTGCTGCTCCAGCTCCTGTTTGAACTTCTCCTCCATCTGCCTCATTCGGTCCTCCTGCCGCTCTCTTTCTGCATGTACCATCCGTTCACACTCAATGCGTTTCTCCTCTTCCTCTTTGCACTTCTGTTTCAGCAGAGCATTCTTCTCCTTCTCCTCTGTCAGTCAAGATAAAAAAAAAAGAAATTGTGTGAAACATGATGCTAATACTAAACCTCCAGAAACTTCAAGATGCCTTAGAGATGCTGTTGACTAAGAATTTGGGTTTAGTTTCAATTTCATTTAAATTTTTTTAATTACAAATGCTCCAAGATGAAACAGCCTAAGGATCTACAAATATTCATAAGATTGGTAAAAATTTACCTTGAATCTTTCTGTCATTTTCAGTAAGTTTTGTATCTGTGTAGAGGATGCTGTTTGCTTCAGCTCCTCGCTCATTCAGAAACTCATTCAGCACAGCCTCAGCCTGCACATAAACATACATATTAGTATTAGATCACATTTATAGAAATATTCATAACCCTACGTGTACTCAAAGAACCATTTCATAAAAAAACACACAGAACGTGTCCTCACCGATACACCTTTGTTGGGTTGTCTGCGGTACTGCTCAACGATGGCGTCTCTGTCTCTGCAGTAGAGTTCATATCCTCCACACTGACTGTACTCTCCATTCTGCAGCTGTTTATTCATGTCAGAGAACAGATTCTTCAGCAGATCTTTGCACTTTCTCTCTGATGCCATCTCATTCTCTTTCAGCAGCTCTATATAGCAAATATCTATGTTTTCCTAAACATACATGCAAATACACACATACATCACATATACACACTGGGAAAAGTCTGTTATACTACCATAGATTCACTTTAAAATGAAAATTACCCCAAGTTTTGCTCACCCTCAAGCCATCCTAAGTGTAAGGCGGTCTGGTGGAAGCTAGATATTTTACTTCATAACTTGTTAAATACGGATATTTTTCTTTCACAAACGCTTCGCTTCAGAAGGACTTTATTACCCCCCCCACAGAGCCATGTTGAGTACGTTTATAAAGGATGGATGCACTTTCTTGAGCTTCATACTCATTGGTTCCGTTCACTGCCATTATAAAGCTTGGATGCATCAGGATATTTATTAATATAACTCACATTGTGTTCATCAGAAAAAAGAAAGTCATATACACCTAGGATGGCTTGAGGGTGAGTAAAGCTTGGGGTATTTTCATATTAAAGTGAACTAATCCTTTAAGGAATAAATAACTGTCTCTGCCCCCCCTTCAACTTCCATAAAATAAAAATTATTTTCCTGCACATTACCCCTCCGGTCCTACTCGCCCAGTTCTGAGCAGACCTCAAACCATCATCTCCTGCATGGGAGGGGGGCAAGCTAACAAGGACGCTAAAGACTGCAGTCTCTAGCGTTAGTCGCTAGTGCGCCTCTTGAGATCAGGGGAGTGAGGTTTTACCTGCACAGCTTTCAATAGCTGGCCTCCATTACAGACACAAGGACAATATTTAAATACTTTAGCTAAATATAATTTAAAACAATGCATAATGATTCAATTAAGAGGCCTTTGCATATTTAAGAATATAGCTGCATTATTATGAGGGTGCACAAAATTGTGCATGTGAAACTCACCACCAGTTTTGTTAGGTATTCTCCTTTTTCATCTTTAAAGGAGCGTTTCATGAGCTCAGCAGTGGCCAGACTGCTGAACTTCTGGTGCTCTGAGGAAATATCATCCACACTTACTGGGAACTTATTCTTCACCTGCAAAGAACAGCATGCTTCGTCAGTAAATGGCTATAACAATTCTTGTACTTAAATTAAAACTGTTCAGTTAAAAAAAAAAAAGAATAACTTTGTGAATTTGACACAGGCAGAATTTATTTATTGGCAGTGGCTATTTAGAAGTGAAAATAGCATATTTTCTTAGCGACATATGCTATTTACACTAAAGCCGGGCACACATTTAATGACTAGCTAAAACATTCTAAGACTGTGCTCAACACACAGTGATTGTTTCCAGTGACTGAAGCAGATTGAAATGCTTACACACGGAAGTGTGACTTACACTGACTGTAATCGCCAACTGAACAACTGGCTCTGACTGGATGCGTTTGAGCGCGATCAGTCATAAGTATCCATTTACATTCATAATTGGCCTTACAATCGTCAAGTGTGTCCCCAGCTTAAGTGACAATAGCAGCATTTTCTTAGTGATATGCTATTTACACTAGGTGAAAATAGTGATAGATTCTATTTACATCATGTAAAAGTAACAGTTTTTTGCAGAAAAATTACCTTAGTAATTAGATGCTATCTATACTTTATATTGGCAGATACAATTTTTACCTCAGTATTTTTGTACACTAACAGGATGCAATAATATCACAGAGTGTAAATGATTATATTTATTAAAGTTATTAAATGGATGCTGCCTTATTTGGAGAATAAAAACCCTCTCTACACCTTCCTATAACCCTACAAAATAAATACTTGTTTGCAGTTTATATCCATTTTTAGAACATTATTTTTATTGCCAACTCTGCGAACCTATTTGCTACTTCTGCACTACTGAAAATGTTGAATTCTGTCTTTTTTAAAACTTGAGTGGCCCAAACAGACATTGGTAAGCGGAGCTAGTGTAAATATGGTTTGCCAACAAGGGACGCTATTTGCACTTAGTGTACATAGACACTCCATTATTTATTTATTGAGTATTATCATGTTAAATGGATAACATGATGCTTAAAACTATTGCCCTCTGTTAAAGGTGCTAAAGAGGATGTTTTGTTTTATACATTTTTGCAATATTACTTGAAACTGTCTTTACTAACTGATAAAAGACTATTTATTAGGTGCACTGAAAGGAATAATATTAATATACATCATCTGTGCACGAGGTGGGGCCTTAAAAACATCAGCCAATTGTTTACGCGATGACTGGCCCTCTGGCTTGTCAATCACTGCCATGACGTTCCTTGTGAGAGACGAGCACGGCTGCGCGCTCCAGTAACTTTCTACACTCCACAGGCGCCACATGCAACGTTTTTGTCCGGAGACAGGAGTAACAACGGCAGATTATGAGTTATCTGCGGTGAGTCCGACATAATGAATCCACTAACACGACACAGCGAATGCCGGTGGTAAACACTCGTTTTCCAATACTCGTGCATGAGTTTTGGGAGGCGTTCCCTCGAAAGGAGGGGGGGTTGTTCTTACGCATGCGCTCATTTCAAAAACTCAGTAACAGTCTTTGGTTTCTCAGTCGACGAAAAGATCCTCTTTATCACCTTTAAGTGACCTGTATATGTATATTTATGTATATTTTTATTTAACATTACATGTATGACAAACCAAAAAAATTCAAAAACGAAATATATGTAATTACCTCTTCCATCCCACTCTGATACATTTTCAAAGCTTCTTGAACAGCTGCCTGGTTCTCTAGATTTGCCAGAGTAACCACTGCATTGTCCAGACAGGGCACCTTCCCACTGCTGATTGTATCCACATAAATCTGCACCAGATTCCCGAGCACTGACAACACACACAAACACATCAATATACTTACCTTTTTAAATGTAGACCTGGTTTCACAGACAGGGCTTAGATTAAGTCAGTATTAGGCCTTTAGTTCAATTAGGACCGATTAGGACATTAAAGTCGCTTTTATAAACATGCCTTAGAAAAAACATTACTGATGTGGATCTTGAAACAAAACAATGGTATTAACATATTTTAAGACATGTCAGTGCAAGTTGCCTTTAGTTAAAACAGCTCCATAATGCTTTTTAGTCTGGGACTAGGCTTAAGCTTTGTCTGTGAAACTGGGTTATAAAAGGCATATGGGTCAGAAGTTCGCACTCTGAACACTAAAATGTCCCAGTAAATTAAATTATTGGGTAAAACTCTCACATTTGCCAGTAACTTTGTGTCCTCCTTTCAGTGTTTTCACTAAACTCTTGTCAAAGATGTGGTCACAAAAACGATTTGTAACCTCCAGAAAATCTGATACAAGGTCCTGTTCTTGCAAGCTTTCTAAGCGTGTCATGTTTTCAGGCGAGGCTGGAGATGGGAACACGAAACAGTTCCGGGATGGGAAATAGGTTCGGATGCATTGACGGGGCAGGTTGTACTCGCTGGTTTTCTTATTTACACCTAAATGGAGAAAATAACACATTTTACAAAAGAGATTGTGTCAAAAAAATTTCTTTTGTAGCTTTTAATATTTACTGACTATTAATTTACATTCACATACTAATGCTTGATGTTTACAGTATGTCTGTCTAAAATACCTTTCTTCAGCTGGAGGGCAAACTCAAGGTACTCGTCCTCAGTCACTTTCTTTCCATCAATTACCAGTTCCAAGGTAAAATCTCTAACCACCCAGATGAATGATGGGAAGAAAATCACGTATTTTGAATCCTCCTCTTCCTCCTCGTCTGCTGCTTCTGCTGATCTGATCTTGATCTGCTCAGCAAGCTCACTAACATAGCTGCAGCACATTGAGAAATAACAGCATCTTGCATAATGTATGTTTCTATATTTGAAAAGAAGTGAGTTACTGTCACCTGTCTGTCAGTTTTGCACTATGTTCTGTTAGTCACGTCTTCCTTTGTTTAGTTTTCCCGACATTATTTAGTTGTCATGGTTTCTATTTTGATTAGGTGTCCTCGTTTCAGGTGTGTCTTGTTAGTTTCTCCCTTTGTTTGCCTTGTGTATATGTAGTCCCTTAGTCTTTGCCCTTAGTCTTTGTAAGTTCTGATTTGTGTTTATGGTTGGTTTTCTCCTGTAATCCTTATCATTTTCATTAAAAGTCTGTTTATTGGCTTCTCCTTTGTCGTGTGCTTTGTCTACAAACATGAACCGTGACAGTTATGTTGCAGGTTAAAGGATACTGCAGATTTTCCACTGCATTGTTATCGATGGTGCCGCGGCTGTTGTACACCAGAGTGCTGCTGAGCAGAACAGCCAGACAGAAGATCCAGCCGTCATTCTTAGAGTCTCCCTGAAACACAGTGTCTTTAAAATCAAAGAATCCACCATATAACAATATTAATAAGTCAACAGCTCCTTGTCCTCACCTTGTCCACATCACCGAGTCCCTCTGTGTCCAGCAGCACCAGAGTGTGTCCTTCTTTATAGGGGTGAGGGACACACCACATCCAGATGCCTTTGGTTTTCGACTCAATAGTGTTACCGAGAGCAAAGCCTGAGACAATTACAGTTTTATTGTTATCATTAGCAAGATGTAGCTAATATTCACACAATAAGTTGCCGTGTTTAGACAGTTCTCTCACCTGACTGTTGTCCTGCCAGGCGGTTCATAAGGTAGGACTTCCCCGTACGGTAGAGTCCCACCACAGACACCACAACCACCGGCTCCTTGATTCTACTCAGGAACTCAATGGCATCCTTACAGACGCAGAGCGATCCGTTCACATTCTCCACCAAACAAATGGGGGAAGGCATTAGTCTGGAATTAGACATGCTGGCTCTCTCTAGCTCTTCTTGTTTGCTGGAAGAGGAAACAGGAAGGGGAAACATAAGGAAGGGGAAAGATAATCATTTGTTTGCAGTAAACAATGTGTAAAAACCTGCAGATGCAACATACTTCAAAACAATGAATTCTTTCCATTCCAATTCCATTTGACATCATTGTCAAATCATAATAGGCCTACAATTATATGACAATATTATAATAGTTTATTAACAACAATAATAAATATAGCTGCAAGCAGCAATTACGGGGCCAAGCAAAAAAGGCACAGCAAGCCAGCCAAGATGGCTGGGAGCATCAGACCAGCTGCAACAGTAAGCAATTAAAGACCTATTAGGATCATTTTAGGCAAAAGAGCTGAAAAATGATATATACAGTCAATAATAAAGATTTAATGGTTTATCACTTTTGATCAATAGGTGGTGCTGTGACCAAATTAATGTGGTATGGTCAGAGTGAGGTAGCAATGACACTCGCTAAGGATATGACTCCCGTGAAAATAAGTCAACCAGATCAAAAGTTATAAACATATGAAAAAAACACTAGGTGGCGCTGGTTTGAAACTTCTCAGGCTCCTTCGGGACCTTGTGCTGATGACTCATACCGAGTTTCGTAACAATACGCTAATGCGTTCATAAAATACAGCATTTTTGCACAAAATTCAAAATGGCCGACAACCAAAATGGCTGATATGGGAAAATTGGATATCATTCGACTCGGCATGATGCCCCTAATCTAACAAGACCAAATTTATGATTTTTGGACAAACATATTTGAAGCTATAAGCAAAAATAATGGCTATTTTGGCTTTTTTGAATCTCCAGACCAGTAGGTGGTGTTGCGACGAAACTCAGCATGTAGGCTCTGGTCTTGCTTGGGATGATTTGTACGAAGTTTGGTCTAAATATGATCAAAGCATTGCAGAGATACAGCCATGAGTCCAAATTGGGTGCTCTGCTGTTAAATTAATTTGCGTGTTTTTTGAGAAGGGTTGAGTTTATCAAAAAGCTTTTGATAACTTTTTGCCAGAATGGTCTGAAGATGATCTGATTTGATTTTCATGACAATCAAATGAAGCGTCTAGGACGAGTTCGAAAAAGCAGGTTTTTCGCAAAATTCAACATGGCGGACAAACCATAAGTCGAAACCTAGCATGTTTGGTATCGTTGGACTCAGCAGGGATTCAGGAGTCTAAGATCATGACTCTTTTGAAAATAAGTTGACCACACCCATAATGATAAGCATTTGAATATTTGATTTTACCACTAGGTGGCGCTGGTGCGAAACTCTTCAGGCTCGTTCAGGGCATCGTGCTGATGACCCATACCGAGTTTTGTGATGATATGCTAATGCGTTCGTAAAATACAGCATTTTAGCACAAAATTCAAAATGGCCGACGACCAAAATGGCTGATATGGTAATAATGGATATCATTCGACTCGGCATGATGCCCCGAATCTAACAAGACCAAAGTTATGATTTTTGGACAAACCTATCTGAAGCTGCAAGCAAAAATAACCATTTTTTGTATCTCCAAACCAGTAGGTGGCGCTGCACCAAAACTCAGCATGTAGGCTCTGGTCATGCTTGTGATGACATGTATGAAGTTTGGTCTGAATATGATAAAGCATTGCAGAGATACAGCCATGAGTCCAAATTGGGTGCTCTACGTTAAATTAATTTGCGTGTTATTTGAGAATGGTTTGATTTACTTGAAAAGCCTTTTGATAACTTTTTGCCAGAATGGTACTGAAGATGATCTGGTTTGATTTTCATGAACAATCAAATGAAGGTCTAGGACGAGTTCGAAAAAGTAGGTTTTTCGCAAAATTCAACATGGCGGACAAACCATATTTCGAAACCTAACATGTTTGGTATCTTGGACTCAGCAGGGATTCAGGAAGTCTAAGGACATGACTCTTTTGAAAACAAGTCGGATACAGTCAAAGTTGATAAGCATTTTTGAATATTTGATTTTACCACTAGGTGGCGCTGGTGCGAAACTTCTCAGGCTGGTTCAGGGCATCATGCTGATGACCCATACCGAGTTTTGTGACGATACGCTGATGCGTTCATAAAATACAGCATTTTAGCACAAAATTCAAAATGGCCGACGGCCAAAATGGCTGATATGGTAATAATGGATATCATTCGACTCGGCATGATACCCTGAATCCTGACGTGACCAAATTTATGATTTCTGGACAAACCATTCAGAAGTTATTAGCCAAAATAGCCATTTTTCGTATCTCCGGACCAGTAGGTGGCACTGCACTGAAACACTGCATGTTGGCTTAAGTCATGCTTGTGATGACATGTATGAAGTTTGGTCAAAATACGATAAATCTTTTTGGAGATATAGCCTTAAGTGTGATTTTGCAAGCTTTCGGTCGAATTCATTTGTGCCCTATTCGAGAACGGATGGATCTATCGAAAAGCTTTTGATAACTTTTTGCAGTCATGGTCTGAAGATGATCTGGTCCAATTTTTGTGAAAATCGGAGTAACGCCCTAGGAGGAGTTCGAAAAAGTAGGTTTTTCAGAAAAATCAAAATGGCGGGAAAATTTTCATGACGGAAAATGACGTCATATAGTGCAATCGATTCATCTTGACCCAAGGAATCAGAGGAAAAAAGAATTTTGTTTCTAGCCCATACGGTTCAAAAGTTATTAGCATAAACAGAAGTGCAACTTTGGACAGCTGGTGGCGCTAGAGGGATTGAGTTAGAGACTCCAAATTGGCTATGGACACAGTTCAGACTGTCCTCTAACTGTGTGCCAAATTTCACAACTTTTTACCATACGGTTCTATGGGCTGCCATAGACTCAAGAGCGGAAGAATAATAAGAAGACCTTCGGGCTTGGCCTAATAATAATAAGAATAATAAGAAACAATAGGTGCCTCCGCACCTTCGGTGCTTGGCCCCTAATAAGAAGCCAAGAAGAACTAACGAAACAATCCGCACCTTCGGTGCTTGGCCCCTAATAATAAGAAAACTAACTGAAACAATAGGTGCCTCCGCACCTTCGGTGCTTGGCCCCTAAATATAGCTGCAAGCAGCAATTACGGGGCCAAGCAAAAAAGGGACAACAATCCAGCCAACATGGCTGGGAGCATTAGGCCAACTGCAACAGTGAGCAATTAAAGACCTATTACGATCATTTAAGGCAAAAGAGTTGGAAAATGATATATACAGTCAGTAATAAAGATTTACTGGTTTATCACTTTCGACCAATAGGTGGCGCTGTGACCAAATGAATATGGTTTGGTCAGAGTGAGGTGACAATGACACTCACTAAGGATATGACTCCCGAAAAAATAAGTCAACCAGATCAAAAGTTATAAGCATATGAAAAAAATACAGTAGGTGGCGCTGGTTTGGACTCTTTCAGGGCCTTGTGCTGATGACCCATACAGAGTTTCGAAACAATACACTAATGTGTTCACAAAATACAGCATTTTAAAACAATATTTAAAATGTCCGATGGCCAAAATGGCCGACATGGGAAAATGGATATCATTCGACTCGGCATGATGCCCCGAATTGAAAAAGACCAACTTTATCATTTTTGGACAAACCTATTTGAAGCTATAAGCAAAAATAATGGCTATATTGGCTTTTTTGTATCTCCAGACCAGTAGGTGGCGTTATGGCAAAACTCAGCATGTAGGCTCTGGTCTTGCTTGGGATGATATGTATGAGGTTTCGTCTGAATATGATAAAGCATTGCAGAGATACAGCCATAGTGTGTTCTGATGTGTTTTCTTGGTTTGCCATTTTGATCATTTGTGTCAGGTTTACTTTGTCATAATCTCTATGTATTAAAACTCCTTAGTTTATTCATTTCATTGTTACTAATTGTTTTACTTAGTTTAGTTTCATTTCATTTTGCTTTGGTTTCTGTTGGTATTGGCTACACCTTGGCTCCTTGTTATATTGGCTCTACTCTAGCCTGTCACTTGGGTCCCACATCCAGACTCCACCTAACTGTGTCATCCTCCTGGCTCCATAATGGACTTCCGAACCATTGGCAATGTATGCATCCTCCAATGTTCAAACAGCTTCCCTAGGGTCCTTCATCTGTCCAGCTTCTCCATTATCATCCACTCGAAATGGCATCTTCTTGGTTTGCACATCTTCCAACTGCACCTTGACCCTCAGATCCACCAGCATCACCTTGCTTCTCTAACATTTGGGCTTCATCTTGGTGTCTAGTGTTCCTGACTCCATCTTCAATTGTTGTCTCCCTGGCTATGCATTACTCTGCACCAATTAAGGCTCCACAATGGTTCTTCATCTGTCTTGCTCCATCAAGGTATCTCAATTACTATTGAATATTTCCTTTTTTTCCCCTGTTTTTTTTTGATCAAAGATTTGATGTTAACAAATTGAGTTTTTATAAATGACTATGTCTGCGCTATCCAATCCTTTAGCTACATTAAAGTCCTCCATGTATTCAGTTTTGACATCTTTATCGCTTCCACTTGTTCCAGCTCAGTTCATGTTTACATTTGCCTTTAAATCCAGCAGCATCAGACTGGTGCTCCAGATCTCTGGCTCTCTCTTGGTCTTCAGCCTTCCTGATTCCACCTTGGTCTTCCATTTTCTCAACTTCACCGTGATTTGCACTGCCTAAGTCTCCAATTTTGGTATCTATTTGTATAACTTCATCAAAATATCTCAGTCTGCCATATTTACTGAACAAACTATCTTCTGAAACACTTGATATAAATACATTTATTGTTTGTTAATACCGTTTTGCATATGTTTTTAATTTATATGTTAAACTTCCTAACATCACATAAAACCAGAGTAAACAACAACATTTTGTTGCATTGTGTTGTAGGACTATGCAGACACTACATGTCATCTGTCACCTTCTAGTTCTACCAGAAAGACTCAGGAGGTAAGATAAAGAAACAATGTAATTTATTATTAATCAGCAAGCAAAATATCACAAAATAAGGTTCTTTGGTGTAAACCCTGTCTGTAGCTGACATCCTGACTTTGCGTTTCCTGCCTGAAGATGAAGGCAGGGGCATAGCCGATCCCTAAAAAATATGGACAGCAACCATCCTAATAATGGAGGGCAGGATGGAGGGGAAGGTTGGCGTTAGCATCTGCAAACTCAGACATGTGTAAGTACTGATGTTTTATAGTCCAAGTGTTAGATAATGATTTGTTACATCTGAACTAGTAAATATAACATAACATTTGAGTAATTACGACAAAACTTGTGCAACAGCTTCCTTTTACAAAAGTGCGTTTGCTTGCATCCTCCTTTCATTTGGCTTCACTGAGGTCCTCCATCATTCCAGATTTAAGTTTGTACTTTCCACCAACTCCACCTTGGTCTGGAAATATTCCAGCTACACCTAGGTCCTCTGGTGCAGCATTAACTCTCTACTTGTTCAACCGTCTAACTACATATTGGTCTCTAGTTTGCATGACTCCACATTGGTCTTTTGTCTTTCCAGCTTCACCTGGTTTGCACCACCTACTCCACCTTGAGTCTGCATTTCTATAGCTCCATGAAGGTATCCCACTCTGCCATTCTTTCTCAAAAAAACAAAACAAACATTCATACTTACAAAGACTTGCTGTGAGGAAACTATTATTCATAAATGCTTTTTTGTCATATGCATATTATTTGTTGATATTCTTAATATTGCATACAACTACAATAACCAACAGAAATTTATTCTTTTGTGTTGTAGGACTATGAGCACACGACATATCATCTGTCAACATCTACTTTGCAACACTAGACGGTGCCTGCAGACTTTAACTGTTTGGCACCAATGTAGCCCTTTATCTCTCATACTCCACTATTGTTGTCATGTGTCCTAATTCTGCCTTGGTGTTTCTTTTTGTGTTTCTGAACTGGTCTGGACTACTTAAGGATCTCCTTTGTTTTGCATTCTCTTTGGCTCCATTAAGGCATCTCACTGTTCCATTTTGCTGTTGCGTATTTTCTACTGTGTTATCATCTGTTTGTTTGTTTGTTTCTTTGTTTGCCTATTATGCTCTATGTCTGGTTTATTTCATTGTTATTACTATATATTTATTCTCTTTTTTGATTCCTTATCAATGTATGTAATTAATAATACATTTTTTTATATTTTCTTTATTAGTCTGTTTTCATTCATTGAAACAATTTCTAAATACAGAAGTGCTACGTATTGTTAATAAATTCTATTAATTGTCATAATTTTTGCAATAAATGAAAAGCTTTTATTTATTTCTTTCTTTATTTCTTTATTTATTTATTTATTTATTATGATTATTATGATTATCATGTATTGCTGATTGCCTGTTTTGCAGCCAGTACTACAGCTAGTCTGATTTTTCTTACTATCTAGTACTATCTAAGCAAGTACAATATATATTTCTGTCTGTGATAGGCAGCATTACACTGTGCATTTATCTTAGCCATCCTCCATCCCAGTATCACATTTCTAGATATGCTACAGACGTCTTTTGCTGTTAACCACTGTCACCTCCTTTCTTATGGAGCAACTAGTTTTGCATTAGCAGCTGTTTCCTTTCTGTGTTTTCCTGGTGTAGTAGAGCAGATCTATGTACTTGCAGATCTACTCTGCCAAAACCAAACCTATTTACATCTGCACAACAACTACTTAATAAAATGTTTCCACTTATTCTGAGAATTGACATGCCTTAAGTTTGTTTTTGTTTTTTACCTTTGAATATTTTTTACTCTTTTCGTAATTTAATATTCATTGGACTGAACTGTTGTTAGACTAGTACCTACAATAACAGGAGTCTTTAATAAAATTAAATATATGATATATTTACTGTTTTACCCGTTATTGATGTATGGTAATATTTAGTTGAATGCTTTTCATAGTTTATTTTAATGTTCATCTTCTACCTTAGGTGTTTGTGGTGCACATATTGTAAAGCTGCCTACTCCACTTTAATCATTGATGTATTTGACATTAAACAAAATACAAAGAAACCAAAAAGAAGTGGTTTGATATTTTCTGATTAAAAATATATATCTTTCAAGCAATTTTCAGAGTTTCTGTTTTTCTAAAAATGCACAAACATTTTTTCTATATTATCCAACTAACCTACGCTACATAATATTAAAACTTTTCTCTGACAAGTACCAGAGCTAGGTTACTAATGTTTTGTTAATAGTGGTCCAACTACCAAAGATGAATTAAACCCCTAATGAGTATAACTTGCAAATCCTATCAGCCATTTTTTAATTACAGAATAAAAACTGTTATATTAATGTTACTTACTAGAGGTAGTCACATCAAAAAAAATCTTTTAAGCTTAATGTTTTTTTGTTTTTTTTAGAATATATAAATAAGTTTCCATCCATTTAAGTGCATATAAAATTGCATATATGTAATTGATTTGAGTATAGTGTCCTCTCCATCAAATTTATCAAATGTTGATAAATCATTACATGTTTAACCTTTATAAAACATAGTAAAACATATTTTTTAATTCGCCAGACATGATTGAATATATTGCTATCCATTTAAAATGAATAGACACTTTTTTGTTTCAACATAATATATATTAGACATGAAAATGCTCTATTAAAACATAAATAGTTGTAATTCAAGAATGCTTTGAAATATAGACCAATGGTTCTTGTTCGAAAGAACACACTTGTCAAATTATTTTAGAAGTGAAATAAATGATAAAAGTTAAATAAAATAACTTATAGAAGTCTAAGTTCTGAAAATGAAAATGTAAAAATACAATTGCTTATCTTTTATAATATTCTATTGCAATCATGTTTTACTCTTAAACTGCAAGAATGAAAAAAACAAAAAACACCATTCTAAATTTTAGGTTGAAATATTTCAACAATTAGCTTTCAGTAACATTTTGTTTGGGTGCAATACCAAACTTTTTTTAGTAGATGACACTCAGGCTCCATATCTGACGATTTAAGGCTGCCTCAAGTCAACTCACCTTAACAATACAGTAAAGTTATACATTTTGATCAGTTCATTGTTAATTTCACTTCCTGCTATTATATTATTTCATGATATGTATAAAGCTGTTCTGCAGAAAAAAGTTATGTTATACTTCAGCTCTGTTCAGTTCTTATTCAGTAGACTCAGTGCATTTAGATAATACCAATAATACTAAAAAATATAAGGGGTCCTCAATCAAGCTAGTCATAGAATAAAAACAATGGACAAAAAAAATTATGAAAAGCAGATAAACCAGGCAACATAGCTGAAATCATCAAACTAATAGCAACAGTGTGCAATTAAAGACCTATTTAAGTCATTTTAAGCAAAAGAGCTGAAAATCATCACTCTGTTATATTTATAAATTCATAAAGATTTACTGGTTATCAATTTTCTACAATACATGGCGCTATTACCACATTCATGGTGGTGCTGGCTTGAAACTTGAACAGCTTCTTCAAGGCATTGTGCTGATGACCCATACTGAGTTTCGTAACAATTCGCTAATGCGTTCATAAAATACAGCATTTTTGCACAAATTTCAGAATGGCCAATAAAGGAAATTGGATATCATTTGACTCGGCATGCATTAGACCAGCTGCAACAGTGAGCAATTAAAGACCTATTACGATCATTTAAGGCAAAAGAGTTGAAAAATGATATATACAGTCAATAATAAAGATTTAATGGTTTATCACTTTGACTAATATGTGGTGCTGTGACCAAATTAATGTGGTATGGTCAGAGTGAGGTAACAATGACACTCGCTAAGGATATGACTCCCGTGAAAATAAGTCAACCAGATCAAAAGTTATAAGCATATGAAAAAAAAACACTAGGTGGCGCTGGTTTGAAAGTGCTCAGGCTCCTTCGGGACCATGTGCTGATGACCCATACCGAGTTTCGTAACAATATGCTAATGCGTTCATAAAATACAGCATTTTTGCACAAAATTAAAAATGGCCGACAGCCAAAATGGCTGCTATGGGAAAATTGGATATTATTCGACTCGGCATGATGCCCCTAATCTAACAAGACCAAATTTATGCTTTTTGGACAAACATATCTGAAGCTATAAGCAAAAATAATGGCTATTTTGGCTTTTTTGAATCTCCAGACCAGTAGGTGGCGTTGCGACGAAACTCATCATGTAGGCTCTGGTCTTGCTTGGGATGATTTGTACGAAGTTTGGTGTAAATATGATAAATCATTGCAGAGATACAGCCATGAGTCCAAACTGAGTGCTCTGCGTTAAATTAATTTGCGTGTTTTTTGATAATGGTTGAGTTTATCAAAAAGCTTTTGATAACTTTTTGCCAGAATGGTCTGAAGATGATCTGGTTCAATTTTCATGATAGTCAGACCAACAGCCTAGGACGAGTTCGAAAAAGTAAGTTTTTCGCAAAATTCAAAATGGCGGACAAACCATAAGTCGAAACCTAGCATGTTTGGTATCGTTAGACTCAGCAGGGATTCAGAAGTCTAATTTCATGACTCTTTTGAAAATAAGTTGACCACACCCATATTGATAAGCATTTGAATATTTAATTTTACCACTAGGTGGCGCTGGTGCAAAACTTCTTAGGCTCGTTCAGGGCATCGTGCTGAAGACCCATACCGAGTTTTGTGACGATATGCTAATGCGTTCATAAAATACAGCATTTTAGCACAAAATTCAAAATGGCCGACGGCCAAAATGGGTGCTTGGCCCCTAAAAATGAAAAAGAACGCCAACGGATACAATAGGTGCCTCCGCACCTTCGGTGCTTGGCCCCTAAAAAGAACGCCAACAATAACAATAGGTGCCTCCGCACCTTCGGTGCTTGGCCCCTAATAAAAAAAAAAAAAGAACGCCAACAATAACAATAGGTGCCTCCGCACCTTCGGTGCTTGGCCCCTAAATATAGCTGCAAGCAGCAATTACGGGGCCAAGCACAAAAACGGCACAAGAAGCCAGCCAACACGGCTGTGAGCATCAGACCAACTACAACTGTGAGCAATTAGAAAAAAAGTTATTAGCATTTTTGTCAATTTTGTTATAACTTTTGACCACAAGGTGGCGCTGGTCCGAAATTTCTCAGGCTCATTCAGGGCATTGTCCTGATGACCCATACCAAATTTATGAATTTTGGTCAAACCCATCAGAAGTTATAAGCAAAAATAACCATTTTTCATATCTCCACTCCAGTAGGTGGCGCTGAGCCGAAACACTGTATCATGCCTCAGGTCTTGCTTGTGATGACACGTACCTGGTCTGAATATGTTAAAGCATTGCAGAGATACAGCTTCAAGAGTCATTTTTGCATCTTGCCTCAAATTCGTTGCTCTGGTATACGAAAACAGTTTGACATATCTACTTGAAATCCATAACTTTTTGTCAGCATGGTCTGAAGATGATACAGTTCAATTTTGGTGAAAATCGGAGCAACGGTCTAGGAGGAGTTCGAAAAAGTAGGTTTTTAAAGAAAAACAATAAGGCGGACAGGAAGTTCAGCTAACTATGGCAAATTTGATATCTGTGTTCTCAGCACGACCCACGGAATCTACTCAGACCAGTTTCATTAAAATTGGTTAATATAGACAAAAGTTATTAGCATTTTTGTAAATTTTGTTATAACTTTTGACCACAAGGTGGCGCAGTGCCGAAACTTATCAGGCTCCTTCAGGGCTTTGTCCTGATGACCCATACCAAGTTTCGTAACGATACGCTAATGCGTTCATAAAATACAGCATTTTAGCACAAAATTCCAACGAGAATTGCCATTTTTCATATCTCCGCACCACTAGGTGGCGCTTCGCCGAAACGCTGCATGTTGCCTCAGGTCATGCTTGTAATGACAGGTACCAAGTTTGGTCTGAATACGATAAAGCGTTGCGGAGATACAGCCTTACTTCTATTTTCGGAGGCGCTACGTACAATTCGTTCGGTTTGAGCAATCGACTTGAATTCCATAACTTTTTGTCGGCATGGTCAGAAGATGATCTGATTCAATTTTCATGAAAATCGGAGTAACGGCCTCGGAGGAGTTCGAAAAAGTATGTTTTTCAGAAAATTCAAAATGGCGGAAAAATTTTCATGACGGAAAATGACGTCATAGGGTGCAATCGATTCGTCTTGACCCAAGGAATCAGATGAAAAAATAATTTTGTTTCTAGCCCTTATGGTTCAAAAGTTATTAACATAAACATAAGTGGCCCCTAATAATAATAAAAAAAAAAAAAGAACGGCAACAATAACAATAGGTGCCTCCGCACCTTCGGTGCTTGGCCCCTAATAAGCGTACGGAACGCCAACAATAACAATAGGTGCCTAAGCACCTTCGGTGCTTGGCCCCTAATAATAAAAAGAACGCCAACGGATACAATAGGTGCCTCCGCACCTTCGGTGCTTGGCCCCTAATAAAAGTACGGAACGCCAACAGATACAATAGGTGCCTAAGCTCCTTCGGTGCTTGGCCCCTAATAATAATAATAATAAATTCATAAACAGGTCATTCTTATATACCAATAATTCACAACAGCATTACAGTGTTTCTTGAATACCATTTAACATACCTGTGTGGTGAAACACACAAACAGACAGGCACTGTTATCTGCAAACTGCTCTTAATTGTGCCTGTTAACCACAAAATACAAGTTAAGTACCCCAGGTAGTTAACCACAGATCACACAATGAATGCAATATACAATATATAAAATATATCTCCTAAGTGTACAAAATACAAAATATATTAAGGCTAAAATATATATTTAGTTTACAAAATATAATTATACATACACATCTTTTTAATTAAACATATCAATCTATTATTTATTAATTTCTATTTATCTATATATAAATATTCCTTAATTGAGATCGTACCTCTCCTCTCTAATGGCATTGCAGGAAAAACGACGAAATTCCGATTGCGCTGCGTTTTGAACGCCTTACGTACGTATGACGTCAGCCGACGTACATACTATATTTAATAAAAGCATGCAACATTTTCAAAACAAAATGCCCCAAAACAACAAACAATAACAAACAAACAATATATATATATATATATATATATATATATATATATATATATATATATATAAAAATAACAAAAATGATTTATAATCTGGTGTAACAACATATCCCTGCTATACACGCATTTAAAATCATTCTTGTTGGTTATTGGCTGGAGCGTGTTTATTATGATTCGTAGTCCAGGCTGCACCAGTTTGTTTTTGTTGCCGTTTTTGGAGCTTGTGACGACTACAGAGGCCGCGTTTTTTTAGTGTGTTCAGGGGACAGGCAGCTAGCGGATAGTGAGGAGATGTTTGCTGTATGTGCCAAAAAATATTTTGGTCTAAAAACGCGTGACATCGCTTAGAGGACCTTTAAGTCTCATTCATCTTCATTGAGCGGGCGGGGTTTATGACTTGTACTGCATCCAGCCTCCAGGGGGCGATCAAAGAGCCCGCAGCTTCACTTTTCAGGACGTATGAGGCACACCCGATTACGACCTAAAGTTACGTTTTAAATATAGCGTCCTCTAGCGGACCTATAAATAACGACAGCCTCGTTTGTTGGGTGTGTCTTCATCAAATGACCTTTGACTGTCGTTACCAATAATAATGCGATCGATAAGAGGAAGGAGTGACCAACATTGCATTGAACGTCCTAGTCCACGTGAGTTTTATTTTTATTTAATGTTTTTTCTAAGTTATCGTTCTGATTGTATGCATGCAACTCATCTGGAGTGCAGTTCGACATTTTACTCTGGTATTTGTAGTTAAAACAGTAAACACAACACTTGCCATGGTTTTACCACAGTAACTGCAGTTTTGATGTGGTATTTGTAGGTAAAACAGTAACCGCAACACTTACCATGGTTTTACCACAGTTACTGCGGCTTTAATGTGGTATTTTTTTGTTAAAGCACAGTAACCGCAACACTTACTATGGTTTTTCCACAGTAACTGCAGTTTTAATGTGGTATTTGTAGTGAAAGGACAGTAAACACAACACTTAGCATGGTTTTACCACAGTAACTGCAGTTTTAATGTGGTATTTGTAGTTAAAACACAGTAACTGCAACACTTACCTTGTTTTTACCACATTAACTGCAATTTTAATGTGGTATTTATAGGTAAAAAACATAGTAACCGCAACACTTACCTTGGTTTTACCACAGTAACTGCGGTTTTAATGTGGTATTTTTTGTTAAAGCACAGTAACCGCAACACTTACCATGGTTTTACCACAGTAACTGCAATTTTAATGTGGTATTTATAGGTAAAACACAGTAACCGCAACTCTTGCCATGCTTACAATATCTTTTTTGTATTGTAGTTGTAATTCAATATTTTTTTGTGTTTTGCAGTTACTTCAGATGACATACAACAGCTCTTTTAGGAAGCCATCTCTCGCAAAAGCCTACTTACTGTCCGTTTGTCTCTCTCTCTCTAATTCAACTTCAAATTAGCTTAATTGGCATGACTTGTACAGTATTGCCTTTACATGAGCAATAAACAAAATCATGATTATATAATACGTTAAAAATAAGAACAAATAAATACATGATTTTTTTTAATACACCAGAAGTAACAGTAATATTAAGACAATGTAAAAAAACTGTACATGCATTCAGACAGGTTAAGAATATTCTCACTTCTCTCTCAGCTTTTCCTTGCCTATTTTTCTGACCAGTAATCTGTAATTCATTTACACATATTTTTGCTCTCGTTCTTTCTTCTTCATCATGGCATATTTTTAAAACTCAGAATTAAATTTTTACCATTTCTGTCAGGAAGCTGCTTGCATTAACAGGGAACTTGAACTCAAATCTCCCAATGCTGATCTTGATGAAGCTGCCAGGGAGGCTGAACAAGTCCTTCAGATGTTCAACACTTTACAGGTATTGAACACAGTAATTTCATGTGTTGCTAACTAATTTCCTTAACGTCCTTCCTCTCAGATATTTCCGTCACAGATCATTTTTTACACACTGCCTCAACATGTATATATTTCTCTTTGTTTCAGCTGAAAATGAAGACCAAAGGAGGGAGAGGGATGAAATTGGCCATTTGTGCGTTTACGGAGAAGACAAAAAGCTGCAAAAGCAATGGTATGTCTGTGTTGGTCTTAACCCTTGTTTGAACATTTCTGCAGTTATATTTCGCACAGCATTTGATGTTTCTTAAACTTTGTTTTAATAACACAAGGCCCTGTCAGCTAGAAGTAGTAATAATTCTTACAATTTACCAAGTCAGCAAATTCATATGATATTGTAAGTCTTGTACTTGCATGTACTTCATACTTGTAAGTCTATTGTATTCTTTATTAACCTTTACAAATTGGTGCCGTCTCTTCTCATTCAAACAGTATAATAGTTCCCTTTCGATACTTCACTCGTACTGCGTATGGGGAAAGGTCTCCTTTTTCCCGTTACTGAAGCCTTTTTCAATAACGCAGTGTAACTGCATCGTCATTGGTTCACTCATAGACAAGTTGTTGAACCAATGACGGCGCGGCATAGCTGCGCGGCCTATGGCGACAAAGCCCGCGAATATTCCCGCCGAAATGGGCGGGGTAGCTATATAAGCAGGCGCTTTGCCATAGGACTTCAGTTCTCTCTCCTTCAGCGACGACTTCATATCGCTCTTCGCTGATCTCTGGCTGAAGCCTTCGCCGCCTGGAAGAAGCTTGCCTGGGAGAAGTTCTCGCCACCGTCGAAGAGGCTCCCGCAGCGGACTGAGCTGAGACCGCCGAACGAAGACAGCGCCGGCGCCCTCGCAGACTGCCGCTTCGAGCGCCGCTCTCGAGCCGCCCGCAGCTTTCTAAAAGAGCTTTCCCAGTGGCTCTTGCTGCTCTAAAAGAGCTACAATCGCCGTTTTCACGGCGGCAGCGTTGCCTCAATGCCGCGCCACAGCTGTGGCACATGCAGAGCCTCGCTCCGCGGATCTTCGCTCTCTAGCAGCTGTTCACCGCGCCGCCCTCGTGCCGCCTTCAGCATCTGAGAGCATTCAGCTCATTCCCTGCCGTCTTCCGTCAGGTGAGTACAGAGCTTATTTTCTACTTTCTCGCTAGCGTTTGTCAAATGCCGTCTCCGAACGCGTTATTTGCCGGGTCCTCCCCCGCAAACCGTGTTCGTTGAGGATGCGAGCTCTCGCTCTCTCAGCTGAATTTGACATGATGTTCTCCCCTGACTTAGGCGAGACTCATGATACATTTTCTATCTGAGTGAGTTTATTTCTCCTTCTCTATGTGCGTCGCTCGCCGGCCCCTCCCCCGCGAGCCGCGTTAATTCAGAAATATGACATGTCTGTCTTCCCCAGCTTGGGTGAGAAACATGTTATATGCTTAATTTAATGGAGCATCTTTCTGCTGTTTGCACTGAGTCTTCTCTATGCGTTGTTCGCCGGTTCTGCCCGCGAGCCGCGTTTATTGAGAAATATAACATGTCGCTTTCCCCCCTCTTGGGTGACATTCATGTTATAAAGATTCAGTTTATATAGCAGATTTTTGCAGAAGTTTACTGAATCTCTCAGCTGAATTTGACATGATGCTCTTGACTTAGGCGAGACTCATGATACATTTTCTGTTTGTGTGAGTGTTTTTCCTTATCTCAATGCGTGTCGCTCGCCGGTTCCGCCCCACAAGCCGCGTCGATTGAGAAATATAACGTGACGTTCTCCCCCGACTCGGGCGAGAAACATGTTTTTATACTGTATTAATGGAGCTGATTCTGCTGTTTGCGCTGAGTTTCTCTATGCGTTGCTTGCCGGTTCCGCCCCGCAAGCCGCATTCATTGAGAAATATAACATGTCGCTCTCCCCCTGTCTCGGGTGAGACATATGTTATATATATATAATGTATATATTTCAGTTGATACAGCGTATTTCTGCCGAGTTTGCTGAATTTCTCAGCGCATTGCTTGCCGGTTCTGCCCTGCAAACTGCGTCCTTTGAGAAATATAACGACACTCTCACCTGTCTTAGGTGAGACCTATGTTATTTATATTCAGCATATCAGTTGATGTAGCATATTTATTCCAGTCTCTCTGCATGTCGTTTGCCGGCCCTGCCCCTGCAAGCCACGTTCATGAGGATATATGCGCTCACTGAAAGCAAGCTCAATGCTCACTTGTTCTCGGTGGAACTAACATGCTCATTATGCTGGACCTCTGTTCATGTGACTCGCTGGCTCTGCCCTGCGAGCCGTGTTCATCGAGGTAGAACGGTCTCACTTCCGACACTGCTCGGTGGAATATATCTTGATGCTCTCCCCTGACTCAGGTGGGACACATGTATATTTTTCCAAGAAGCATATATCTGTTTACTGAGTTTCTCAGCGTGTCGTTTGCCGGTTCACCCCGCAAGCCACGTTCATGAGGATGCGTAGCATTTCTAAAAACTAGCCGGTGTGCAGGCCCCCCTTCCAGCGGCCCGCCAACCGGTGCCATTCAACCCCTTGTCACGCGGGCCTGTCAGGCCATCCCCGGAGTATCAAGTGGGTTCTGGGGATAATATCTCAAGGCTACTCGCTCCAGTTTGCTCGCAGACCCCCGCGTTTTTGCGGGGTGCTTCCCACTTCAGTAAACACGGACGACGCTCACGTCCTCCGAGCCGAAGTGATGTCTCTGTTCGAGAAGGGCCTATAGAAATGGTCTCCCCTCAGAAAGCGATTTACAGCCATTACTTCCTCATTCCCTAGAGTGATGGTGGTCTCAGACCCATCTTAGACCTCAGACTCCTGAACCTTTCCCTCATGAGATGGAAGTTCAAGATGTTAACGCTGAAGCAGATCCTCGTGCAGGTTTGCCCCGGGGACTGGTTCTGCTTGCTGGACCTGAAAAATGCATACTTTCACATCCAGATAGCCCCCCATCTCAGGCGATTTGCATTCAAAGGTGTGGCTTGCCAATATATGGTCCTTCCATTCGGGCTGTCCCTAGCTCCTTGCGCTTTCCCCACTGGGAATCCGGGTTCTTAATTATCTCGACGACTGGCTCATCCTAGCGCAGTCACGAGCCGAGCTGGAGCCTCACAGATTCGTGCTACTCAGCCACATGGAGTGCCTGGGTCTCAGGGTCAACTTTGCCAAGAGCTCACTGCTCCCCAGCTAACGTATAATGTTCCTGGGTGCAGTCTTCGACTCAGCCCGTATGACGGCTGTAGTATCGCCAGAGCACGCTCTGGCCATTCAGCAGCTCGTGGCATCGGTCAGGAACAGAGCCTATCTCCCTCTGAAGTACTTCCAGAGAATGCTAGGGCTGATGGCTTCCGCCTTGCCGGTTCTGCAGCTCGGCCTTCTTCGGATGCGGCCTCTGCAATGCTGGTTGACGTTCCTGGTCCCTCCTCACGCCTGGCGGCACGGCTGCCTGCGTCTCGGGGTCAATCAGGCCTGTTTGACAGCTCTGAAACCCTGGATGAACCCTGTATGGTTCAGTCAAGGTGTACCCCTATAGGCGATGTTCAGAAGAACGGTGCTCTCAACAGATGCACCCAACACAGGTTGGGGTGCTCTTTGCAAGGGCAGACCGGCCTTCGGCTCGTGATCTCACGAAGAAGCCATCTGCACATCAACTGCCTTGAGATGTTGGCAGTGATTCGAGCCCTTCACGCGTTTTAGACACACCTGACAGGACGCAACGTCTTAAGTTCAGTCGGACAGCATGACAATGGTGTCATACATAAATCACCAGGGTGGTCTTTCGTCCAGCCGCTTATGCGCTCTGGCGAAGCGTCTTCTGGAATGGGCAGTACCGAGGTTTCAGTCGCTCAGAGTGACTCACACTACCGGGAGAACAAACTTGGGAGCAGATATGCTATCCCGGAGCAATGTCCCCTCAGACGAGTGGATGCTCCACCCCCAGACGGTTCTCACGATCTGGGAGTTCTTCGGGAAGGCAGAGGTAGACCTCTTCGCCTCAGAAGACAACTCTCACTGCCCAATTTATTCTCGGAGGACATTGCGCTGGCTCACGTCTGGCCCAGCACCCTCCTTTACGCTTTTCCCCCGATTGCTCTGCTCTGATCTCGCAGATCATCGGATGAATCAGGGAAGACAAGCACAGAGTCCTCCTGGTGGCCCTGCTCTAGAGGAGCCAAATTTGGTCCTCAGAGCTGTTCAGGCTTTCCACAAAAGCTCCGTGGCCGATCCCCCTGAGACGGGACCTCCTCTCTCAGGCGAACAGGACGATTTGGCTCTCGATGGGAGCCTGCTAACCTCCCCGGGGACGTGCTGAATACCATCTCTCAGGCAAGAGCTCCGTCCACGAGATGCTTCTACGCCCAGAAATGGTCGGCTGGTGTTCTGTATGCAACATAAACCCAGTGGAGTGTGATGTATCTCCGATACTGTCTTTTCTCCAGGAGCGTTTAGAACTGGGTCACACCCCTTCAACGTTCAAAGTTTACGTAGCAGCCATCGCAGCGTTTCACGCTCCTATCGCTGGCCAGTCAGTGGGACGAAACCTTGTGGTGCATTTCTTGAGAGGTTCTAGGCAATTGAATCCACCTCATCCTCTCACCGTTCCCACCTGGGATCTCTCTTTGGTCCTCAGAGCTCTCAAAGGGCCTCCCTTTGAGCCACTGTGTTCAGCTGACCTCAGGCCCCTGACGCTCAAAACCGCTCTGCTACTTGCACTAGCATCGGTTAAGTGTGTTGGCGGCTGGCAGGTCCTCTCCGTGAGCCCTGCATGCCTTGAGTTCGGGTCCAACGACTCCAAGGTCGTTTTGAAACCTAGGCTACATCCCTAAGGTGCTCTTGACTCCATTCAGAGCACAGGTCATTTCCCTCTCAGTGCTTCCTCCCTCGTCGGACGAGCGAGAGCTGGAATTGCTCTGCCCCGTCAGGGCATTAAGGACCTATGTTGAGTGATCACAGCCTTCCGGCAATCCGATCAGCTCTTTATCTGCTTTGGTGGCCGCACCAAAGGGTCTTCGGTCTCAAAGCAACGTCTTGCGTGTCGGATAGTCAATGCTATTACTCTTTGTTACTCCTCTATGGGCCTTAACTGCCCCATAGGAGTTAGAGCCCACTCCATTAGAGGAATGGCTTCCTCTTGGGCCTGGTCTAGTGGAGTTTTGATTAAAGACATCTGTGAGGCAGCCGGCTGGTCCTTGCCGTTCACTTTTGTCAGATTTTATCATTTGGATGTCCCAACCTTACAAGCTCGGTCATCTCAGTATGATCCAGCGGCCTCTATTGAGCTCCGCTTCATGCCACTCTGGGAGTTAACTCCCCTTTTGGTAGTGTAACAAGGGTTCGATGGCTCCAGCCTTCTCACTTGTCCTCTGGTTCCCTCGCGGTGTCCAAGACAAGTCCAGTCGTTCCCTGCCGTGGCACGGCGCGGTTGAATTCATTCCCCATACGCAGTACGAGTGAAGTATCGAAAGGGAACGTACTCGGTTACTAACGTAACCTCGGTTCCCTGAGATACGGAACGAGTACTGCGTTACATGCCGTGCCACGAGGCTGCGGCTTCAGTGTCGTCGCTTCAGTCGAATGACCTGAAGTCCTATGGCGAAGCGCCTGCTTATATAGCTACCCCGCCCATTTCGGCGGGAATATTCGCGGGCTTTGTCGCCATAGGCCGCGCAGCTATGCCGCGCCGTCATTGGTTCAACAACTTGTCTATGAGTGAACCAATGACGATGCAGTTACACTGCGTTATTGAAAAAGGCTTCAGTAACGGGAAAAAGGAGACCTTTCCCCATACGCAGTACTCGTTCCGTATCTCAGGGAACCGAGGTTACGTTAGTAACCGAGTACGTTACTTCCTCAATAACTATGGAATTACATTTGATCCAAAAATAATGAACGTAACTTTTCAAAAAAAACTAATAAAAATATAAATTGAAACTGAATAAAATGTCTTTGAAACTTAAAAAAATAAATCGCAGGCAAAATGTTTGATTTTGTTTTTAATACACTGCATGTTATGCTAACAGTTTCTTTTCTTTCTTTCACTGATCTTTACTTACAAAAGCATTTCCAGAGTTTTCATTTATGCTTCTGAAGTTTTCGTTCGTCTTTCTGGCACAAATCTCTCGCGGGGGCGGGGCCAGCAGTGGTGTGTTCTCATTGGCTACTGAGTTTTTGATTGACAGCTTCTTCTTGACCTGGAAGTGAACACGTCAGCGTTGTGTTTACATGTGTGGAGGTGAGCGTCTGTAAGCGGCTTCTTATTTAATTTAAAGATATGAGTTTTGTTTTTGAATTTTATCTGTATTTATCTGCGGCTTCTACTTTGTCGACATAAACTTTTAGGAGCGTGAGAGATCAAACGCGAGAGAAAATGAATGTCTTGAGGTTTAATTGTACATTAAAGGTTATAATACTGAAGATATTGCATAATGTCCAATGTTTTTGGAGAATATTTGATTATTTCTGATGATTCTTCTCTATTGTTGGGTCTGATTAGGTTGTGCTGTTACAATTTAAAGAGAATACTAGTATCATATACATTCAGCCGTCAAGAAAGTCTCACTCCAACCAGGTAATCAAGGTTGGCAACCATGGCCATCACTCTACCCATTGTTAGCATATGCACATACACCATCACAATTAATGATCACTCAATTCTGAAGGATTCAAACAATATGAAAATAAAGGTCGTGGCTTGCTGTAAGACGGTATAGACCTCAAAGGGCATTTCAGTACTCCACACAAAGAATAATCTTGTTGCCATTTTTTATCATTCTAATAATTTTATTTAGTTATTTTATTTAGTTAACATTATCATCTAACATATAAAAGTAGATTTTTTTTAACAATCATCAACAGTTTCAATTGTGACTTATATAAAAAAAAAAAACAGTTGAATAAATGTAAATGAAAATATGAATCCATTCAAATAAATTTAAATTCTTTGTCACTACAGCATACACACAGGTATCAAAGTGAAAGTGTTGGATGCAATTATGTTGTGAAAGGAACGACCAGAATCCACAAAACACTAACTGCATATTCATGTAATGCACAGTATTCTCATGATATACAGTACATTACTATAAAAATGCACAAGCACCTATCATAGAATACATGTGTAAAATTCATAAAATTCATTTTATTTCCATTTTTTTTTAAATATAGTGAATAAACTGTATTAATGAATGGAATGAAATGTTCATGTTGTCTGAATACATTTTGGTTTGACTGTATGACTTTCATTCTCCACATAAGCACAAATATCTTTAAGAAAATAGTTCATCTCTGTGAGCCCATAAGTGGACTGTAACCCATACATATATGATGGTTGGTGGGAAACGATTGTTAATAATTAAAACAGTTTAAATTATTAGTATTTTTCTCATCTATTGTTTCACTTCAGAAGACATTGATACATCCACTGGGGTCGCATGGATTACTGTGTCTTTAGGACTCGAAGACATGTATTATTTTCCTAAAAATCCTAATTCATGTTTATCTGTAGAAAGAACGTAATATGCATCTTGGATGGCATGAGAGTGAGTAAAATATAAGAATTTTTGGGGGTTGAACTATCACTTTAACATTCATATGTTGTTGGTATGCTAATCCAAGATCAGTATGGACTAATAAGAATAAAGTACAACCTCTTGTGTGTTTGTGAACTGTGTCTTGTTTTAATGTAGAGCTCCAAAAAAATAAAAATATTTGCATAATATCAGGTGTCTGAAGATCAAGATCCCAGTCAGTCAAAGGTGATGTGTCTGAACAAAATAAGATTCTTGTCTGATGGGGACAGTGGATCTCTGGGGCTACCACTCCCTCCTCTGGGTCAGCATCAGAATTTTGTTAATGGAAAAGTTGCTCCACTCCCTGGAAAATAAGAAATCAGATGTATTATAATCTAACAATACAAACTGCTTTGAATTCCCACATAACAAATTATGCAGACTTAAAATATTTATTTCAAACAAATTATATATAATTTCAGCCGTAATTACTTTCATGTATTAGGTTTTGCATTTGGCCATACAGTACTGTGCAAAAGTCTTAGCTTTGTTGTCCTAGCAATGTTTTAATGACCACCCATGTTTATTTTTTGGTCTTTATTACAATGCAAACAGAAAATACAGGAAATATGCACACAAAAAAAATCAGAACAAAATGGATTCTATAAGCAAAAATTTTATTTTAAACTTTAAAAAAAATGTTAAAACAAGTATTTAATGTGACCTCCTAGACTTACAGTTTTTTCAAAGGAGAAACTTCTGATCAGATTTTGAGTTTTCTTGGCCTTTCCAGTCATTTTCCATTCCATTTAGGTTTGAGAGAGCCAGGTTCTCACTATTACTCAAGTGTAAGGAGAGGTCACTAAATACTTGCCACTTTAGCCTGTAGAAGTCTTTTTTTAATAATGCTTACAAATTTAAAGTATTTCCTGGTCATATTCTAATAAGAAGTCTGAAAAAAAATTATATGGTCACTATACTATTGCTAAAACAAGATCTAATGGTGTCCTAAGACTTTTGCACAGTACTTTATATGTATTATTATTAAAGACTACCTTTAAATGTGATCTAATCCAGGGCGGTATGTACAGTACATAACCAGATCCTGTAATGATTGGGTTAAATCAAGACAACACTGCTGTATAAAGTGGGCTCTAAATGAGCTCTAAAATACCCATCTGAAAAAGCAAGTAATGTTACTTATATTGATTTTGTGAACGTAAAAAATACTGACTTACCGCGAGTATCCAGATAACGACGATGATTGATGATAATGATTATATCATTCGTCTGTGCTAGGCCTAAGAAATCATCTCACTATAGTAGCAGCAGCTACAGATAAAATAATAAAAACGCCTATCTTTACATCACTAAAATGAAATAAGAAGCCGCTTACAGACGCTCACCTCCACACATGTAAACACAACGCTGACGTGTTCACTTCCAGGTCAAGTAGAAGCTGTCAATCAAAAACTCAGTAGCCAATGAGAACATACCACTGCTGGCCCCGCCCCCGCGAGAGATTTGTGCCAGAAAGACGAACGAAAACTGTTAGCAAAACATGCAGTGTATTAAAAACAGTCAAACATTTTGCCTGCGATTTATTTTTTGAAGTTTCAAAGACATTATATTCAGTTTCAATTTATATTTTTATTAGTTTTTTTGAAAAGTTACGTTCATTATTTTTGGATAAAATGTAATTCCATAAATAACTATAATGATAATTATTTTAGCTTCCACACCAACAGACGAAAAAGTTCTGTTTATTATTATATATGCTGTAGTTATGTTGTCTCACTTTGAATGCTCAAGCTCCTTAAAGTCTTGTAGATTCTGATTGGCTGTCAATGTTTTTATTGTTCATCTTGTAATTTTAATTCAATTCTCTTTCTTCCTGTCTTGCAGGATTTCTCACAGATTCCTTCTCCATCAGCTCGTGAATGAAGAGCCAACCCTTCCATATCTTTCTCCCTCTCATGTGGCACATCTGCTCTCAGCCGTTCTACACTCTTACTTCCAATTTCCACTCTTAAATACAAGCATGTCTACTTGTGTTAATTTCTCCTCTACAGTGAACACATCTCTACTGTGAGCAGTCCTGTCACTTCCACCATCCCTCCCACTGTATTCCACATGCCAACACAGAGGAAGACGGTAAATAATAAAAAAAGGTAATGTAAAAACAATGACAATTTTCTTTTTCTTTTTTTAATGTTATTTCCTTAATTATGTCAACTTAATGTTATTGAATTGCATATTACGTATATATATACAGGTGCTGGTCATATAATTAGAATATCATCAAAAAGTTAATTTTTTTATTGTAAATTATTTTTAAAAATGAAACTTTTATATATTCTAGATTCCCTACATGTAAAGTAAATCATTTCAAAAGTTTTTTAATTTTTTTATTTTTTTATTTTGATGATTAGAGCGCACAGCTCATGAAAGTCCAAAATCCAGTATCTCAAAATATTAGGATATTTCCTAAGATCAATCAAAAAATGGATCTGAAAAACAGAAAAGTTCAAGTTCTTTAAAGGGCACCTATTATGCAAAATTCACTTTTACATGGTGTTTGACCATAAATGTGTGTTGGCAGTGTGTGAGCAAAACCACCCTAGAATGAGAAAAATCCACCCAGTGTTTTTTTTACAATCTCAATAATTCATAAGCACTGTCTCAGAACGCCCTGTTCTAAGATTGCTCTCACTGTGACGTAGAATTGCGCTAAGCCCCACCCACGTGGTTTGATTGACAATCTGGTTTTGGCATAGACCCCGACCTCGGTGATCTGTCAACCATCCTCCATTGTTTCAACGACAGCCGGTAATGTCTCCGTTCTGTTGTGGGATGTAATAATGAACATAGTAGTTTTCACTTACTTCCTACATCAGAGCCACTGAAAACGCAGTGGATGGATTTTATTTACGAAGGAAAGGCGCCACTCAAAAATCCAAAATTCCAAAATTATGTTTGCGCGAATCATTTTTTGACTGACTGTTTTGAGAACGAGGGTCAATTCAAAGCAGGTCTTGCTTCAAAGTTAATCCTCAAGTGTGGATCGTTGCCTACTGTTCGCGATCCAACGTCACCTCCAGAAGAAGTAAGTGTATTTAATGTTTTTTGAGCAAATAGTCATTTTAGTCGATGTCAGCCAATTCAATAACAAATGCGTCTAAAGTTGTTGTCGTTGTCGTAGAATGTCTGTGTATATAATTTAAACCTTGTTTGTATAGTGTGTATCCACACGTATATATATATTTTTTAAAGATATTGTATTAAAAACTGTGTATGTTTACTTAGCAAACGTTATCACAGTATTTGTGTTTGTAGTTTCAAAAAATTGCGCGAACGTTATCACAGTGTGTGTGTGTGAGTGTGTGTGTGTGTGTGTGTTGCACATCCATAATTGCAAAGGGGACGCGATTAAAACTCTATAAGTACATAAATGTATCAAATAACCATTCAGAGACGTCCTGCTCCATTCTCAATTGTGTTTCTTCTGCCGGAGTCTCTTCATCATCTGGGTCTGATTCCGGTTCAAACATGTACGGCTGAATGCCATACAAAACAGCGGCTCTCTCACTCTCAGCCATTCTGCTTATTGCCATAGGTATGCAAGTTACTGTTTATTGCCATAGGTATGCAAGTTACGCCCTCATCCAAAGGCAGGGCGGGGATATGCAGCTCATTTATATTTAAGGTGGTACACACCAAAACATCTCTTTTTAAAACAGGCCCCAAAAATGACATTTTCAAATGGTTATAATAAATTAACTGTGGGGTATTTTGTGCTGAAACTTCACAAATACATTCTGGGGACACCCAAGACCAATATTACATCTTGTAAAAAGGGGCATAATAGGTGCCCTTTAAAGTATGTTCATTTATGCACTCAATACTTGGTCGGCAGCACATATGTGACCAGTCACAGAAAGTAGGGACACAAGTTGGTTCTGTGGCATTTTTAGTTATTCACAGATTCTGAAAGTGTAGTCTCCAAGCTTTCCAACGATGTGTAACACATGGAAATCTGATACTATTTGGAGAAGTTGTGGCCATTTGAAGGTAGGCACTCAAAAAAGCTCAAAGGGCAGAAAAATAACTTCTAGTTTTGCAGTTCTCGCCTGTTCTCACCTGCTGGGAGTGACAGAAGGGCTCATTTACATCTCATTTAGATAAGCCATACCCCCTGTAAAGCTGCATGGTTGCAAAGCAACGACAGATGCAACGGGAAAAATCGGACCGCATACTATTAATAATAAAGGATAATGTGCATTGTAAATGTCAGTAATTTATCTTTTTTGACATTAGGACTTTTTGAACAGGATTCTGTGATAACCGTATAGTGTTTAGACCTCAGTTAGTGGTTAGACCTGGTTTGAGTCAAAGGATTAAAAAAATCCTGTACATTAAACTCTTCAATAAATACTTTTGACTTATAACGCACATTTTACGGATACTTTATACTTTTATTTACGTAGGAATTTAATCTGATACATTTACTATTACATTAGTAAATCCTTGTTAAGAAGTAGTAACTGGCTAAAATTATTAGCGTCACATTCAATTCAAGAAAAGTAAGGTTTACATGAGCTAAGTCATTCACACCAGTCAATTCAAGCAGTTGAAGCGTTATTCAAATTAATAGCAGATGGTAACATTACCATCTAAAAAGCCCATTATAGTAATGGGGTTTTTTGGCAAGTGATACGATGCTAACGATTACAAATAAAACAACAGTCCTGAGCTAGCTAATAACAAAAGACACATGAGATAACGTGTAGCCTACGTGTTCTTAGATTGAACACAAAACGACAAACTTTGATGTTAATGGAAACTTACCCCATAAGAAACAGAAAAGATCTCGTTGCCTCCAATGAAATAAGTCGTTCGGGCACACTTTCTCTTTGTCGGGGTCTTCTTTGTGGATGTAACAATCTCCGAAGTTTGCACTATGCGTCTGTTTGTCTCTAAATGTCCAATAATTCGCATGTCCTGCCACTCTTTTTTCCGCAGCTAAAGAATCCAGCCGTATGTTGTACTTCAAAACATTTTCGGTGTAACAGCCACGTTTCAGCTCGTCTGCAATATTCTTTGCGGGGTCCATCTTCATTAAATTTTGATATCAGCTAGAGCCGGCCAGAGCGCTGCATAAATAAGTAGCCACACTTCCCTTGGAGGGCGGCGGCAATAACAAAAGAAACAAAAGCCGGCCTATCCGATTCCAGTATGGAAGTACAAACAGGCAATGACACGCCCCTACTGCAAGATAGAATCCCAGAAAAACAAGCCGATTTCAACCTCAAAATGTACGCTTTAAAATATACCAATACTGCTATATAAAACACGGAGATGCTTCTTTGTGATCTCAACTAACAGATTCTGCAAAAAAACGAAAATCACCAATTTTGAAAAAAGTAGTAGTGCTGCCGACTTGTGTCCCTGGTTTCCGTGACGGGTCACATATTACAGCAAATGACTTGCTCCTAGCACAAATTACAGCATCAGTGAAGTGTGGCATGGAAGTGATCAGCCTGTGGCACTGCTGAGGCACTATTGAGCCTTCAGATCATCTGTATATTGTTGGATCGACTGTTTCTCATCTTTGTCTTGAAAATATCCCATAGATTCAGGTCAGGCATGGTGGCTGGCCAATAAAGCACAATAATATCATGGTCAGCAAACCACTTGGAAGTGGTTTTTGCACTGTGGGCAGGTGCTAAAGTCCTGCTGGAAAAGGAAATCAGCATCTCCATAAAGCTTGTCAGCAGATGGAAGCATAAAGTGCTCCAAAATCTCCTGGAAGATGGCTGCATTGACTTTGCACTTGATAAAACACAATGGACCAACACCAGAAGATGTCACGGCCCCCCCAAATCATTACTGACTTCAGAAACTTCACACTAGACTTCAAGCAGCTTGGATTCTGTGCCTTTCCAGTCTTCCTTCAGACTCTGGGACCATGATTTCAACATGAAATGCAAAATTTACTTTTATCTGAAAAGAGGACTTTCGACCACTGTTCACTGTCCAGTTCTTTTTCTCCTTAGCCCAGGTAAGATGCTTCTGACGTTGTTTCTGTTTCAGAAGTGGCTTGGTAGTCCTTTTCCTGAAGATGTCCGAGTGTGGTGACTCTTGATGCGCTGACTCCGGCTTCATTCTACTCATTGTGAAGCTCTCCTAAGTGTTTGAATCGGCTTTACTTGACAGTATTCTTATGATTGTGGTCATCCCTGTTGCTTGTGCACCTTTGCCTACCCAATTTCTTCCTTCCAGTCAACTTTGCATTCAATATGCTTTGATATTTCACTCTGTAAACAGCCACCCCATTCAGTAATGACCTTCTGTGACTTACTCTCATTGTGGAGGGTGTCAATGATTGTCTCCTGGACCATTGCCAAGTCAGCAGTCTTCCCCATTAGTGTGGTTTCAAAGAACAAGAGATACCCTGAATTTATACTGTAGGGATGGTCATTTAACGAAACTCAAATGTAAATATTCTAATATTTTGAGATACTGGATTTTGGACTTTCATGAGCTGTACGCTCTAATCAACAAATTAAAAAAAAAAAAACTTTTGAAATGTTTTACTTTACATGTAGGGAATCTAGAATATGTGAAAGTTTAATTTTTTAAAATAATTTACAATAAAAAAACAAACTTTTCACGATATTCTAATTATATGACCAGCACCTGTATGTAATATATATATATATATATATATATATATATATATATATATGTGTGTGTGTGTGTGTGTTTATTGTTCAGTTTTTACTATTCATCTGGTATGCCAATCAATCTAAATTATACATCGCATTCATAAATACCACAAAATGCTTAATGAAATGCTTAAGCCACTTAAAGGGTTAGTTCACCCAAAAATGAAAATTCTGTAATTTATTACTTACCCTCATGTCGTTCCACACCCGTAAGAGCTTCGTTAATCTTCAGAACACAAATTAAGATATTTTTGATTAAATCTGATGGCTCCGTGAGGCCTTCATAGGGAGCAATGACGTTTCCTCTCTCAAGATCCATTAATGTACTAAAATCATATTTAAATCAGTTCATGTGAGTACAGTGGTTCAATATTAATATTATAAAGTCACGAGAATATTTTTGGAGCGCCAAAAAACAACAAAATGACTTGTATAGTGATGGCCGATTTCAAAACACTGCTTCAGGAAGATTCGGAGCATAAATTAATCAGTGTATCGAATCTGCTGTTCGGAGCGCCAAAGTCAAGTGATTTCAGCCGTTGGCAGTTTGACACGCAATCTGAATCATGATTCGATACACTGATTCATTTATGCTCCGAAGCTTCCTGAAGCTGTGAAATCGGCCATCACTAAACAAGTCATTATTTTGGGTTTTTTTGGCGCTCCAAAAATATTCTCGTCACTTTATAATATTAATATTGAACCACTATACTTACATGAACTGATTTAAATATGTTTTTAGTACCTTTATGGATCCTGAGAGAGGAAGTGTCATTGATCCCTATGAAGGCCTCACGGAGCCATCGGATTTCAACTAAAATATCTTTATTTGTGTTCCGAAGATGAACGAAGGTCTTACGGGTGTGGAACGACATGAGACATGATAAATGACAGAATTTTCATTTTTGGGTGAGCTAACCCTTTAATTGTAGTGCTGTTCGTAACCTTTGAAATCTTCAAGGTAATTGGAATGTTAAAAATGCATTTTCTTGCTGAAAACAGTTGACTTTATAATTATTGTTATTAACCATTCTAATTTGCATTGCATGTAGATGCAATACAAGTGAACAATGATTACAGGAGATATATTTTTAAATTAATAATGTAAAATATTGTTCTTAATTTTTTGCCTGTCTGTTCTTTAAAGGGAAGAAAATAATATCTTTCTGATGGGAGCCTTTTTTATTTATTTTTTTATTTTAGCCAATGTTTTAAAGGGGGTTGGGTTGCATATTTCTGAGTAGCATAATACATAATCAATCAGTCTTTTTTTTTTTTAGTGTTCACTATAATTGATAAGCTTTATGCAGATGCAATTTTATAATGTGTTGTTGTTGTTTTCTTTTCTTCATAGTGGCACAGACTGGAGAAGTATCTGGGTGACAGAGGATGCTGTTCTGGGCACAATTTTTTTTCTTTAAACAGTTTGACATATCAATAAAATTGGGAAGTTGCTACAAAATATGTGCATTCATTATGCCTTTTGGTAAAGCTAAGAATGTCAAGGTAGTAGGCTCCATTTCCAGGAAACAGAAATTATTAAATGTATAGCCTTTTATTTAGTAAACATAGCACAAGTAGTTTTCATACCAATTTTCTCTGTTATACTGTAATCAAACTTTGATTTACAGCCATCTGAAATGTGCATTTCCATGCTCTTCCAAGGGACTCTACTGGGCCCCTGAGGGTGGAAGGGCAGTAAAACATACACAGGTGTATTCTCATCATGGACAACAAAGTGTGTTGAGTCACATTATACATTATATTGTCTTTTCAACAATTTTCCATTATGCAGGTTGTTGCAAGTTCATCCAGTTATAGTTAACAGAACAAGAATAGACCCCCAAAATCAACATAAATCAATGCCTAATTGGAATGGGCTTCTTCATTTATTTAATTAGATCAAGAACAATAATACAGTGTTGACAGTAAACAAAGACACCAGTACATATTGTGAAACTACATTGTACTGTTGCACAAGGCCACGTGCCATTCAGTAAGACAAGGTATGTGTAAAACGTTCATGCATGTATGTAGGTCAAATTCGTGCGTGCAAAGAATTATAATATAAAATAAGCCATTTGTAAATCTCTGTCTCAAAATGTTCTCATCTTTGTCCTCCTCAAGTGCTGGACATCAGAAATGTGCATGCTCATTTTGCTTATAGTACATGATCCATGTTGATCTTTCCCTGGTACATTGCCTGAAGTGCCTGTAGCAATATAGCCCATGCAGTCTCTTGTAATACACCTTTCAGCCTTGCCTTCATGTATCTGAAATTTAACATATTTACTGTATTTGACACAGCATCTATGCCACTAAGCATATGCAATGGTAACATTCTAGCAAACTGTTGTTCCATATGTCATTATGACTATTATGTTCACGTTTCAATTAAAATAATTATGGACATTATGTATTTTTTATTAAATCAAACCAAACACCATCCTTAATACAGAATATTCACCATATTTTATTATCTAACACCATATACAACACTTTACTGGCAAATACAGCATGAGTACAGCTAAAGTAGCACATAAAGACAAATGATAATGAAGAGAAATAAAAATGGGTTATGTTAAGATTTTAAGTTCACAACATTGATGAAGCCACACAAATGCATGCATGGTGAAATGTCTTGAGCACCACATAATTACATCCAGTTTCCTTATCAGATCTCTCCTGGTTTTCTTCCTTTTTGCTTGCTTATCCAGGTCCCTACATAACCTTTTTCTTCCATGTCTCTAACAATTTACAAATTGTTATCCAGCACTGTACAGTACAAATGAACAAAAGACGTGACCAATTCAAATCACTTTGTCAACATGACATGAAAGCAAGTGTGCAGGTGATGAAATTCTTTAGTGCAAACTCTGCAGCATGACAATATGGAATATATACACAACACATAAAGTATTAACAATATACACATACATAAGAGACAGGTAGAGAACAATACATGGTACAATATTATATTATACACAGAGTACAAAATGAAAACAATAATAAACAAAATAATCACGTTATACATTTACCTTTGCAGTGCAGTACAGTATGAATTAGTGCAAACAGAATGTCAGGGTGAGTCAGAGTCCAGTCAGTGTAACTGATAAAGTGCAGTGCATATGAGGTTGGTGTGGTGGGGTGTGCTGCTGTGTGGTGTTACTGGTATGAGTTCAGTACAGTCTGATTGCCTGTGGAAAGAACTTGTCTCGCAGTCTGCTGGTGCGGGTTCAACGAGAATGTCTGCCTGATGGTCACGGTAAGAGCAGTCCACGGCTCGTGTGACTGGAGTCTCTGATGATCCTCCATGCTTTCCTCACACACCACCTGATGTAGATGTCCTGGAGGGAGGGAAGCTCACCTCCAACAATGTTCTGTGCAGGTTATAACACTCTCTGCGGAGCTTTGTAGTTGAGGGCAGTGCTGTTTCTACACCAGGCAGGGATGCAGCCAGTCAGGATGTTCTCAACAGGGCATGTGTAAAATGATTTCAGGGTTCTAGGGCTCACACTGAACTTCCTCATCTGTCTGAGGAAGAAATGACACTGATGAGCCTTCTTCAGTGTGGATGGGCCATGTGTGGTCCCTGGTGATGTGAATTTGAAGCAGCTCAAATAGTTCATCAGCACCTCTGATGCCTGTAGCTTTTTCTCAACCAGGAGATGAAGTCCTAGCACAAGAAAGCATGTATTTAGGAGGTGGTAAATCAATAAACAATATATAATATTACTTATAATTGTTGCACTGGACATACCATTGGTTATCACAAGGTTGTGATGTTTACTTTTATGGGCCATAGCATCTGAGTTGTCACAGTAGATCTCTTAGGAAAAAGAAGTCTTCAAAGCAGATAACTGATGGTTTCAGGCTGCAGTGCTGCACTTGGGGGCCACAGAATACTCCTGTCAACAAAGACTCCATCATCTCTGGACTCAAACCTGCTTCTCTGACCATTTCTGTAAGGTCTGGCCTCAGCATTGAGTGTTTTCAGTGCCGGCTGCCAGCTTCTCTACCTCTACAAGTAGAAAATGAGAACATAATACAAGCAGTCAAAACAAATCAGTAATGTGTTGAAAACTCTTTATTACAAATACAACATACCAATTTCTTAATCAACTGACTTCATCCTCCTTCAAACAATCAGACAAAACAATAAGTCAATAATAACTCCAGAAAAATAGTTTTGGTGAAAACAGGTGTCAGAACTCACCATATTCTGTAATTTCCTGCCCAAATTCCAAAGATGATCACACAGCTGATTTGCTTATTCTTGGAGCAATAAAAAGATGTGAAAATGATAATTGCTAACTCGAATAGTCCTTTGAGTGATCAATATCAAATGCTGTACTACATTTAACTGCATTGCTTGGATACAGACATACCAATGGAAATGTGCACCTTTTTCATTTTTTTTTCTGTTCAGGCACAAGATGGTCATGTTCATTTCTTATCCCCAACAGGACTGGTATGCCTGGCTTGCTGTGACTGAATTTCTTTGCGTTTTTAGTCTTCCATTTCAGCTGTAAAACAAGAAAATGTCTATTGGCCCCACATTTAATTACTATTGTTGTTATACATTAAGACAAGTTATAATTAAGTTAATTCACTAAAAGATTCAGGTCAGAGGATTTGATGAATAAATATTGATTACAATTTTCTACACATCTTACCTGAGGAGGGCTGATCATGGCAATAACTTACTGACCCTCACTAGCAGCCATTTCAGTTTAAGCAGCTTCAAGCTCAGGTTCACTAGGAACTCTAGCAGTCTCCTGAGTTCATCTGTATACATCAGATTGAGTCTGACAAAGACATCATGCAAACTCTTTCTACCTTAAAACAGAGAAAAAAAGAATGTGTAAGTGAGTGAGGGAATAAAGGACTAAAGATGAAGAGAAATAGGCAGAGAAAGGAAGTATTTTGTGTGTAAGATTAACGGAATGAGAGGAAGGCGTTTCTGTGTACGAGTTTTGTACAAGTACGTTTGTATCATATGAATTTGCTGACTTGGTAAATTGTAAGAATTATTACCACTTCGGTAGCACTTTATTTTACAGTACGTGTACTTTCCTGGTACATATATAGTAATTATGTTGTGCATACAGGTAAAAGAGTGGTAACACAAGGTACTTACCTGACATGTATGTACATGGGAACTAATAAGAAACACTGCTGTACTTTCCAATGTACATACATGGTAACTACTTTGTACCTATAGACAAGTGTTGGGTAATAACAGGTGCTTACTTATAGTGTCCGTATATAGTAACTAACAGACACATTACTGTACTTACTAGTGGTATATACATGGTAACTATGTTGTACTTATGGACAATTGTCAGTAATAACAGTCACTTACTAGTGGTATATACATGGTAACTATGTTGTACTCACAGACAAGTGTGGACACAAATAACAGACACTTACTTAACTACAACAAATGTGCTTACCAAAATGATACACTGCAGTAACTATACAGCACTTCATAGTGTTAATACTTATCAAGTAGTCCTTTTAAGCAAGGCTTTTGACACATGACAACTGAGTATACCAAGTACAGTAGTGTTACTGATCTGTATGTATGTCATCAAAATACCCCTATTAAGTGAATTATTGTCCTGTAAAGATTAGGCAAGTTGAACCGCAAAAGTATATCATCCAGTACTCAAGAAGTATCTTGTACCATGCTTATACCTCACCCTAAGTAATGTGTAATTTACACATTAACTAACTGGTATATTCACTAGTACGTTCATAATAAGTATATGGAAATAGGACTGTAAAATAAAGTGAACCCTTGTACATAAACATTACATAGGAATTACCAGCTCTTACCAGGTGTAACTTACGCATTAACTAACTGGTATATTCACTAGTACGTTCATAATAAGTACATGGAAAAGGACTGTAAAATAAAGTGAGCCCTTGTACATAAACGTTACATAGGAATTACCGTGATCTCATGAGAATACATGTGTATTTTTACATAAAATGTGGTTTAACCACACGTACGTTTTCATACACACAAAAACATACATTACGTATTAACAGCAATAATAAATCATGTAACGTAAAGTTTGAATGTAAATGAATTCCCCTGTAATAAAATCATGGGATTAATGTTTTAAATCTGTTGTATGTATTCAATTGTCATATCAATACATGTTTTCAGTCACATTTTTTGAATACAGTTTACTCATCTACTTAATATGAAATAACATTTCTGTTCGTGACTTGTAATATTTAGTTAGCTGTGAGACACAGATGTTTTCTCCTATGCAGCGACTGACAATACAACCATAAGATACATCAAAACACAACATATATTCACAAATCACACCCATTTTATTTGTTTGCTGTACTCATATCTTTAGAATCCATATGTTTGTAACGGAGCAGATCCAAATTCAGCTCTTTATCCATAAATCTTCATCTTCATTCTCAGCAGCGACGTCACAGTCAAAGCTCGCGCTCGTTATCTATGAAACGCGAACGGGGCCAAATGTCTTTAAACGAAACGCGTGACTTTTGACCGTAGGTGCGTTCCATTTGACTGTAAGTGGACTGCGAAGTGGACTTCACAGGGTATTTCGCCATCTTAAGTGAGCTTCCATTCCGAAGGGAGCGAACATGTTCAGTTTGAAGGGCACTGCGAACGGCATAGGGAATAAGGGAACATCGATACATCACTTCACAGGAAGTAGAGAGGTAAAATCTCCCAACTGTCATTGCGCACCGCGTCACCAGACAGAACTACGATGGAGCAGAGCCGTTGAAAGAGTTACTGTTAGGTTTTTTGCTCGAATTTTTTGCTCCTTCGGATCTTTCCTTTGCTCACTGGCTTCCTTCTCCTCATTGACCAGAACGTTCCCCTGGGATGGAGCTGCTTTCAGTCGACTGGCATGGATCCACTGCGGCTGGAAGTCAGTCAGCACTCCTGTTCTCATCACAGCAATCACCGTGGCGGGCCCCAGATATTTCGGCTCACCCAGTTTTGTGGGCTTCAGACACTTTATCAGCACCTGTTGTCCTGGAACGAAAGGATGAGTGGGTTTTTCTGCAGGAAGAGGGAGAGAGAGAGACACATCACCATTGATGCTATTCAAAGTTTTAATTAGGGAATCCACATAATCCGTGATGATCACCTCCGTGTCACCTGTGGAAAAATTGCCAGCGCGACCTCTGACCCATGGGGTCGGGAAAGGTCTACCCATAAGGATCCAAACGGAGACATCTTTGTTGTTGCTGATGGTGACATTCTAATTTCTGTCAATACGGCAGGCAGCAGATCAACCCAATTTCTGCCTGTATCAAGACACGCTTTATTAAGACGATCTTTGATAACCCTATTCATGTTCTCAACTTGTCCACTAGATAGAGCATGAAATGGTATATGCAATGACCAGGTAATATTAAGCTCTTTGGCTAACAATTGTGTGACTTTGGAAGTGAACGGTGTTCCATTATCACTATCGATAACCATTGGTATACCAAAACGCGGCATAATGTCCTTAGCCAGAACTTTAACTACCGTCTGTGCATTTTCTTTTCCACACGGAAAAGCTTCAGGCCATTTAGAAAATCTGTCAACAATCACAAGCAAATATTTATTATTTCCGCAAGGAGGCATATGCGTAAAATCAATTTGCAAGTGTTGGAATGGTAGCTCAGGATGTGGTAAAGCGTCATGTTTAGTTGCCTTGTGCTTGTTAGTTTGAGCACACACCAGACAAGCATCCAATATCAACAGAGTATTTCTTTGAATATTTGCTATGCAATAAGATCGATTCAACATTTGTATCACTTACTTTTTTGACACATGTGATACACCATGATAATGTCTACATAGCATAACAATCGCAGATGCAGGTAATGCAAGTCTACCCTGTTTGTCTCTCAAGATTCCAACTTGATCTGGTTTTACTTCATTGTCTGACCAGCAAGTCAAATCAGCTTGCGTAGGGTTAGCTTGTAATATTTTAATGTCCAAATCATTAGTCAATAATGAATTCATCATAGGCACATATGTGCCCCTTTCGCTTACATGTGGACTTAATATTACTTCTTTAGCAGCCCATTTTGCTACTTCATCTACAAATCTATTTCCTTTTGCTTCATCTGTTTCTCCTGACGTATGTCCTGCTACTTTAATAACAGCGAGTTTTGATGGTTGTTGTGCTGCATTAATGAGCTCCGCTACAATACTATGGTGAGCAATTGGCTTTCCATCTGAGGTTTTAAAATTTCTTTCTTCCCACAATTTAGCAAAATCATGTACTATGCTATACGCATATTTAGAGTCAGTGTATATATTAACACACTGATCTTTTGCCAATTGACAAGCTCTCGTTAAAGCAAATAATTCTGCAACTTGCGCTGACTTGTATGGCAAAGAGTATGCCTCAATTACACGATCAGGTAATTCAACAATAGCATACCCACACAAGTATACATTATCATTTGGCTTGAAACAGGATCCATCAATATACCAATTCTTCCCCTCCTCCAGGACAGATGTAGAAACATCTGGCCTGCAGGCAGTCGAAATCTGGATTCTGTCCAGGCACTCGTGGTCATCACTCTCAAATTCACCTTGCGTCAGCAACCTGTGCAAATGTACAGTAGGGCCATGAATAACAGAAGTTGGCTTCAGCAGTAGCTAATAATATAGCCTCATAGCCAGAGCGGCGTTGAGCAGTCATATGTTGAGTAGAAATATTACTCATAATGACTCCTACCTGATGAGAGGTATGCACTATCAATTTATGTGATAACACAATTTTTTCAGCATCTTGAATCATGATCGCCGTGGCAGCCACTGCACGCAAACAAGCAGGAAGTCCCCTGGCTACTGAATCAAGAGTTTTAGACAAATAAGCTATGGGACGAAAAGTACCCCCATTCCTGGGCCAGGATTGCGGCGGCTGTACCCCCACTTTCATGCACGTATAAGTGAAAGTCTTGAGAGTAATTTGGGAGGCCAAGGGCAGGAGGTTTCATAAGGGAGGATTTCAAATGTCTGAATGCTTGATCCATCTCAGCTGTCCATGTAATGTCCTCTGTGTCCCCCAGAGTAGCAGTTCGTAGGATTTTATCATACATGGAACAGTTGGGCACCCATATTCGGCAATAATTAACCAGTCCCAGGAAGCTTTGCATCTGCTTCTGTGTCGATGGGTGCTTGAAAGTAGCAATAGCTTTCACTCTGTCAGCAGACAATTGCACTTTGCCCTGTGACAGTTTATGTCCAAGGTACTCGACCCTCCTCTGTACCCACTGTAATTTCTCTCTTGATGCCTTGAAACCAGCCTCTGCCAAAATATTGCAGACAATTTTAGAGGCAGCAGCACACAAGTCCTCAGTTGCTCCTGTGATGAGGATGTAATCTGCATATTGAAGCAGACAGGCGTTTGGAGGAAGTTTGGCATTTTTCAGAGTTGCGTGCACTACAGCAGAGAAAACAGCCGGAGAATCCCTGAACCCTTGTGGGAGTCTTGTCCACGTTAATTGTGAATTTTCCAAGGTAAAAGCAAACAATGGCTGTGTTTGGCGATCAACAGGAACGCTGAAGAAAGCACTGGAAATATCTAAAACAGTAAAAAATGAATGTTCAGAAGGAATAGAATTAATTATAGTTTGCACATCAGGTACAATAGGAGACAATGGTGTTACCAACTCATTAACTTTTCTCAAATCTTGAGTTAAACGCCAAGAACCATTTGCTTTCTTAATTGGATTAATTGGTGTATTATAAGGTGAATGAGTGTGCACCAGGATGCCTTGAGCCAGTAATTTATCAATAACAGGAAGAATACCCTCCACCTTTTCTTTTGAGAGCGGGTACTGTTTCTGATACACAGGCTTGTCTGTTATTAGTTTAGGAACATAGGGCTGGACATCAATGAATCCTGCGTCATCCTTATGGGCTGCCCACAACTTGGGGTTGACGCCCTCAATTTCCTGTTTGAGCTCAGTTGCAGAATCATCCTCAAGGAGAGCATTTCCTGTATCAACAGTGAGAGAAAAGGCTGCAGGAAAAATAAGTTGTAGAGAGTCAGCATTAAAATTAAGTTGAATACCTAATTTATGTAAGAGATCGCGTCCCAGAAGAGAAAATGGGAAATTCGGTATTATCGAAAAAGCATGCATTTTAAACAATGATGGGATATCATTAGAAGTAACCGGAAATGTTGGTGTCATTTCACATCTCACAGGTACACCATTGATTCCCACAGAGTTTACATGTTTTCCTGTAATCGAGCCCTCATAGACAAGAGAGGATAACGATGAGATCGTTGCCCCCGTATCTATGAGAAAAACATAGGGTTTATGGTCAACATTTAATTCAATAAATGGCAAAACAGTTGACACATTCGGATAACTCAAAGAAATCAATGAAAAATTATCAGAAGAGGGCTCAGTCGAACTCAGTCATTGTTGCCAGGAAATGGGATACACTGGATTTTGTCTGTCAGTCTTTTCAGAAGGGAGCGCAAGTGGGGGTTTTTGCTTCAAGCCACCACCAGAGCCCTTCTTCTTCTGCTTTTCTGACCTCTGCCTCAAATCCCAAGCCTTTTTCCTACAGTCACGTTCCAGATGTCCTGGCTTGCCACAATAAAAACAACGTCTCACATTTCCAAATTGTTGTGGACGGGGATTCACAGCAGCATTCACTTGAAGCATTGCAGGAGTTTTGCCCCTGGAGACATCAAAAGCTCCAGCAGAGGAAAGCTGACGCAAGCGTCATCCCAATTCATCAACAGAAATGGTAGTAATATTCGGAGTTGTTATACGAATTAACTGCGCAGTGTCTTTGTTCATATTATTTAGGAACGTATTTAAGAACAATGGACAATTTTGTTCAATAGGAATCGCAGATTCCTCAATCCATGCATGTTTAAATCTGTTAAAGAATGCAACAGGGCTTTCACCAGTTCTCTGTTTGGTATTGGCTGCATGCGAGATGTCTTGTTTAGCAGAAAACACTTTTAACAAAAAAGCAGTCAATTGCTTGAAAAAATCTTTAAGTTTACCTGAGCTGGCCCAAATCCAATCATATTCCTCTTCTTCATCCTCCGAATCAGTAATTAGAAGCACTCGTGAAGGTTTAGACAAATCAAGGGGCTTCGAATCTCCAGCTTTCTGAGATACAACACGACGAACAGGCGGTGTATCGTAGATGGGGTTTAAGTAATAAACTTCTTCAATCATTTCCTCCTCTGTGATTTCCGCAGGCAGTGTTTTAGTCAAAATAAAACGATAATCTCGTCCCGTCAATTGACTGTAGGCAGTTAACCGTTGCAGCACTGCCACAAATTGATGTGGTGACCTAGCCGGATCAGGCAGATCTTTGCAAATAGCCACTGCCTCCGTAACACTCAGAGGAGTAATTTTGTAACCATCTGGAAGCTGTACAAATGGAAAAACTTCAGTTGTGGACGGCAACTGCGGATACAATCGATTGGTCAAGGGCTTTGGAATTTCAGCAGAAACAACACATTCATATGGGGGAAGAGACGCATCAGGTTTCAGCTGAGACTGAGAGAGAGAGCTGTCTTGTTTTTTCAACTCTGGACCCTTATCCCAATAAGTTTTCATCTTCATCCAAACTTTATACGCATCTTTCATATAATCAATTGGCCATCCTGGGTCACCCCAAGAACCAAAGATCATATCTTTTGCAGCACGCATATCTTCATCTTTAAAAGAACCATCGCGGGGAAACGGATCTAATTGTATTTTCCCTTCTGACCATCCCGCGAGATTAGAGAGATAGGGTTCTGTAAAAAACGCTTTATTATTGCGATTCATGAAATCCCTCGGGGTTTCCCCCATCAACGGTCGACTAATCGTTTCACCCATTTAAAACAGCCAACAAAGATCTCTCCTTTGCTTAAAGAAAAGCCTTACAATTTCAGAAAATGGCCAAACAAAATACAAATTAAAGTCTGCAGCTTTATATTAACTTTTTAGTATTTTTGGCAAAAAGAAACATTTTAAATTCAGTATTATTCATTCAACTGCCAACAAGGACCTGAGGATATCATCATGAAATGGACTAAGAGAGAGAGAAAATCTTCAACTCAAACTCATCTATTCCCTTCCCACGCATAAAATCCGTGAGGATAACACCAAAAAATGAAAGGGTGATCAATCCTCTTTCACTCTTCCCGCATTTATCAAAATACGAGGATATCCACTTTTAACAAATATGAAAAAAGTGCGGCACAAAAATACAAGGATCAATTTCTCAACAGACAGTAAGATGCATTTAAGCATTTTATTTCTTACCTGTCTGGAGAAATCCCGGACGAGCCCCCAAATTGTTAGGTTTTTTGCTCCTAATTCGTGCCTCATCCCAGACCTCTTATTTGGCAATTGAATGAGCAATCACTCAGCGCTGAGGGAGAATATAGTCTCATTTTATTGATAAGAAAAGAGAGAATATAGAGAAAGAGTACAAGGGGTGTAGTATAGTTTCAGCCAATGAGAAAGAGAATACATCATATAGATCATGGTATAGGAATGTGATACATATAGAAAAACAAGTCTAAATATGGTCATCTATTGGTCAGGTACCCATGAGGTCCCTTAAAATCCCAAGGACCTTCTCCTATTCTGGTAATACAGAAAGCAGAGACCATTCCCTGTCTCACATTCACTCCTAGTACAGCCTTATATGGAAATGGTTCTGGTACATAGAAAACCATATGTTAACATAGGATAGCTTTGACAGAGGAAAAAGGAGCCTCTATCCACATACTTTCAATGCTGAGACCAACATAAAATCTATCAGTTACTAAACGGTTCTCCGATGGAGGAATTTACGTAACTTATGCGTTTTGAGTATTCGTACCTTTTGTTATTCTTATACGAACGAAAGTATTAATGGTTATAGCTATGAGTGTTACAATTGCATATTTTATTGTATAGGCATGACAAAGTAAAAGTGTTGAAAAGCAGCTGAGGCTCTGTCATTTTTTTTTTAACTTTATTTACCTCAGAAGTGTTTACTATGCGGTTGCGCGTGGAAAAGAAGGTGCACGAGATGAGACCCAGACCATGGATTAAGATACATTTACAGTTAACCAAATGATAATTTATTTTCACAAATTAGCCCTTGATCATGAATTTACTATACATACTCATTTATATTATCTGATGTACCATCGGCTAGACAATAGTCAGTGTTTGACCTTCTGAACATAGTTCTGTCCAATGGTTATTAAGTATTGAGTTTTATACTCATTGATGCCTTCAATCACATTAGCCATACAGTAGTCCACATTTGACCTACTGAACATATTTTTGGCCCAAGAGGTCTTGATCTTGAACTTTCTATATGTACTCATTGACTAGAAAGTTCATGATCGAGGACTAAGTTGCTTGCAACATGTCCGGTAGGTCTAATATGGATTCTGTGTGGCTGAAATAAAATCAGAAGGAATCAATGAGTATATAAAGAACGTTCGAGATCAGGTGCTCTTGGGACAGAAATATGTTTTTTAAGTCAAATATGGACTACTGTCTGTCTGATGTAACACCAGAAGGAGTCAATGAGTCTCTATAGAGGTTTCATCATCAAGGACTAATTTGCCAGAAATATGTTCAGTAGGTCAAATATGGACTACTGTCCGTCTTATGAAACATCAGAAGGAGTCAACGAGTCAGTAAAGAAAGCTCATGATCGAGGACTAATTTGCCAGAAATATGTCCAGTAGGTCTAATATGGATTCTGTGTGGGTGAAGTTACATCAGAAGGAGTCAATGATAATGTATAAAATGTACCAAATCGAGAACTCATCGGCCATAAATATGCCCATAGGGTCAAATATGCAATACTCTATGGCTAAAGTAACCTCCGAGAGAGGCATGTATATAAAGGTCATGATCGAGGACTCTTGGGTCAGAAATATGTTCAGTAGGTCAAATGTGGACAGGTATACGGCTGAAGTAACATTAGAAGGAGTCAATGAGTATGTATAGAAAGTTCAAGATCAAGAGCTCTTGGGCCAAAAATATGTTCAGTAGGTCAAATGTGGACTACTATATGGCTAATGTGATTGAAGGCATCAATGAGTATAAAACTCAATACTTAATAACCATTGGACAGAACTATGTTCAGAAGGTCAAACACTGACTTTTGTCTAGCCGATGGTACATCAGATAATATCAATGAGTATGTATAGTAAATTCATGATCGAGGGCTAATTTGTGAAAAATATGTCCATTAGGTCAAATATACAATACTGTATGGCTGAAGTAACATCAGAGTCAAGCATGTATATAAACTCATGATCGAGTACTAATGTGCCAGAAATATGTTCAGTAGGTCCAATATGTTCTTCAGTTTGGGTGAAGTAACATCAGAAGGAATCAATAATAATGTATAAAAAGCTCAAGATTGAGTGCTTTTGGCAAGAAAGATGACCTTTAGGTCAAATATGCAATATTCTATGTCTGACGTATCATCAGAAGGAGTCAATAAGTGTGTATAGAAAGTTCATGATCAAGGACTAATTTGCTTGAAATATGTCCGGTAGGTCTAATATAGATTCTGTGTGGCTGAAATAAAATCAGAAGGAATGAATGAGTATATAAGAAATGTTCGAGATCAGGTGCTCTTGGGCCAGAAATATGTTTTTTACGTCAAATATGGACTACTGTCTGTCTGATGTAACACCAGAAGGAGTCAATGAGTCTCTATAGGGGTTTCATCATCAAGGACTAATTTGCCAGAAATATGTTCAGTAGGTCAAATATGGCCTACTGTCCATCTGATGAAACATCAGAAGGAGTCAAAGAGTCAGTAAAGAAAGCTCATGTTCGAGGACTAATTTGCCAAAAATATATCCAGTAGGTCTAATATGGATTCTGTGTGGGTGAAGTAACATCAGAAGGAGTCAATGATAATGTATAAAATGTACCAAATCGAGAACTCGTCGGCCATAAATATGCCCATTGGGTCAAATATGCAATACTCTATGGCTGAAGTAACCTCAGAGAGAGGCATGTATATAAAGGACATGATCGAGGACTCTTGGGTCAGAAATATGTGGATTGGTATATGGCTGAAGTAACATTAGATGGAGTCAATGAGTAAGTATAGAAAGTTCAAGATCAAGAGCTCTTGGGCCAAAAATATATTCAGTAGGTCAAATATGGACTACTGTAAGGCTATTGTGATTAAAGGCATCAACGAGTACAAAACTCAATACTGAATACTCATTGGACAGAACTATGTTCAGAAGGTCAAACACTGACTATTGGTCTAGCCGATGGTACATCAGATAATATCAATGAGTATGTATAGTAAATTCATGATCGAGGGCTAATTTGTGAAAAATATGTCCATTTTGTCAAATATACAATACTCTATGGCTGAAGTAACATCAGAGTCAAGCATGTATATAAAGCTCATGATCGAGGACTAATTTGCCAGAAATAAGTTCAGTAGGTCTAATATGTTCTTCAGTATGGGTGAAGTAACATCAGAAGGAATTAATAATAATGTCTAAAAAGCTCAAGATTGAGTGCTTTTGGCAAGAAAGATGATCTTTAGGTCAAATATGCAATATTCTATGGCTGACGTATCATCAGAAGGAGTCAATAAGTGTGTATAGAAATTTCATGATCGAGGACTAATTTGCTTGCAACATGTCCGTTAGGTCTAATATGGATTCTGTGTGGCTGAAATAAAATCAGAAGGAATCAATGAGTATATAAAGAACGTTCGGGATCAGGCGCTCTTGGGCCAGAAATATGTTTTTTTACGTCAAATATGGACTATTGTCTGTCTGCTGTAACACCAGAAGGAGTCAATGAGTCTCTATAGAGGTTTCATCATCAAGGACTAATTTGCCAGAAATATGTCCAGTAGGTCTAATATGGATTCTGTGTGGGTGAAGTAACATCAGAAGGAGTCAATGATAATGTATAAAATGTACCAAATCGAGAACTCGTCGGCCATAAATATGCCCATTGGGTCAAATATGCAATACTCTATGGCTGAAGTAACCTCAGAGAGAGTCATGTATATAAAGTTCATGATCGAGTACGCTTGGGTCAGAAATATGTTCAGTAGGTCAAATGTGGATTTGTATATGGCTGAAGTAACATTAGAAGGAGTCAATGAGTACGTATAGAAAGTTCAAGATCAAGAGCTCTTGGGCCAAAAATGTATTCAGTAGGTCAGATATTTACTGCTGTCAGGCTATTGTGATTGAAGGCATCAATGAGTATAAAACTCAATACTGAATACTCATTGGACAGAACTATGTTCAGAAGGTCAAACACTGACTAATGTCTAGCCGATGGTACATCAGATAATATCAATGAGTATGTATAGTAAATTCATGATCGAAGGCTAATTTGTGGAAAAATATGTCCATTAGGTCAAATATACAATACTCTATGGCTGAAGTAACATCAGAGTCAAGCATGTATATAAAGCTGATGATCGTGGACTCTTGGGACAGAAAAAAATTAATCAGGCCTAATATGGACATCTGTAGGGCTGAAATTATACTAGAAGTAGTCAATGAGTCAGTAGAGAAAGTTCTTGATCGAGGACTAATTTGCCAGAAATACGTTCAGTAGGTCTCATATGGATTCTGTGTGGGTGAAGTAACATCAGAAGGAATCAATAATAATGTATAAAAAGCTCAAGATTGAGTGCTTTTGGCAAGAAAGTTGACCTTTAGGTCAAATATGCAATATTCTATGGCTGACGTATCATCAGAAGGAGTCAATAAGTGTGTATAGAAAGTTCATGATCGAGGACTAATTTGCTTGAAATATGTCCGGTAGGTCTAATATGGATTCTGTGTGGCTGAAATAAAATCAGAAGGAATCAATTGAGTATATATAAAGAACATTCGAGATCAGGCGCTCTTGGGCTAGAAATATGTTTTTTACGTCAAATATGGACTACTGTCTATCTGATGTAACATCAGAAGGAGTCAATGAGTCAGTAAAGAAAGCTCATGATCGGGGACTAATTTGCCAAAAATATTTCCAGTAGGTCTAATATGGATTCTGTGTGGGTGAAGTAACATCAGAAGGAGTCAATGATAATGTATAAAATGTACCAAATCGAGAACTCATGGGCTATAAATATGCCCATTGGCTCAAATATGCAATACTCTATGGCTAAAGTAACCTCAGAGAGAGGCATGTATATAAAGGACATGATCGAGGACTCTTGGGCCAGAAATATGTGGATTAGTATACGGCTGAAGTAAGATTAGATGGAGTCAAGGAGTACGTATAGAAAGTTTAAGATCAAGAGCTCTTGGGCCAAAAATATATTCAGTAGGTCAAATATGGACTACTGTAAGGCTATTGTGATTAAAGGCATCAATGAGTACAAAACTCAATACTGAATACTCATTGGACAGAACTATGTTCAGAAGGTCAAACACTGACTATTGTCTAGCCGATGGTACATCAGATAATATAATTGAGTATGTATAGTAAATTCATGATCGAGGGCTAATTTGTGAAAAATATGTCCATTAGGTCAAATATACAATACTCTATGGCTGAAGTAACATCAGAGTCAAGCATGTATATAAAGCTCATGATCGAGGACTAATTTGCCAGAAATAGGTTCAGTAGGTCTAATATGTTCTTCAGTATGGGTGAAGTAACATCAGAAGGAGTCAATGATAATGTATAAAATGTACCAAATCGAGAACTCGTCGGCCATAAATATGCCCATTGGGTCAAATATGCAATACTCTATGGCTGAAGTAACCTCAGAGAGAGTCATGTATATAAAGTTCATGATCGAGTACTCTTGGGTCAGAAATATGTTCAGTAGGTCAAATGTGGATTTGTATACGGCTGAAGTAACATTAGAAGGAGTCAATGAGTACGTATAGAAAGTTCAAGATCAAGAGCTCTTGGGCCATAAATGTATTCAGTAGGTCAAATATTTACTGCTGTCAGGCTATTGTGATTGAAGGCATCAATGAGTATAAAACTCAATACTGAATACTCATTGGACAGAACTATGTTCAGAAGGTCAAACACTGACTAATGTCTAGCCGATGGTACATCAGATAATATCAATGAGTATGTATAGTAAATTCATGATCGAAGGCTAATTTGTGGAAAAATATGTCCATTAGGTCAAATATACAATACTCTATGTCTGAAGTAACATCAGAGTCAAGCATGTATATAAAGCTGATGATCGTGGACTCTTGGGACAGAAAAAAATTAATCAGGCCTAATATGGACATCTGTAGGGCTGACATTATACTAGAAGTAGTCAATGAGTCAGTAGAGAAAGTTCTTGATCGAGGACTAATTTGCCAGAAATACGTTCCGTAGGTCTCATATGGATTCTGTGTGGGTGAAGTAACATCACAAGGAATCAATAATAATGTATAAAAAGCTCAAGATTGAGTGCTTTTGGCAAGAAAGTTGACCTTTAGGTCAAATATGCAATATTCTATGGCTGACGTATCATCAGAAGGAGTCAATAAGTGTGTATAGAAAGTTCATGATCGAGGACTAATTTGCTTGAAATATGTCCGGTAGGTCTAATATGGATTCTGTGTGGCTGAAATAAAATCAGAAGGAATCAATGAGAATATATAAAGAACATTCGAGATCAGGTGCTCTTGCGCCAGAAATATGTTTTTTACGTCAAATATGGACTACTGTCTATCTGATGTAACATCAGAAGGAGTCAATGAGTCAGTAAAGAAAGCTCATGATCGGGGACTAATTTGCCAGAAATATTTCCAGTAGGTCTAATATGGATTCTGTGTGGGTGAAGTAACATCAGGAGTCAATGATAATGTATAAAATGTACCAAATCGAGAACTCATGGGCTATAAATATGCCCATTGGCTCAAATATGCAATACTCTATGGCTAAAGTAACCTCAGAGAGAGGCATGTATATAAAGGACATGATCGAGGACTCTTGGGCCAGAAATATGTGGATTGGTATACGGCTGAAGTAACATTAGATGGAGTCAAGGAGTACGTATAGAAAGTTCAAGATCAAGAGCTCTTGGGCCAAAAATATATTCAGTAGGTTAAATATGGACTACTGTAAGGCTATTGTGATTAAAGGCATCAATGAGTACAAAACTCAATACTGAATACTCATTGGACAGAACTATGTTCAGAAGGTCAAAAACTGACTATTTTCTAGCCGATGGTACATCAGATAATATCAATGAGTATGTATAGTAAATTCATGATCGAGGGCTAATTTGTGAAAAATATGTCCATTTTGTCAAATATACAATACTCTATGGCTGAAGTAACATCAGAGTCAAGCGTGTATATAAAGCTCATGATCGAGGACTAATTTGCCAGAAATAGGTTCAGTAGGTCTAATATGTTCTTCAGTATGGGTGAAGTAACATCAGAAGGAATTAATAATAATGTATAAAAAGCTCAAGATTGAGTGCTTTTGGCAAGAAAGATGACCTTTAGGTCAAATATGCAATATTCTATGGCTGACGTATCATCAGAAGGAGTCAATAAGTGTGTATAGAAAGTTCATGATCGAGGACTAATTTGCTTGCAACATGTCCGTTAGGTCTAATATGGATTCTGTGTGGCTGAAATAAAATCAGAAGGAATCAATGAGTATATAAAGAACATTCGGGATCAGGCGCTCTTGGGCCAGAAATATGTTTTTTATGTCAAATATGGACTATTGTCTGTCTGCTGTAACACCAGAAGGAGTCAATGAGTCTCTATAGAGGTTTCATCATCAAGGACTAATTTTCCAGAAATATGTCCAGTAGGTCTAATATGGATTCTGTGTGGGTGAAGTAACATCAGAAGGAGTCAATTATAATGTATAAAATGTACCAAATGGAGAACTCATCGGCCATAAATAAGCCCACTGGGTCAAATATGCAATACTCTATGGCTGAAGTAACCCTCAGAGAGAGGCATGTATATAAAGGTCATGATCGAGGACTCTCAGGTCAGAAATATGTTCAGTAGGTCAAATGTGGATTGGTATACGGCTGAAGTAACATTAGAAGGAGTCAATGAGTACGTATAGAAAGTTCAAGATCAAGAGCTCTTGGGCCAAAAATATATTCAGTAGGTCAAATATGGACTAGACTAAGGCTATTGTGATTGAAGGCATCAATGAGTATAAAACTCAATTCTGAATACTCATTGGACAGAACTACGTTCAGAAGGTCAAACACTGACTATTGTCTAGCCGATGGTACATCAGATAATATCAATGAGTATGTATAGTAAATTCATGATCGAGGGCTAATTTGTGAAAAATATGTCCATTAGGTCAAATATACAATACTCTATGGCTTAAGTAACATCAGAGTCAAGCATGTATATAAAGCTGATGATCGTGGACTCTTGGGACAGAAAAAAATTAATCAGGCCTAATATGGACATCTGTAGGGCTGACATTATACTAGAAGTAGTCAATGAGTCAGTAGAGAAAGTTCTTGATCGAGGACTAATTTGCCAGAAATACGTTCAGTAGGTCTCATATGGATTCTGTGTGGGTGAAGTAACATCACAAGGAATCAATAATAATGTATAAAAAGCTCAAGATTGAGTGCTTTTGGCAAGAAAGTTGACCTTTAGGTCAAATATGCAATATTCTATGGCTGACGTATCATCAGAAGGAGTCAATAAGTGTGTATAGAAAGTTCATGATCGAGGACTAATTTGCTTGAAATATGTCCGGTAGGTCTAATATGGATTCTGTGTGGCTGAAATAAAATCAGCAGGAATCAATGAGTATATATAAAGAACATTCGAGATCAGCCGCTCTTGGGCCAGAAATATGTTTTTTACGTCAAATATGGACTACTGTCTATCTGATGTAACATCAGAAGGAGTCAATGAGTCAGTAAAGAAAGCTCATGATCGGGGACTAATTTGCCAGAAATATTTCCAGTAGGTCTAATATGGATTCTGTGTGGGTGAAGTAACATCAGAAGGAGTCAATGATAATGTATAAAATGTACCAAATAGAGGACTCTTGGGCCAGAAATATGTGGATTGGTATACGGCTGAAGTAACATTAGAAGGAGTCAATGAGTACGTATAGAAAGTTCAAGATCAAGAGCTCTTGGGCCAAAAATATATTCAGTAGGTCAAATATGGACTACTGTAAGGCTATTGTGATTAAAGGCATAAATGAGTATAAAACTCAATACTGAATACTCATTGGACAGAACTATGTTCAGAAGGTCAAACACTGACTATTGTCTAGCCGATGGTACATCAGATAATATCAATGAGTATGTATAGTAAATTCATGATCGAGGGCTAATTTGTGAAAAATATGTCCATTAGGTCAAATATACAATACTCTATGGCTGAAGTAACATCAGAGTCAAGCATGTATATAAAGCTCATGATCGAGGACTAATTTGCCAGAAATAAGTTCAGTAGGTCGAATATGTTCTTCAGTATGGGTGAAGTAACATCAGAAGGAATTAATAATAATGTCTAAAAAGCTCAAGATTGAGTGCTTTTGGCAAGAAAGATGACCTTTAGGTCAAATATGCAATATTCTATGGCTGATTTATCATCAGAAGGAGTCAATAATTGTGTATAGAAAGTTCATGATCGAGGACTAATTTGCTTGCAACATGTCCGTTAGGTCTAATATGGATTCTGTGTGGCTGAAATAAAATCAGAAGGAATCAATGAGTATATAAAGAACGTTCAGAATCAGGCGCTCTTGGGCCAGAAATATGTTTTTTACGTCAAATATGGACTATTGCCTGTCTGCTGTAACACCAGAAAGAGTCAATGAGTCTCTATAGAGGTTTCATCATCAAGGACTAATTTGCCAGAAATATGTCCAGTAGGTCTAATATGGACTACTGTCCGTCTTAAGAAACATCAGAAGGAGTCAAAGAATCAGTAAAGAAAGCTCATGTTCGAGGACTAATTTGCCAGAAATATGTCCAGTAGGTCTAATATGGATTCTGTGTGGGTCAAGTAACATCAGAAGGAGTCAATGATAATGTATAAAATGTACCAAATCGAGAACTCGTCGGCCATAAATATGCCCATTGGGTCAAATATGCAATACTCTATGGCTGAAGTAACCTCAGAGAGAGTCATGTATATAAAGTTCATGATCGAGTACGCTTGGGTCAGAAATATGTTCAGTAGGTCAAATGTGGATTTGTATACGGCTGAAGTAACATTAGAAGGAGTCAATGAGTGCGTATAGAAAGTTCAAGATCAAGAGCTCTTGGGCCAAAAATGTATTCAGTAGGTCAAATATTTACTGCTGTCAGGCTATTGTGATTGAAGGCATCAATGAGTATAAAACTCAATACTGAATACTCATTGGACAGAACTATGTTCAGAAGGTCAAACACTGACTAATGTCTAGCCGATGGTACATCAGATAATATCAATGAGTATGTATAGTAAATTCATGATCGAGGGCTAATTTGTGGAAAAATATGTCCATTAGGTCAAATATACAATACTCTATGGCTGAAGTAACATCAGAGTCAAGCATGTATATAAAGCTGATGATCGTGGACTCTTGGGACAGAAAAAAATTAATCAGGCCTAATATGGACATCTGTAGGGCTGACATTATACTAGAAGCAGTCAATGAGTCAGTAGAGAAAGTTCTTGATCGAGGACTAATTTGCCAGAAATACGTTCAGTAGGTCTCATATGGATTCTGTGTGGGTGAAGTAACATCAGAAGGCACTCTTGGGCCAGAAATATGTTTTTTAAGTCAAATATGGACTACTGTATATCTGATGTAACATCAGAAGGAGTCAATGAGTCAGTAAAGAAAGCTCATGATCGGGGACTAATTTGCCAGAAATAAGTTCAGTAGGTCTAATATGTTCTTCAGTTTGGGTGAAGTAACATCAGAAGGAATCAATAATAATGTATAAAAAGCTCAAGATTGAGTGCTTTTGGCAAGAAAGATGACCTTTAGGTCAAATATGCAATATTCTATGGCTGACGTATCATCAGAAGGAGTCAATAAGTGTGTATAGAAAGTTCATGATTGAGGAATAATTAGCTTGAAATATGTCCGGTAGGTCTAATATGGATTCTGTGTGGCTGAAATAAAATCAGAAGGAATCAATGAGTATATAAAGAACGTTCGAGATCAGGAGCTCTTGGGCCAGAAATATGTTTTTTTACCTCAAATATGGACTACTGTCAGTCTGCTGTAACACCAGAAGGAGTCAATAAGTCTCTATAGAGGTTTCATCATCAAGGACTAATTTACCAGAAATATGTTCAGTAGGTCAAATATGGACTACTGTCCGTCTTAAGAAACATCAGAAGGAGTCAACGAGTCAGTAAAGAAAGCTCATGTTCGAGGACTAATTTGCCAGAAATATGTCCAGTAGGTCTAATATGGATTCTGTGTGGGTCAAGTAACATCAGAAGGAGTCAATGATAATGTATAAAATGTACCAAATCGAGAACTCGTCGGCCATAAATATGCCCATTGGGTCAAATATGCAATACTCTATGGCTGAAGTAACCTCAGAGAGAGTCATGTATATAAAGTTCATGATCGAGTACTCTTGGGTCAGAAATATGTTCAGTAGGTCAAATGTGGATTTGTATACGGCTGAAGTAACATTAGAAGGAGTCAATGAGTACGTATAGAAAGTTCAAGATCAAGAGCTCTTGGGCCATAAATGTATTCAGTAGGTCAAATATTTACTGCTGTCAGGCTATTGTGATTGAAGGCATCAATGAGTATAAAACTCAATACTGAATACTCATTGGACAGAACTATGTTCAGAAGGTCAAACACTGACTAATGTCTAGCCGATGGTACATCAGATAATATCAATGAGTATGTATAGTAAATTCATGATCGAGGGCTAATTTGTGGAAAAATATGTCCATTAGGTCAAATATACAATACTCTATGGCTGAAGTAACATCAGAGTCAAGCATGTATATAAAGCTGATGATCGTGGACTCTTGGGACAGAAAAAAATTAATCAGGCCTAATATGGACATCTGTAGGGCTGACATTATACTAGAAGTAGTCAATGAGTCAGTAGAGAAAGTTCTTGATCGAGGACTAATTTGCCAGAAATACGTTCAGTAGGTCTCATATGGATTCTGTGTGGGTGAAGTAACATCAGAAGGAATCAATAATAATGTATAAAAAGCTCAAGATTGAGTGCTTTTGGCAAGAAAGTTGACCTTT